>NC_137196.1:23359533-23459533 GCF_960531495.2 Zeus faber | reverse complement strand
CTGCCTACCTCCATCTGCTCTGCCTCTGCTCTACCTCCATCTACCTCTACCTACATCTACTCTACCTATATCCTGGTCTACCTCTACCTTTACTCTACCTCCCTCTACTACCTCTATTCCATACTACCTCTACTCTACCTGTACTCTACAATCATTCTACTCTACGTGCATCTACTCTACCTCTACCTACCTCCACTCTACCTCCATCTACCTCCACTCTACCTCCATCTACCTCCACTCTACCTCCATCTACTCTACCTATATCCTGGTCTACCTGTACTCTACCTCCCTCTACTCTACCTCCATCTACCTCTGCCCACCTCCATCTACTCTACATCTATTCTTCCTCCATCTACCTCTACCTACATCTACTCTACCTATATCCTTGACTACCTCTAACTCTACTCTACCACCCTCTACTACCTGTACTCCACACTACCTCTACTCCACCTCTACTCCACACTCCCTCTATTCTACCTACATCTACTCGACCTCTACTCTACCTCTATCTTCCTCTACCTCCCTCTACTACCTCTACTCCACACTACCCCTACTCTACCTGTACCCACACTCCCTCTATTCTACGTACATCTACTCTACCTCTACTCTACCTCTATCTTCCTCTACCTCCCTCTACTACCTCTACTCCACACTAGCCATACTCTACCTGTACCCACACTCCCTCTACTCTACGTGCATCTACTCTACCTCTACTCTACATCCATCTACCTCTGCCTACCACCATCTACTCGACCTCTACTCTACATCCATCTACCTCTGCATACCCCCATCTACTATACCTCTACTCTACCTCCATCTACCTCTGCCTACATCCATCTACTATACCTCTACTCTACCCCTATCTACCTCTACCCACATCTACTCTACCTCTACTCTATCTCTATTCCACTCTACCTCTACCGCTGCTCTACCTTCCTCTACTTCCTTTCCCTCTACCCAGCTCTTGAGAGAGTACCTCCTCTCCTAACTTACAATTACTTAGCACTACTTAGCAGTATTTATTGTACACTGATGTCTCTGTTGCAATGGAGCTTGAATGTTATTCTCCCTTGTAAGACGCTTTGGATAAAAGCGACTTACATGACTAAATGTAAATGTAAATGTACTCTATCTCCGTCTGCTCTTCCTTCACCCTACCTCTTTCCACTCTCCTTCTACTCTACCTGTACCCTACCCCAACTCTACCTCCCTCTACTCTATCTCTACACTACCTCTACTCTACCTCCCTCTACCTTCCTCTACTCTTCCTCTACTCAGCTCTTCCTCTACTCCACCTTTTCTTTTCATCTTCTCCACTCTACCTCTACCTCTACCTCTATTGTATATGCCGCAACATGTTAGTTCATCCCAGGTGATGACTTCAAGTCTCAATTACTTGTTCCACTATTTCCAGATGGACCAGATAGACGGCATGTTCGCCAAACTCGGGAGAGATGGATGGAGGTAAGAAGGAAATTGGAACACGGCATGTTTACATGTGTGTATCTATACGCGGATAGGTTCAGGATTAGTCTTGTTTTCCAAAATACAGCGCTCCGCACCAGAGTGAGTTTCATCTTTTCTCAGTCGATGGCGTTCCTCCTCCAGATGAGCACAGATTCCAGAGCTTGTTTTTCCCACCAGTGTCTCCCAGGCAGAGAAGAGGCTGCAAGGAATTAGAAAGATAACTCAACACGCTAAAGAACTATATGCATATTCGTCCGTGTTCCTCTGCAGAAATGAGTTGATTAGATACGGTGGTGTTTTGGCACTCTGCCGCTCAGAGCGGTGAGGGGATGTGACGTGGGCCCATCTGGACGGAGATTTCCTCGAGCGCTTTTTCGGGGGCTGATCTTCATTGTATCAGTGGTGTGTGTTTTTGTGTGTGTGTGTGTGTGTGTGTGTGTGTGTGTGTGTGTGCGTGTGTGTGTGTGTGCTTGCGTGCGTGCGTGCGTGCGTGCGTGCGTGAGTGTGTGTGTGTGTGTGTGTGTGTGTGTGTGTGTGCGTGAGTGTGTGTGTGTGTGTCTGTGCCAAAGTGAAACTGAGAGACCACACCAACAGATGCAGACCCTGCTTGCGGCCGTTTCATCGTTTCAAATTAAGAGCCCCTCAAGATCATTTAAAAGAGCGCAGCCCCGAGGAAAGGATTGGCGGTTAGCGTTACACATGGTCTCGCCGCCACTTGAAACCATTTAATGAGAATTCACCGTCTTTGGGAAGAACACCCCCTCATACTGTTACCGGCATTCTGGAAGAAAAACATTTTGATTAAAGCAATCGTTCCCTCTGTTTTCATTTTGACACAAATCCCTTTTGCGCCCCTTTTTTGGTCCTGTGCTCCATCGTGCTGGGAGTATGCCTGCACAAGAGGGTTTTCCTACAGTATCTCCCGACTTAAGGGTGTTGGAGGTGTCGCTTTAACGCAGGAGGTTTGTTTTTAGGCCCCGGGGTCGTATGGTTTGTGTACGTCAGAAGATATCATGTTCTCTGCAGCTTGCTCTTGGCCAAGTCGGGGTAATGTTCTTCATAGGATATGATTGGGTCGGATTAGGAAATTGGCTGCTTGTAAAAATAATATAGCTTTGATGTAACCCCCTTTCCCCTCTGTCCCTCCATGACATCAGCGGCATATTTTTACTTTTAGAGTCTTTGAGGGAAACCGGGATTGACACTGAAACCCTTGACGTTTCGGGTCAGAGACACATACACAACCCAATTAAACCCAACGATGGGCAGGTGCAGTTTGCATGTGGTATGATGAGTTGGGGGGAAAAAAGGCTAAATGGCACTCACAGGTATTTGATGCAGACGAAGGAAAACAAGACCAGTTTATCCAATGTCCAATGCTATGGTTTGGATATAGAACCTTTCAGTTGAAATCTTTCAGTAACACATATGGTGTCCACCTATGCTTCTCTGGAGTGGGCGGCTCTTTCTTTGCCTGATACCGCGTTCACCAAAACCCCAGATACAGCGGAACTTCCCCTCAAGGTTCAAGTCAGTTATTGTTCGATATAAATGCGGATAATGATTCGGATGTTGTCCACTGAAAAGTTATTTCTATTGATATAAATACACAATGCAGTCACCTTCACTTCTTTAAACCCGTGCTGTCAGCATGCTGGACATGCTGTACAACACAGAGTATTTCTTCCATTGCATCTAGGACAGAGTTAGTCTGCAAGTGGAGTTCAACTTCTCAAGCTGCAATGCAACTCTATATTAATCATCAAGAACTGCTGCAATAACTCTGTCCTGTGGACGACCTGTGGGATGACAAGCTTTTTGTTACACAGAACCACCACCAACCCCCCTGTTTGGAGAACCATCTTACCATGTTTTGGTCTATAAACAACTAATCGTCATTACTTCTCCAAGAGGAACATGTACATGGAAAAACGTGAACATAGAAACATCAGACGACAGCATGTATTGAAATACAGAGTTAATCAGGTCCAGGAAAACTGGAACAGCAATTGGGCACGTGGCCTCTTCCTGTCATAGTTATGGCACTAAATGAGGGAGGAAAGGAGAGCGATGTAACCAGGAGGGTGTTGGGAGTGTATTCAAAGCAGGTGCTGGGGTTGTGTGTGTGCCTGTATGTGGGCGGAGCAGCGGAAAAGGACAAGGCCCCGAAGCCCCCCCTGAGCCCCGAGCCGTACAGACACCCCACGGCCGCAGGAAAGCCCCGAGCACCCCACCCTGCAGCCACCCCCCAGCCCCAAGAGAAGCTGGGAGCCTGCGGAGCAACACCCACGCCCTGGCCCCGAGGAGCATAACCCAGTCCCATAGAGCGCGAGGAGACCCTGCACCCACAGGCACAAGACGCAGCCGCAGAACCCAGGCCGCGGACAAGGCAAGGACCGCAAGCCCGGAGCCAGATCCCACACCGTCAAACCGACACCCTGCCCGAACCCCACCACACCCACCAACACCCCCCGCGAGGGCGAGGCCCGTGCCACCGCAACTGGCCGGACGCCCCGTCCAGCAGCAAGCCCCGAGTGCCCATCCGCGTAGCCGAGTGTGCTCAGCGCAGGACGCCCGGATGTCGGGTAAGATTTCCCCCTACACTGAGGTGTGACATTCGAGTGTGACAGGTGTGGAATTCACCACTTTTTGTAAGTCATTTTGTGTACCATTTCCGAAAGCGCTTCCTCAAATACCTTAAAACGGCCGGCTGCCTTGTAGAAGAAATATGGTCTCTTGCATCTTTGGATCCAGAGGGTGTGAATGAGTTGGAGGACCATGACCTGGACCTGCTCGTGGATGACCTGGAGCAGGACCTGGAGAAGCCGCGCGATGCACCGTCCGCCACGAACTGGAGACCTGCAGCGGCGGTCGAGTCGCCACAACCGCCAAAAATTCTGCCGAATACCCCACAGTTCTTTATAGCGTGAGTTAAGATTGATCCGCTTTCAACGGTTCAGTTCAACAGCCCCTTGGGTAAAATGGAAGCATCTGATCGTAATTTCATTGGAATCTTTACAAATATTATGTCAGTTGTGTGGTGGTCCCCAAAGGGCCGGTAGAGAATGTGAAGTCTGTGCCACATTCTATACCGCAGACAATCGTCAATAAACCCTCGTTTGTTTATTGCTATTGAGATTCAATGAATTATTATGTGTTTATGTGTTGAGAACACATTGTTGAACGATATATAGCACAATTACTGAGTGCGGAATAATCCAGCAGTCCAGCTGTGATGTCTTAAACTTGGATCATCTTTGATTTGTTTCCAGCGTGAACTCCAGACAAAGGCTGACGAGATCAAACTGGCGCTGGAGAAGCTGAGAGGGGCCCAAATCTGGAAGGTAAAGTTTTATATGGGATCCTTTTCATTTCAAAGGTGTTCAAGCCCCGTTCATTTTTCCTTTTTTGGATTTCCTTTTTTGTTTCCCGTTTAAGGCTTATGTTTAATGTCAGGTTTGTTCACCGTTTCTACCTTAAGTTCATCTCCCTGGTTCATTGTTTATTTCATAGGTTATTGTATAGGACCATAGATTTTATTTTTGGAGATGAGCCTTTCTTTTTTTTAGGTCTTTTTTTTCATCTGTTATTTGTAGATGTTTTTCTGTTATTTTTTGGGTTATATCTTTTCTTTTTCATTAGGATCGGTGTATATTGCCACATTTTATTGTGTGTAGTTATCAGTTTGGTTAATTGTATATTTTTCAAGTTTCCATATATTGCCATTTTCTTTTCTTTTATTTTATTGTAGTGTTTTATTATTATTTTGCTGCTGTTCTGATGTGAGCTGTTGAGACACTGGAATTTCCCTCCGGGGATGAATACAGTTGCTATCTATCTATTTCATACACATCTTAATCTGTACAAAGAGGGTATAAGCAGTAACTAGAGCAACGTGTATAGTGAATTATAAATATTTATGACCAGTTCCACTTCCATTAGTCTATTTATAGTTGAGATCTTAGTGTTTCTTCTCCCCAGTTGATCATCAAGGTTCTTCTGAGCGATGGCAGCTCCAAGACTCTGACGGTGGATGAGAGGCAGATGGTGCAGGAACAGAATCAGATTCGTCTTAAGACACGGAAAATATGCAGTTACTCATAGCTACTGGTGAGCAGAGAGAAACAGCTTTTATTTTATTTTGTTTTTATTAAATTAAATTAAATTAAATTAAATTAAATTAAATTAAATTAAATTAAATTAAATTTAGTTTTGTTTTATTTTATTTTACTTTATTTTATTTCATTTTTTCAAATAAAAATAATTTCAATGAATCCCTTGCTGTTAAGGTATTTTACCTGTGGAGGAAAAACAATTTGGTGCCGAGCAGCATGAGTGCTGAGGCCAAATCTTTTTCACTGAAGGTAAGTTTGCACATTTTCTCATCTCATTGAAACGTTTAAGTCTTAAGAGACCTCAAAATTCCCCTCAAATATGTCTAAATATAAAAAGAAGAGCCATTATTCTAGTTTGGGTTAAATTATTTTGAATTTTGTAATTTTACGTCCACATAATAAATAAAACAGTATGAATTACCTCATCTCAGATCTCATCTCACCTTTGTATGAATTCTCTCCCCATTGACCTCAGGAACACTTTGCCCGTCGCTCTGTGATCGTCCCCGGCCTGTAGGGCGTCCTGCACCAGAAGGAGAACGGGAAGAAGACGTGGAAACGACGTCACTTCCTGCTCAGAGCATCTGGGATCTACGACCTCCCCGAAGGAAAGACAAAGGTGTGTGTGAGGGGTGTGTGTGTGTGTGTGTATGTGTGTATGTGTGTGTGTGCGTGTGCGTGTGCGTGTGCGTGTGCGTGCGCGCGCGCGTGTGTGTGAATGTATGTTTATTTAACGAAATTCAAACCATACTACAAATGGCTGTCGCTCTATTCAAAGGATCGGCACACATGTATTTCCCTTTTATAGCTGTTATTCTCACTCTGCCAGATGTCTATTTTTGAATTGTGGGCATGCAAAATCGAAGCTTTTGAACATTAGTCATTTTTAATTTATGTCCTAAACTGTTAACCAGCCAAACGACAAAGAAAAAGTAAACTATCCTCCGCTTACATTTTTTTTCCGGCGTAGCCACGTTCTCGCCCTTGGCCCATAAATACCAGTGTATTGCAGTTCTAACTCTGTGGTGCACGGTTGGTTTTTCCCTCCCTCGTCTAATCCGTCAAATCACCCTCCAAACCGGCGTCTACGTTTTGGGACGAAAAACGTTGCCCGGACAGGGCGTCCCCACCGCGTCTTCAGGCACCGCGGCCACATTGGAAAACGGACGCGTTCGGTTCCGTCGTATCTGCACCGGGTTTTTGCACAACACTCAGTATTTGCAGGAGGTCGTCGGGTGACCTTCGTCCGCCTTGGGGAAGGTGAACGTCTGCTCCTCCGCCGCGAACGTGCATGAACGGTGACACCGCGCGCCCTCCGGCCCCCCCGCCTCGTCGTCAAGGGCAACGCGCAGAGTGTCTACGGAGACAGACCTCACGCCAGCGGCTTGGACTCGTACACGTGCACTGACCCATCAGATCCCCGTCGTGCGGGATGGAGAGACTGGGAGGAGAGGGAGAGGGAGAGGGAGAGAGAGAGACAGAGAGAGAGAGAGAGAGAGAGAGAAGGAAAGAGTGATAAAGGGAGAAAGTGATGGAGGGGTAAAGAGGCCAAGTGGTCCAGGTCAACCTGGCGGCGATGGCAGGCCAAGCCTTGTGGCGTTGCTTTATGATACGAAACGCAGAGTAATGTAAGCCAGACCGAGCCCGAGCCGAGTGAAACCAGGTGTGTGTGTGTGTGTGTGTGTGTGTGTGTGTGTGTGTGTGTGAGTGTGTGTGATTGTGTATGTGCGTGTGTGTGAGTGTGTGAGTGTGTGTGTGTGTGTGTGTGTGTGTGTGTGTGTGTTTTCACTCACAAGGATGTAGGCTTTGCGGTTTCCAGCTGAAAGTTCACGTGGGGTCAAAAATTCACCACAAACTCATTTTGTGTGTGTGTGTGTGTGTGTGTGTGTGTGTGTGTTAAAGGGTTGTTTCTATGGCAACTGTCGAGATGAAACTCATGTAGCACCACCAGGAGCCTGCTGAACGCCATTACTACACACACACACACACGCACACGCAAGCACACACACACACACACACACACACACACACACAAGCACACACCAGCTGATGTGGTATCTGTTCTGGCTTACACTCTGAGGAAATGAGCGTCGTGAGTAAAGTGTGTCTTGAAGGTGACGAGAGTCTTGAAACAAGCTGTTTGTAAATGGGAGCTGTGACAAAAACACAAAAAAACAAACAGTATATCATTGTCACAATTATGTCACGCTAAAGATGCATGGATGCATGTTTGAATACACACACCGAAGGTCTTATTGAAGAGCAAACACGTATCCACACACACACACACACACACACACACACACACACACACACACACACACACACACACACACACACACACACACACACACACACACACACAAAGGTAAACAGAAAAGAAAAAGAAGAAAATATCTAGGAATATATAGGAAAAGGGAAAACACAACCATATAAAGTATAAAGGCTTATTTGGGGCTCGAACCAGATGATGAAACCTTGTCATTTCATATCTCGTATCTCTTGTCATTGAATTCAGTTACTATTAAACATTAATATTCAGGCTAAATAGTACATATCATTTGCTCTTTGCCAATGTTCGGCCATCAATACCGCTTCATATACATTCTGATTTCATATCAGCTCTTGAGCAGCTGAAGCTTTCTGTGGCATCCCTGACCTCTGGCGGCCGCTCCGGGAACTGCAGGTCCACGTGTCTTCGAGCCTAACCTGACCTTTGACCTTGCATCCCTGCATCCAGGTGTGGAGTCCCACATCCGGTTTCTGTGACGGTGACGATGAACTCCTCCCTTCGGCTCCTTCGGGCAGGATGAGGCGCGCAAGTGCGCCAGAGGATGCAATTCGGCGAAACAAGGACGGAAAAGTAGAACAATATTTTGAAGGTGATATTTTTCATGTCCGCTGCCGAGAGCACAAGTATATTTGGACTTATGCACAGACGCATCACTTTGCATGGTTATTGAATAATAATAATAATAATAATAATCATAATACTAATTATCCCAATATAGTAAATATTATTTTTGTTTATGTTTATTATTATTGTTGTCATATAATGCCAGTATTATCACCAATATACCGCCCGTTACCACAGATTGTGCTGAGAGGTTAGTTTTGTCTGGATCTTTTTCTATTCGTTGTGAACAAATCTTTGATCCATTTCTATTTTATATATGAAAATATATATATTTTTTGCAGTTTTCCACTGCTGTATCACCCGAACCAAAAAAAGTGTCATCTTGTCTCACCGTAGAGGCCTAAACACACATATCAGCCTCAGTTTCATGGGTCATGGTCTGTTAATGAACCAGTGGAGCTCTTTTATGCCGTTGTACCAATGTTAGATTCCTTCCGTGTGTTCTTTCTGGAACGCATAGTTGGTGATCACGTCTCGTTCTCCACTGTTTAGTGCGGCGGCGTCCGGTATCACAGCTAGCGGGCTGCGGTGAGGAGAGCCTCCAGCCGTCCAGCCACAAAGCTACCACCAAAGGCCCGGAATGACACTAATTTGGGGGGGAAACATCTAACAAAACGATTTAGGTTTTCAATTTATATTACTTAATTTTTGGTATTTGCGGTTTTTATCCCATTTCATAATTTCGTATTAATATCTTAATATTCTATAGGCTGATTTGACCCCTTAACTTTGACCCTTGAACTCCAGCTAACGCAGCAGTGCATGATGGGAGGTAAACAGCAGTGGCGGGGAGTTCTGTTTGTTACTCCTTCAGTTCAGTGTTTATGTGTTCTTATTAATTATGAATATTATGAATCCTGCTTGTCACTGAAGTAGCATGAAGTCTTCTCCAGGTCTCTAATGTTATGTTGTTGTTAATTTATGCATGTATCTGGAATGATTAAACAAAATCTTGAATGTCGGTGGATGTTAGACTTTTGTGTTTACTCAGTTGGAATTCATCTAGTATTTTTGGGTATACTGGTTTTCTATTATTTCATACAATAACAAATAATAATTTTAAAATAATACCAACATTATTATTATTATCATTAATAATAATAATAATAATAATAATAATAATAATAATAATAATTATTATTATTATTATTATTATTATTATTATTATTATTATTATATTTTGTCCACCAGATGGCGCTGCTGGGCGGTTTAAATAATGGCAGGTATAATTCTAAAAGTATCTGTGAGATTATTATGTTGACATGTTTATGTTCTTCTTCCATTATTGTCTTTAAAACCACAAACATAGACATACAAGTGGAACAACTGCAAGTGTTAAATTAAGTGTTTAACACTTTCATAACAGTGAAAAATAAAAATAAATTAATGTTTTTTGAGGAGGGTGGGGGTTAATTTTAATTGCATTTATAGCAACATCCAATGGAGAACTTCCCACCAAGCCCAGCTTGCAGCCTGTGTGTGCACCACCTCACAATACTAACCTAGAAGAAGCTCCATCAGACTTCATCCCTCTACCTCCCTCTGGTCGTGGCTCTTCCTGACTCCACCTTAATGAGGTCAGGATCAACTTCAGCCTGGATCCACCCCAGTTCAGACACTCTTTTCCATTTAGAGTGGACCGCAGACATAGACCGATCAGCCACAACATTAAAACCACTGATACGTGAAGTGAATAACATTTCTCATCTTTTTCCCAATGGCCCTTGTCAAAGGGGTGGGATATATTAGGCAGCAAGTGAACAGTCAGTTCTTGAAGTTGATGTGTTGGAAGCAGGAAAAATGGACAAGTGTAAGGATCTGAGCCACTTTGACAAGTGCCAAATTGTGATGGCTATAAGACTGGGTCAGAGCATCTCCAAAACCACAGGTCTTGTGGGGTGTTCCCGGTATGCAGTGGTTAGTACCTACCAGAAGTGGTCCAAGGAAGGACAACCGTTGGACCAGCCACAGGGTCATGGACACCCATGACTCATTGATGCACGTGGGGAGTGAAGTCTAGCTCGCCTGGTTCAATCCCACAGAAAAACTACTGAAGCACAAATTGGTGAAAAAGTTAATGCTGCTCTGATAAAAAGGTGTCAGAATACACAGTGCATCACAGCTTGCTGCGTATGGGGCTGTGTAGCTGCAGACCGGTCAGAGTGTCCATGCTGAGCATCAGAACTGGACCATAGAGCAATGGAAGAAGGTGGTGGCCTGGTCTGATGAATCACGTTTTCTTCTACATCATGTGGATGGGTGGGGTTAGGGTCTGATCCGATGGAGCATCTGTGGGATGTGCTGGAACAACAAGCCCGATCCATGGGGGCCCCACCTCGCAACTTCCAGGACTTAAAGGATCTGCTGCTCACGTCTTGATCCCAGATACCACAGGACACCTTCAGAGGTCATGTGGAGTCCATGCCTCCACGGGTCGGAGCTGTTTTAGTGGCACGAGGGGAAGCTACACAATATAAGTGGTTATTAGTGGTGGTTTTAATGTTGTGGCTGATCCTTGCACGCGTCCATTTTGTCAAAGCAAAGCAATTCCGTGGTCGCCCTGCTATTTTGCATTTCACTGCTTAAAACAGTATTTTGGAACCACAGGAAATTAGTTAAATGGTTTTTAGCATTTTGGATTAGTGCACTTATTCATTTTGTTGTAGTGTAGTGTAGTGGCTAAAATAATAAATAATGATTGGTTAATGATTAAGGACAGGTGGATCCTGAGTTGAGAACCACCTCACTATACTGTATATGTTTCAGTAGCTGAGTAACAGCTCCAAACCACTTTCCTAAAGAGTTGTTTTGCAGCCCCCACAACATTGCAGCAATGTCAAGGGTGAGAATTGACAAATTGTCAAACATTTGGGTGCCAACAGGCAATAAATTGTGATATTTGCTGTTTTAACAAGTAAGGATGTGCTGCAGTTTGCCAGAACTGAAACTACATTGTTATGAGCTGAACGGAGCACAAGATAGTCCGGTTTATTGTTTCAATGAGCTGTTTATTACAAAAGGACTGTACATAAATTTCAATGAACACATCATCATATGTACAAGCCAATAGGAGAAAAGACAAATTTACGGGTTCTGTTCCCATGAACATTTAAGTTACAGATCACCTTTTTTTATTTCACGTTTCATCATAAGAAAAACACACATCAAAGAAAGGCGCCTTGAGCTGTGATGCCCTGAAATGCTAGACGTTAAGTGGTAAACATTACAAAGTTTCTGCACATCAGTGGTTGTCTCTTGACTTCTCTAAGAAATGTATAAATAAACCTGTCACAAACAGCTGCTAGCAGGCGTTCCTCAGCAGTCTCCGACACAAAGACAAAAAAACCCCCAAAACAAACAAACGAACAAACAAAAAGAATGCGATGCAGAGTTAGAAATGCGTCAGGTAGAAAAAAAGTTTGTTTCCTTGTAAAAATGATTTTTAATGATGGAAAAAATACAATCAGTAATGGGATGTTTGTCAAGGCAAATCAATGCCCGTTAGAAAACCTCACTGTGTCCGTGTTGATACGTTCGTGCGCCGAGGCTGAATGAAAACACTGTTCACGGACGTCCGCTTGGCAGGAACCACCTCGTGCATCCCGACGGACTTCCCTGCGCGCGTTCTCACAACACGTCGCTTTTGATAAAGGAAGAGACGACCAATACGCTGAATAATAATCATGCCGGTAATCATTCTGTTAGTAGGCGTTAAACTTCGTAGCGGTTAACAAGTAGTTCTCAAACTTTGACGCCAGCATTGTGTTGGAAGTTTGCGTCGCTTCCAGCTCCCTCGTCCTCAAGGGACCGAGCCCCGAAAAACCATCGGTCAGAGACTGACGCGATCCAGAAACAAACCTCTAACGAGAACGAACGGTGACGATGTTTCATCCGTTGTTTGTGTGTGGCACAAACCTTCCGTTTCCGTAAAAAGATGAGTTAAAAAAAAAAAAAAAAAAAAGTGTAACTAACAGAGGATCTATCCCTAGTACATTTAGTGCACACAATGCACCACTGCTCTGCCTACATTCACTATGATTGAATAGAAAATGATTAAGGATACATTCAGAACTGCTGAACGTTTCCCCTTTTGTTATAAAAAACAGTTGAAAAAAATCCTTCAGAACGTTCCCACGAGTCAGAGTTCCCGACAGGTTGGCCCTTGTGTTGAGGTTGTTACGGCAGGTGATCATGGTTGTATCGAGCACCAAAGTAAAGCACCATACCAGTAACCACTGACAGGATAGAAAGTAAATTTCTCTGAACAGGTTTTTGCAGGTCAGTAAGAGCGCCCGAAGAGACCAAACCAAACAGAAACGGCAATCAAAATGTCCAAAGTTGTTGACAACTCATCAGTGCAGCTATTTCACCACGATGGGGGGGAACAAAAAAACAAATAAAAACAAAAATGACGAGGTGACGACATGAAACAAACAACACTCGCCCCTTTCCCCCCCCTTCTTCACATTTGCAGTTTGAAGCAAGACAAAACTCAGGGACATTTTGCTACAGTAGCCCGACAGCACACCCCAAAGTGATAGTGAGACTCACCTCCACCCGAAACAAAAAGCAATAGTTGTCTGTTAAAACAAAACAAACAAAAAAATGATTTCGCGCGAGCACTCGGTTAAAGTAAAAATGGCACTGTGTCGTGACAAATAAAAAGGATATTCTGATAAATTATAAGCGACCGATATAAAATAGAAATGAAAAAAAGCCCTCCTCCGCCTTTGGCACCACCTACCTCCACTGCCGCCCGCTCTTGATGCCCGATGGGAAACCGACAGACACACACCACTGACGAATGCACTGGCAGCGTCTCACAGTAACAATATATACAAGTTATCAGAACAGAGAGAAGCTCCATCGGAAATAAGCATATCTTTTTTTTGTAATGGATTCTATACAATCACTTTTCCCGGTATTTTATTTATTTATTTTTTTCCCGGATGTCCCCCTCGTTTCCCGCCCAGCTTGTTCCCGTGGCGTCCGCTCCGTCCCACACATAGCATAGTAAATAGATATCTCTGAGGTTTATTTTATTTTTATTTTTTTTACCCCACCCCACCCCACCCCACCCCACCCACCCAACATCAGCAATTCATTGATATCGCCGGCATCAGCTTATTTCGACCGTGTCCGAATGCCTTTGTCGATATCTGTTTTGTCCTTTTGAACTTTTCCAATAAAGGTAAATGGATCGTTCCTTTGTTTTAGTAAAGAGGGAGAAGACTGGTGTGCTGGTGCACCATGTAAACAAAGGGATGGATAAGGATAGAGCCGTTTAAAAGCGAATATACGGCTGTAAGCTTATACAGACTGCATAATCACAGCACTTACTCTTGAAAAAGGAAAAAAAAAAAAAAGGCCTTGAAAGGACAATTCCACTCTGGGTCTCTCCTCGATTGAAAGTAAGGCCGCTTACCCACAGAATAAAAGTAACTTTCGGCCGGTTCCCTCCGTTACAAAGCCGCCAGGCACCGAGAAAAGCAACCAGGGAGTCCGCCACGCCCGCTAGACAGTCAACCCGGTCGGTGCGGCTCTTCCTAGCTGTGATGCCGCCGCTGCACCAGTTCTCCGCCGAGGCCGCGTGGGGAGACTTGCGACGGGGGATACACCAAAAGACGTTCGAAAGACTTCGAACTTCGATCGCGCCCCCTTGGGATTGTAGCTCGCGCCACAGGAGCCGGGATTGACTGCAAGACCGAAGACGATAATATCAAACCTGACGTTTATCCCGGACGGGTCCGAACCGAATCACGGCCGTTTCTGACGCCTCTCAAACGACCGCCGGCGACGGGCGCGCGCTCGGAGCGACCCTGAAGACAAAGAGATCGCCCCGTGATTGTCTTAAGATGTTGCAACGGTTGTCCGGCTCAAAAATCCAGGCGAAGGTCCTTTGGCGCATGCTCGGCGTTAAACGGTTACTCACCGGCGCCTCGAATGGGTTCAACTGAGCTTTGTAGCGGACTGTCCCTTTAACCCCTCCCTTTAGAAAACAGTGTAAACCAACATGCAGGCTTGTCTTGGCATTTCCAAAGCTGCTGGCCCTCATTTGCCATATTATAGTATTTTATGATTATTATTTTTTTTTTCATTTCGGAGGTGGCCGTTGCTGGAGATGCGTACCCCCCCCCCCATAAAAAAACAAAACAACCCAACGCTTTTTTTTGTAATACGACGCTGACATGGCACTTGACTCCAAAGGGGAGTTGTTGTGGAGACTGCTATTGTTGGGTTGGATACTGCACATCTTATAACCACGGAGGATTGGTGTTTAGTTTCTTTGTTTTGTTTTTTTAGTCTGCGTAGTGCATAATGGACTCAACGTAGTTGCCGGGGAAGAGGCCGGTGACGCCGTTGCAGATTCCTTCGAACCAGCCGTCGTCGTTCTTCTTGATGATGTAGATGATCGCGCCTTCCATGAAGGACAGCTCGTCCTCCTTGTCCTTGGAGTAGTCGTAGATGGCCACGACTGTGGAGGGGAAGGCACGGGCGGAGAGAAGCGGGAAGGGTTAATCAGGATAAAAGACCGTGCTCCCTCGCATTTACCTCCTTTGAGAGCCGGCTTCCGTACCTTTCTCTAAATAGGTTTTGGGGGCCCACTGGGGGTCTCCGTCGGCGTAGGGGTCGTTGTAGTGGACCACCGCCGCCTCTTCCTCCTCGTAGTCCACGGGCGGGGGAGGGGGCGGAGGCGACGGCTCCTCAAACATGGCCATGTCCTCTGGGGGCGGCGGAGGAGGTGGGGCGGGGCTGTCTGTTACTGGAGTGGGGGTGGAGGTTGAGACAGGAGGAGAATTGAAGAGAGGAAGATGACATTCAAAAACATTTGTCTCATATCATCGGTTTGTTAACCAGACACAAGTTGATATGGAAGAGGCGTTGCACAGCAACCTCCATTATGATAGTCACTACCATTATGACATGGGATATTACAAAGGGTAAAATAATCTCTCTCACACACACACACACACACACACACACACACACACACACACACACACACACACACATATGAATAAACACGATTTTCTGTACCCATACTTAACAAAATGTAGTTGTGATTTGACCCGAAGAAAAACCCTGTTCATATGAAGACATTAACTCAATGCTAATTAAGCGGGGCCGCAATAACCGAAGCGGTTGACAAAAACACTTGTCAAGTGTCCTTGAGCTTGACATTTTGTGCCCGAGTGGATAAATGAGAGGGACTACCTGTAAAGCCCTGGTGGCCATTGTGGCGTTTGAAACATGATGTGACTGGAAATGCATTACGTTTTCCATTTAAAATGTGCGGTTTTTAAAGTGTCCACAAGAGGGCACCTCAGAGCTCCTCTGATTGATCAACCCAGGTCGTAGAGCACAGAACTGATTTTTGCAGCTCTTGAATTTCAGCTCATGGAAAGCGAGGGGGAAGCCCGTCGGGTATTAAATGGATCATTAGGGGGCTTTCTCCCTTTTCAAAGATCCACGATGGGCTGTTGTACTGTGGCTTAGTTGAATCTTCAAGAATTATCAATGGCTCTGCCATTGATTGCTGGAGGTCTTTGTTTATAAAATCTTTGTTATAAAAGTTGTTTATTTCCCATGAGAAATGAAAGGCTTTGGCTAGTCAGTAAACTAGACTCTCTATGAATATAAATTAAGGAGCTTTCATTCGGAGGGACACACACCCAGAGAGCAGCTCTCATTTCATGTTTAGCTTTACAGGTGAGCACGCGTTCAGCCACACACAGGTCTATACTACTTATTCTACTACTTATACAACACAGTGTGTGCGATTGAGCCTCCCCAGTGCTGTAGAGGCCAGCGTGATGGGCGCCTGCACGACCCATTTCACTAATTCATAGGTCTCCTCTTGAATTAAACACAGGGTGCATACCTCCGCCACACGGATTAGCTGAATATATCGGTCAGCGGGTCTAAGTCCCAGACTACGAAGCCGTTTCAGCTTCATGACTCTCCCCCCCGTCCTGAAGGGTCTTCAATTTTCAGTCTTAACATGGACTGATATCGATTCTCCTCCTTGAAGTCTAACATTATACAGTGTACGACTGGTTTGTAAAATTCTGTTTCACTCATATCCACCGTCCGCCGTGTGTGTGTGTGTGTGTGTGTGTGTGTGTGTGTGTGTGTGTGTGTGTGTGCTGAATGGGAGACTCGGAGAGACAGAGTGGTGAAATGGGACATGGCATCGGGTCAAACTTTCACCGGCAGAACGCGCGCTCGCCCGGGCTCTGTCGCCATGGCAACAGACAGACATCAGAAGGGTGTGTTCGTGTGGAGGGATTGTGTGCGTAAAGCCTTAAAATAATGACTGTGCCAGATCGCTGCGGTGCAGAGCGGAGCAGTTCAGGTAGCACGTGAGGCATTTACAGAGTGCTGATAAGAGAAGTGGGAAGAGGTGTGGCAGTAGAAGTGTGTGTGTGTGTGTGTGTGTGTGTGTGTGTGTGTGTGTGTGTCTGCGTGTGTGTGCCTGTACGTGTGCGTCTGCTTGGTGAAGGCGCTGGGTGGTTCAATGAATCATTGTTCGAGGGAAATAACGTGTTTCTGATCAGGGAATATGTGGTTGAATTTATCCAGGTCGGTACAGAAATATTACATCTAAAATATACAGTATAATATAGAAAGATAAAATGTAGAACTATTATAGATGATATGGGATATCGATATTATATATATATATATATATATATATATATATATATATATATATCATGTTAGATGTCTCTAATGGAGAATATTTTCAATAATTATGTTACTTCCCCTTAAAGGAAAACTGTTATTGTTTCATCTAAACCTTATTTTTCGATCATGGGGAGTCAATCCCAGTGAATCTTTAAAACTGATCCAATATTGAGAAAATAGTTTCAGCTGAACGTGGTCACAGTTGCCCCACTGGATCAGTAAGATTTATGATTTAAAAAAAAATACCAGAGACTCCTTTAACTAATGATATTAAGTATAGAACTAAGATATACATACTTCTTGACTAAAGCGATGGAATTACTCAGTATAAGCGGTGTGTACAGTCTGTAGTATCGGCCTGAGTCAGTAAGTGTGTACAGTATGTTTATTTACGTGTCTCTGTACTTGAGGGAACGTGGTACTTACTGCTCTCCTGCATTCGGGCCACAAAGCCAGTCAGAGGGATCTGAGGAGTCAGCTGCACCATGGGAGGAGGAGGCGGAGCCACAGACACTGGAGCAGCAACACCCGCACAGACACAGACAGATGGATGGACGGACGGACGGACGGAAGGGTGGAGGGAGCGGCAGAGAGACAGGACGGGGTGCACACAGTGGTGGAGACGGGGGGGCGGGGGGGGGGGGGGGTGATGAGGTGGAATGACGGGCGGTTTTCAGGAGGTAGAGGATAGACAGTGGAAAAAAACAGAGAAAAACCAAAGCTTGTGAGCGAGACAAAACGGTGCTGAGCAACGCGGAAGCGACGCTGAGAAGCCCGCTCCCCCCTGCGCGAGGGTTGACGTACAGCGCAGCCGCTCTCATGTGGCTGAGACGCAACGACTCAAATAATCGTCAACAGCGGCAGTTGTCATGTGAACTCATCATCGCCGTACGCTGTGTGTGCAGACTGAACGCGTCGTTTCAATTCCGTTACAGGCTCCTGCGTCACGGGGGCCCTTTCCCAGGCTGCCGTTGTAAATAGACGGACAGATAAAAACATCGAGGGACACAGACCTGATGTCACACATGGAGGCCGGCTCCGCTTTGACTCCTAACGCGCTGGTAATTGACGATGTCTACAGTCTAAACAGCATTACAGTGTTACATCACACACGTACACACAGGTACACACACACACACAGACACACACACCCCATGATGGATGTAATCGTTTCTTTTTTTTATTCTCCTGTCAACAATAGCAGCACCAGCTCCACCCAGTCTCCTCCCACCGCTGTGTTCTGTGCCGTGCAGGACGGAGGGCTGTCCTAAGAGAGCAGCCATTAGTGCAGAGCAGCTTGGAGTGATGTGCATACAGTATGTCCAGGCTTCCCCCTTTCCCAGCAGGCTGTTTGTGTGTGTGGTTGTGTGCGTGTGCGTGTGTGTGTGTGTCTGTGATGATGTCACTATATGTGTAGGTGCTTGACTACGGGATATTATTATTGAAGGCCTTTTGACATCAAAACACTGTTTACCCACTTTAGATAAGTGTGATGGAATCCATTTCTCTTCTGATTTTTTACAGTTCAAGTGGCAATCGCGAAGATTTTCATTTTTCTGTTTTTAGCGACACCTACGGCGAAAAGCGGTGTCAAACAGTGTCACCTCTGTGACGTCAGTCAGTTGGTAGTCAGTCACTGCTGGGTGATGGAAAACGCATCACCAAACTGCGCCGCTTGTGATTTGAATGCATGGCGGGAAAGTCACCACAGCCACACCCGGTTCTTAATACTCAGAATACTGCAAATGCAAGGGCTTTCACCAGTGGGCCGTAGGCTCAATCAGATTAGATTAGATTAGATTCAACTAATTGACATTGCAAGTACATAGGCAACGAAATGCATCAGCTTTGTGTTACCTCATTCAGCGATAGATAGCAACTAAACAAACATTTTTTTTAATTATTATTATTATTTAAATCTTTGAGATTGGCACTTTAATATTTTATATATATTCATGAAATAAAATTACTTTCATAGTGTCTGTCTCTCCACAAAATTTCTGGTGGGAAAATGATCCAAGACCTGGACTGAAATTTGACCAAACAGATGTGATAGTAACTGGGGTAACTAGCAACTAAACTAATGAAGACAACCACTCAGCAATGGATGTTTGAATGAATATATCAGTTGGCATCATAAAACATCATAAACCCGTCGCTTTAGTTTTTAACTACAGAGCCACGTTTAGTTGAGTGGCTGTTCACAGGCAGGATTCGGCTTCGGTTGGACCGCTTGTCCCAGAGAAAAAAAGAAAAGACTCTGACAAAGAAAGGTGATATTTTCACGGCACAACCAGAGGGGCTCGGGTGGTTTTGGCATGAAGGTCATAAAAGATGTACGGTACTCGATCTCCATTATACGCAACGAGGACGACTCAACTGCTGTGTCAGTCACAATTAAACTCATTTGAAATCGACTGTAGTTTAAAGCCTCACTGACGCTCTGCCAGGTCCCTCATTTGTTGACGAGCGTTTGTCTCAAAAACAACAGAAACCCGCCCGAGGCCGAGGTACCTGAGTTCTGGGGGTAGGCGGGGCCGCCGTTGAGGTGGGGCTGCTGGGAGACGGAGAACTGGGAGCTGACGGAGGGCGCGCGGCGGTAGGTGCCCGTGGCCGACACCATGGAGGCGGAGGAGGTGGTGGAGGAGTTGTGGCGGGACACCTGGCGCGAGATGGTCCCAAACTGGGACATGGGGATGGGACCGAGTCCCGGGCCCTGGGGCACCGATGCCGAGGCTGGAGGTGCTGCAGGAGGGTGGTGGTGGTGGTGGTGGTGGGGTGTTTAGAATTGAAAGAAAGGTTGCCATCAAGGAACATCCAATATCTTAAATTGTTGCTATCTCGGTGCTGGACACACAGGGATGAAATTTGTATTCATTTTGTTGTCTGGATCTGGACAAAAAACAATTTCCCCCCAAAAAAGAGTGGTATCCCTGTTCACAGCCGTGGGACTTCAGCACTTGAGTCACTTATTTGATAAACTTGTGTCTGGCAAGATTTTGGAGAGCGTCGCTGGCAAGGTTCATGTTGCAGTCATTCCCAAAACTGCCATTCATTTCCAGTACATAATGAATGAGTGACTGGTGTGTCTTTGTTATAAGATTATGTGACGTTTTATACCTTTACATGGATTCAATCAAACACAAAGTACAAATTTACTAAGTGCATTTTTTTTATTTTTGTTTTTTAAAGTTATACAATATGTGAACTTACTTTGCCCCATGCTTGGAGGGGAGGGGGTGGGGACCGCCAGTGGGATGCCCACGCTGCTGCTTCCGCTGTTCTCCCTGCCGCCGCTACCCCCACTGCTCCCACTGCAGAGAGAGAGAGAGAGAGAGAGCGAGAGAGAGAGAGAGAGAGAGAGAGAGAGAGAGAGAGAGAGAGAGAGAGAGAGGTCAGCTTTGAGGAGGCATCTTAATTACATGAATGGAGTTGACATCCAAATCATTTTGTCTCAAGTCCTTTCATAACGTGTCATTCAACTGAGCATCCCCGTCACCCTCAGCAATTAGCAAAGATCTTGAAAAGCGGATGGCTGTAAATCGGCACAGCTTGGCATCCGTGTTATTTTGGGCCCAATTTTAGCCAGGATTTAACATCGGGGAATACATTATGTCAACAGTGCGTGTAATAATAAAGTGTTATTTCTATGATTTTGCCCTGTGTTTGTAATGAGTTTGTTCTGTTCCTTGTTGTTGTCCTTCCCTCCCTAGTGCATGTAGCCTTGTGTTCCGCCTGTCGTGGTATCTCCCTGTGTTCCCTCTCTCCCTCTCTCTCTGTCTCCCTCTCTATCTCTGTCTCCCTCCCTCTCTCTGTCTCTCTCCCTCTCTGTCTCCCTCTCTCCCTCTCCCTCTCTCTCTCTCCCTCTCTGTCCCCCTCTCTCTGTCTCCCTCTCTCTCTCTGTCTCCCCCTTCTCTCTCCCCCTTCCCTCTCTGTACCCCTCTCTCTGTCTCCCTCTCTCTCTGTCCCCCTCCCTCTCGCTCTCTCTCTCTCTGTCTCCCTCTCTCTCTCTCTCTCTCTCTCTCTCTCTCTGGTTCCTCCAGGTCATGTGTTCCCTTGTTGTCCTGCAGATGTCCTTGGCGTTTTTCCCCCTCAGCTGTGTCTCTTCCCGTCATTGCTCTAGTGTATTCAGTTTTCTCCTCCCCGCTCAGCCCTTGTCGGTCATACAGTATGTCCCATGCGTGTGCGGCTGCCTGCACGCCCTGCGATGTTTTAACTTTCTTCAGTAAAAGATACTTTTGTTTGAGCATTTCCTGCCCGAGTCTCCGTGTGTCCTACATTCGGGTTCACCAGACAGCCACGGGACCGTTATCTTATCTCTTATATGTTTTATCTGGATTGCAAGCTTGCAGACTGTTAATATAATTTTGGACGTTTTTTATCCACAAAACTACCTCCTACCAGGCCCCGAGAGAACAGACGTGCTGCGTGTCGGAGCTGTTCTGCGGTACCTGTGAGTCCGGGGCCTCTGGTTGAGCGAGGCTGTGCGGGCGGGGCTGTGCTGGCTGCCCAGTCGCGCGGGGCTCGTCATGTAGTCGTTGGGAACGACTGGAGGCTTGACCGGCTCCAGTGTTTTGTAGGGAGTGTTACGCCTAGAGAGGGAGGGAAGGAGGGAGAGATTCAAGATTCAAGAGGTTTATTTGTCACATACATATACATACTTTCATACATACATACATATATGCAGTGAAATGTAATGCAACACACCCAGTGATTACACACAATATGTCCTAGGAAAAAAAAATTCTACTAGACCAACTAACTGATTCCTAAAACGTAATACAGTAAGTCGATTACTTATAGAATAAAATCAAAATATATAGAATAAAATAAAATAAAATAAAATGGAATAGATAAAGGGAATAGGCTTACGTATATGGGATAGACTTATGTATATGAGATAGGCAATTATGTATACACAGATATGTGCATTAAAGTGGCATGCGAATAAAGTGAGGTAGTGTTTGTGGGATAATACAGCACAGTATACAACAGTACGGTGCAGCAATACGGTATCACCGAACAACCCAGAACAGTGACACAGTATGCGGTACAGTATGCTCCATACAGTACAAAATGTAGTGGAGCCTATGTGTGTGGCTCAGTAGGGACCCCTGGTGAGGTCAGCATTGACAGTTCTTATGGCTTGCGGGAAAAAACTCCGTCTCAGTCTCTGTTCTCTCTGAGAGAGACAGGTTTATTATAGCGGGGAAGAGGTACGGAGACGGAGATGTCTAAAGTAAATGGGCCGTACCCTCACCAGCCCAGCGAGGCGCTGAGAGCTGTTTCAGAGACAAGTAGTGAAAGGTGTTTCCTTCCAAAACGGGCTGAAGGAGAGAAAGGAACCGTGTTCTCACCCCAGGGTGCCACGACCGGCCATGGGTGGGCTGGGGGGCTTCTGTGTTGGGGGGTTGGTCCTGGACAATGTCCCTCCTCCTCGTCCGGCTGCGTTGTTCCCATGTTGCTGGAAGGGAAACGAACGAGTTACGGCGCTGCAGCGGTTGAAGAAATAATGAGCCAAGATCAATCTGGAAAGACTTTGACTTTTAAGGTTGCTTTAATGAGCCAGAGACCAGGCAGGTTGGGTCACCTGACCAGTGGCCAATGTGACAAGAATTACATTTCAATGCAGAATTACATTTGCATTAGTATTACAAGTAGAAAAAGTTGTTTCAGATCAGCTTTAAGTTTCTCTTAATACAAAAAATTTCTGCGGGGAAACACTGGTCGTGACCCATTTTAGGGTGAAACAGCTGTAAAGATAGCTGTGTTTATTGGATTGGGACTCTATGGGGGGGTGAATGTGCAAAGCATCTGAACATACTTTGCATTCAGGACAAGAGAAACTTTTAATTTTAAAAATGTATATCGTTCAGAAAATCTCAAATGACTCTTTTTGTACACAGGAAGCTGTAATCGCAGGACGGTGCGGCTGATTCCAGAGCATGGGGAGAGAGGGAAGGAGAGGGAATCGACTGTCTTACCTTGGCCTTAAGCCACTGAGTGCGAGCGGGCAGAGAGAGAAGGGAGAGAAGGAGAAACGCTCGTTGGTTAATGGTGAATAAATGTGAGTGAACAAAGCCATACTGCAGCAAACAGCGGGTTATGAATCCACACAAAAAGAACATTTGGCCTTGGCAGCTATTGCCTTTTCATTCATTTACAGCCGTATTGAGTACACCGGAATTGAATCACCATCATTGTATTACACCTGTGCTGTCACAGATGTGTTTTTAACTTAATTCTGGATCGAACATCTTGACGCAGTGTGACATCACATGTGACTCCCAGGCCAACGTTGGGAAGCAGAGGAGTGAGGAGGAGCATCCGGGAGACAACTCAGAGATTGACATTTAAGTCAAAACAAGCAAAAAAGACAACAACTCTGTTCCGATACCAATTATTTTGTGGTCTTTTCTGGAGTGTTGGTTCAGCTAAAAGGAACTTGTGTGCATGTGTGTGTGTGCGTGTGCGTGTGTGTGTGCGTGTGCGTGTGTGTGTGTAAGCTGCAGAATAACAAAATAATGTTTCCCAAATTCCCAGGTACATAGGACGGCTCAGACAGCTCAAACCATTGCAGCTTGTGCAGCAGAAATAAAAACAGCATTACTAGATAGAGTAAAGTAAATAATAGTGTAAATAAATAAGTCATGAAATATACAGGTACTCCTCACTTAACGACCGAGTTCCGTTCCGGGGACCAGGTCGTTAAGCGAATTGGTCGATAAGCGTGGCAAGTATATATATATAATGTATATTGTGTTATTTCACGGTAAGGGGGTGTGACGATTGTGAACGCTAGTGTAGTGGATACTGATAGACTGCGGGAACGAAACTGAGAACGTAATGAGATGAGCTGTATACAGTGTATATAGTATATATAGTGTATAAAGTATATATAGAGTATATAGTTTATCTAGTGTATATAGTTTATATAGTGTATATAGTGTATTTAGTGTATATAGTTTATATAATGTATATAGTGTATATAGTATATATAGTATATATAGTGTATAAAGTATATATAGAGTATATAGTTTATCTAGTGTATATAGTTTATATAGTGTATATAGTGTATTTAGTGTATATAGTTTATATAATGTATATAGTGTATATAGTATATATAGTATATATAGTGTATAAAGTATATATAGAGTATATAGTTTATCTAGTGTATATAGTTTATATAGTGTATATAGTGTATTTAGTGTATATAGTTTATATAATGTATATAGTGTATATAGTATATATAGTATATATAGTGTATAAAGTATATATAGAGTATATAGTTTATCTAGTGTATATAGTTTATATAGTGTATATAGTGTATTTAGTGTATATAGTTTATATAATGTATATAGTGTATATAGTATATATAGTGTATATAGTGTATATGGTGTTATTTCACGGTTAAGGGGCGTGGCAATTAGGAACGCTGGTGTAGTGAATACTGACAGACTGCGGGAACGAGACTGAGAATGGTGATGAGATGTATACAGTGTAAATAGTATATATAGTGTATACAGAGTATATAGTATATAAAGGGTGATGCGTGATGAGATGCTTGATGCTGAGACACCGCGGTATTATACGCAGCGTACAACACAGACTGATCAGAGAAGTGAGGAGTACCTGTCCTGTAATACTGTATTTCTCCCGGGTTCATCCGGTCTTCATAATATATGATGATGTATGGCCTCTCCGTGTAGAAGCACAAGTGTAAACAACACATTTAACTTCTCTGGTCTAGACACAGCATACTACATCATAATAATGCTTTAATATCGGGGGGGGGGGACCTGGTGATCAGTTGCACTTTATTTCCATATTTCAGTTTGCTGGTCTATCCATCACTACTTCTACATCCACAAACGGAACATTAAAGCAGGTGAGGGCGTATAGTTGGCTTTTCGGGATGCCAGGGGAGCTCGAGGCAGTAAATATCAGGCAACAACGAGACGCACGCACGCACGCACGCACGCACGCACACACACACACATTTATGAACAATGCAAATAAAGATACACGCTATACATCCACAGAACACACACACAAACACATCCAATCAGTGCAACAATCTCTCCCTGCGCTGCTTTGTGGCTGCCGCAGCAGCTTTGAGCTGATATCAATGCTTCTGAATTATTCACAGGCGTGTAAGTCTGTGGAAAGGCAGAATAGGACGTCCCGGTGTGTGTGTGTGTGTGTGTGCGCGCACGTTTTATTTTGAAGGGTCTTTCTGAGGGAGAAAAAAAACAAAACAGGAATCCGATCTGCCCCTCAAGTCTGGGAAGAACCAGACGGAGAAATAACAGAGGATTCAAAATGGATGACGGGCATCACTGCAGTAGTAAAGGAATGTTGCATTTTAAATAGGCTCATTCATTCATGTATTCATAACTCTGCTGGGATTCGTCTCACACATACAGTATTTTCAAAAAGATTGGTGGGGTCGGGGAGGCGAAGCAGCATCCGTTCACAGTGCTTCGATGCCAAGACTCTGTCTGTGCTGCTTTTTTCAGTCGCGGGAATTTTATATATTTTATTTTTTTGTAATCAACCTTTGACATTTTGTTTGAACGTGGACAAACAGCTGCTATCTGGAGCGTGGCAGACGAGCAGCGAGGAATGAAGAAACTTGCGACAGGCACGATGAATGTGCTCAATCTCTTATTCACACACACACACACACACACACAAACACACACAGACACAGAGACAGAGACACACACACACGCACACACTCTCACACAAACTCTTTGAGTGGAGAAAATAGGAAACCAGGGAGACAGCATAAAAAGGAATGGAAGAATGAGGTGGAAGAAGAGTTGAAGGAATAATTTTCCCACAGTTCTCACACTCAGAGCACACACACACACGCACGCACACACACACACACACCAATGACACACATTGCATTAACACAGACTGCGCACCAACACACACACAAATTTATGAGGTCTCTACCTTCAATGACTGAGGAGCTGCAGTCAGCTACATGTGCTTGTGTGCATGTGAGTGTGATATTTCCACATGTAATGTTGCTTAATTAACTAAAAGGCCAGGACTATTGATTAGCCAGACGGCCGAGCAGTCGTCACGGCAGCCGACGATCACTCTTCTGGTGTGAGAGAGCCAGGTGTGGAGTACTCTATAAATACTTGTACGCCTGTCGGGGAAAATTGATTCGGACTTGATTTAATATGTAGTATAATATATGGTAAGTTATATAAGGGTATAAAGCTCCATTGTGTTTAAATAGATGATAACTTCATGATCCCTACAGCAATGACAAATTAATTCACTGTATTAAAAAAATGTGCCACTCCGTGACCCCACCCAATCGTGTTGCCTCAAACTGAAATAAGCAGCGCCAGTTGTGTTAATATATTGTTAATACTGTTAATAACTAGTGAACATTTTTACTAGTTCGAGCATTTTGACGTCGTGACCAAAAGCCCCCTCCGTGTGGGAACTCTTACTTTGACTCCGTGTCCCACGTCGTCCAGCAGGGTGTAGTCGATGGGCTTTCGGATGTAACGCACGGGCCGCTCCATGTTCCCGGGGGCGATGATTTTGTGGGTGCGCGATGTGTTCTTGTTGGTGGTCAGGATGCCAATCTCTCGCCTCGCCACCTTCTCTTTATGGATGTCGACCGTCTGGCGGGGGAGAGAGAGAGAGAGAGAGAGAGAGCGAGAGAGATGAGGGCGCGGGAGACGGAAAGAGGTTTGAGATTGACGATTCCTTCCAACAATCTGACTCACACACGACACAGGCCCCGCACACAGTTGCGTGACTCAACAGTTCTACCGACGGAATGTCTTTCATCGCCGCGCAGCGTGCTGGATGTGTGTGTTCAGGAATTCATCAAGTGATTTAAAGCGAAGCAGGGGTGCCCTACATTTTCTTCTAAAAATAAAAATAAAAAATAAAAAATTAGTGCATTACATTAGGTGCAGGCCGAAAAACCCGTTATCAACCAGTCCGCCGTTCCACCCGTGACCACGGGTAGTGACTGCAGGTGACGTTGCCTTCGCTCCTCTGGAGGAATGTGTGCTCAGCTGTTTAATGTCCTGATGGATCTGCTAATTATCCACAGGGGTTAATGAGTCCAATCTAATGACACTCTGTAGTAGTATATTCTTTGACTCCTTTCTTCGGTGAATCAAAGCCTGTTGACCGAATGCCTCGGACTATATTTTGGGGGTAGCTGACTGATTGGTGACGTGGAAGCAGGTAGAGGTGTTGATTGGAACAGCTCGAACAGTCTATGAAGTTCAGAAAATTGCATTACTTTATTGTAATGCAGCAAGCTAGATCACAAAATTACAATAGCCAAATAACCAATAACCAATATCACAATATAAATATTATATTGATATATCGCCCAGCCCTAATTATATTATGATGAATATAGCCTTGTATGTTCTGATCATAATGTACCTAATGTTATCATGATATTTCAATATTGTATTTTATTCTATATTATATATCTTCCAACCCTAATGAGCGCTGTGTCCTTGCCTTCTTGTCCTATAGGCAGTTTGACCTATTATTTAACTATGACATCGTCTTGGCCTACGCCCTGGGGAACACTCGGTGGAGCCGCAATGAATGCCCTGCGACCTCCATCTCCTCTCTGATTACTGTCAATCATGCTTCAGCGATTCACCGTGCATGTGCTGTTGCTCCGGAGAGTCATAAATGATACATGCAATGGGAGTGTGTGTGTGTGTGTGTGTGTGTGTGTGTGTTTGTGTGTGTATGTACAGTGTGTACATGTCTGTGTGTGTGTGTGTGTGTGGGGGGGGGTCTCAGCGGAAAGGGATGGGTGGGCAAAAAAAAAGATGATGGAATGTCTGTCTGGACAATGGGGTCACATTTGGAGAGAGAGCAGTGTGTTTTAGTGAGTGTGAAGCAAGGCTGAGCGATATTGACAAAAATGTCATATTTTTGGACAAATACCTTGGTATCGATCATTTCACGACATTTGGGGATGAATAGTACTTTCAGAAGACGAGCAATTATTGAGAATGACAATCATTTAAAATGTGGATATTGTGGCCAAGCAACAGCTAAAACTATGAAGTTCGGGAAACAAAAAATATATATATATTTTACTGTAATGCAGTTTTTAAGACAACATTAAGCTAGATCACAAAATTACAATAACCAAAATCCCAGGCAGTATCTCGTCTTATGATAGTCTTATATATCACAATATCAATATTATATTGATTTATCGCCCAGCCCCAGTGTGAATTATGTTAACATGAGACTGATTTTATTCTACTGTATGTGAATCTCTGTCCACGGCCGATCGTCTAGAGATGTGTGTTTTTGTGTGTGTGTGTGTGTGTGTCTTCTGTGTGTGAGTGCATGTGATTGCACGCATGCGTGTGCGCGCGCACGAGTGGCCAATCCACACAGCAATGAGGTCACACATCAATCACCAGCCGTCCATCGCAACGTCTAATACGAACCCTGTGACCCCAAACCAACTGGAACGCAGAACATCCCCTCTGTTATTTTGTTTGGTTTGTGTGGATGCCTATATACAGTATCTGTTTTGTGTTTATATAGAGGGAGAATGGAGGACCTCTCTCTCTCTACCACTGTGTGCGTGTGCGTGTGCGTGTGCGTGAGAGAGAGAGAGAGAGAGAGAGAGAGAGAGAGAGAGAGAGAGAGAGAGAGAGAACATGCGAGTCTTATTTTTAGTATGAGGAAACTGAAGGGTCACACCCGGCTGAGAGAAACAGAGAAACTGCCAAGTATTTAGATTATCTAACAACTGCGATTCACTATTGTCATGTATCGCCATGTTGCGTTCTTTAATATTAGACCAGCGGTCGGCAACCTGTGGCGCCGGACGGAGCAGGACCAATTTATTTTTTTTATTTGGCACTTGGATTAAACAGTGTCAAAAAATTGACATTTGATAATAAGAAAATATATTTCTTATCTCTAATTTTTCGTTTAATCATTCTGCCAAAGACAACGTGCATTATAAGTCAAATTCTAAGTCAATTATAAGTGTCGAACAAAAAAGAGAAGCAGCAAATGTAGTTATTAAAAAAATAATTTGTATGACTCAGCAAATAAGAGAAATGCAAAGCGAAGGGTTAAGTGAGTGGATTTGGTCCGCGTCCCTCAGACACAGAAAGAGACAGAAAGATGTGTGCAGAAAGGGGGATGAGGGACGAAAGGAGAGGTAGGGTGTCGCCACGTACGACTCGTGGGGTGGGTGGGAGCGTGGAGGTGGGGGCAACATGACAGAATGTGACAACAGGAACTTATCTCACTTCTCACACACACACAGGATGAACACAGCGGCTTCCTGCATGGAGGGGGTTCTAAATTAAGTCTGGTCACAGTGGTCACATAAACTCAGTTTCACTACTTGTCAACCGGCGCTGGATCACAGACTCATGAAGGACCAGGCCTAAACCAAATATTAAGACACTATGGTACCTCGATATCGATACTTTGACAATATTTGGGGGATAAGTATTGGTGCTTTTATGAGATGTTTACACACAAGAAAAACAACATCATTCAAGTGAATATTATGATATTATGACATATATGACAGTCTATGAAGTTCAGAAAATGACTGTACTGAACTGCCCCAAAACATTTAACTAGTGTATATCACCATATTACGATAACGAAAATCCCAGAAGATATCTAGTCACGATATCAATATTATATTGACATACTGATCAGGAATCCCTTTACTCTCTCTCCTCCTCCGCCCTTTTGTTTTTTTCCCCCATATAATCTTACAATCTTGGCCATAATACATTTGCCTGTTGCTCAGCTCCCCTATCTGTTGCTCTTACTAACCATTCCCCGCTGCATTTGAGCGTTTCCTCGACTGCAATGCAGGGACATTAAAGGGCCGGTACATGTTGTGCCTGCATCCCTGGGTGTGACAGCTGCTTTCGTATTTTGGATCTCGAAGCGGTTACGCGCCGTCATCATGCGTACTTTCTAAACGCCGCGCATCAGAAGACGGCCGTTTTTTTCCTTCTCAATCTAGGACTATCGCAGCCAAGGTGTCCTTGGGCGCAACCTTGAAGGTCCCTCTCTGCCCTCCTAGCCGACTCACAGCGAGCTGCTTTGTGAAGAAGCAGAAACTGTTGCATCTCGAAACATCTCAAATTATTTTTTGGGTAAACATGGTTCATATACATTAACAGATCGTTGTATGCGTTACTACAACAAATGAACAGTGTATAGACCAGGTGACGTGTTTTCCTCGTCCTCTTAATTCCCTCATCAAACACTCAGCCAGCAGTTCAAGTTCAAGTCCAAGTGGATTCACACTCGGGTCCCAGCTTCTTCCGTAATTGAGGGTTGCAATGAGTTCAAACCGGTGTGAGATCATCCGGTCTTAGAACACTCGTGCGCGGACGGGGACAAGGACAAAAAAACATCAACAACAGTACCACCGGCGATATCAAGGCGTAACAAAAACCCTGCGCGGTGTGGACTGTGACAGACAGACAGGCCGGGCGGGGTCGGGTCGACAGCCCGGAAAGGTCGCGCGGCCAGAGAGCCGGAGTCAGGCTTTTATTTTGGTCCCTGACGGGGGTTTAATGAAGCACAGAGGGAGAAGGGGACCGGGGAGGACAATCGTTGGCTGACAGGCTGGGTGGCGAGAGAGAGAGAGAGAGAGAGAGAGAGAGAGAGAGAGAGAGAGAGGACTGCTGATGAGGCAAGTGGAAGTGAAAGGTTGTGGAGAGCTGGCAGATCCAGTGAGCCCCCGCCGCGTCTGTCTGTCTTTATAATGAATGCTTGTGAGTGTGTTGAAGTGCTCTTAAGCAGTGTGTGTGTGTGCATGTGCATGTGCTTGTGTCTGTGCCTGTGCGAGTGTGCACATCCGCCCACGCCAGTGTCCAAACGCCCCAAACACCTCGTACCAGAGCAATCCGGCCCACACTGACCACACAGAGAGGGGCTATCGTCCCCAACCAGGGCGGTTCTCTTCCTACCTGGGAGATGTGGTTGATGGAGGACTCCATGCGGCGCAGTTGCGACGCTTGGATGTCCAGCAGCTGCAGCACGTTGTTGGCCAGCGCGTTGATCTGGTAGGCCACGCTGGCCAGCGACTGGGTGGTGTAGGCCTTGGTCTCCTCCAGGGCCTTCCGCTTGTCCTGGGCCTTGGCAGAGGAAGAGGCGGGAGGAGAAGATACACATTAGAGCGGATGCAGCACGTTTTTTGCCATATTTACTTTTTTACCTGCGATCGTCTTTCAGCGATTTTGGTGGAATCGGGATATTCATATGATGATGCACAACCTTATTTGCATTTTATTCGCCCTAATGATTTTACAAGATGATCCTAGCTAAAATAATTGCAATCAGGCGATAGTGTAACAATTGCGACAGTTGTAAATGTGCACATCGCCCGACCATATTTCCTCCCTAAAACTGAGAAGTAAATAATTTGCTCATTTCGATCCGAGGGGACTCAGGGGTCGGGTGCAGCCCACACTGGGTGTGTCACAGGGACACAGCAGTGCACGGCAGCAGCCTCCGGCCGACGGCGCGGGACAGGTGTGAGTAGGAGGTCGGGGGAATGCCGGGACATTCCGTAGGATCATAAAGCTCCTCCTTGCGGCCGGAACCATATGTTATCAAGATGCCTTTAATAGCACCAGCCCCCGAAAGGCACATTTACAGTTTGAAAACAACACGGGGTGAGGAGCATGTGTATGTGCACTACAGCAGGAGTCCAATTCCGGCCCTTGTGCGTTGTTTAGTGCTGTTATTATTAAAATGGAAATGTCATTTACCATACTATACATATACATATATTTTACAATACGGTTATACAAATACTATACCCGCATATGTAGTACTATCAATATATTATTATTATTATTATTATGCACTATTTACTAAATTCTTATGTAACATTTATACATAGCTGTATTATACTTTGTATTATACTTTAGCATATCCGCCACACCATAAGGTGGCAGTTAACATCAAGCTTCACAGCTTCACAAGTGCTTCTTACTTTTCCACAGCTGAGTCCAAAACTTAATTCTGATTGACATAATAATCAATTTTCCTCTATAAGAGCCGTTAAATGTGCATCTATGTGTGGGTGAAAAAAAAAAAAAAAACACAAAGCTGAGCCGTTTCTTTCTACGGGATCTTCAGTCCGTGATGTTTTCTTAAATCAATATAATTATGACTTATTGTTGTGATTTCCCGGCTCTAGATTTATGCCATTTGTTCAGCCCCAACAACACACACACACACACACACACACACACACACACACACACACACACACACACACACACACACACACACACACACACACACACACAGTACATTCACTGCGTGCACTCCCATTGGTTTTGCATTTCATGTTAAAACCCAGCTGTGGTGGTTAGCTGTGGTTGAAAGCAGTCAAACCAAAAGATGAAATGAAGATTTCACACAAACAGCCAAACAGGCATTTTTGTTTGTCCGCACAGAGAGGACCATTCGGTACATCCCGTTGTGAGAGATTAAGACATTCGGGAATCACAGGAACCAGAAGTGACGAACCCCACTGACCCGTGACGTCCATTTATCTTTCAACATCGCTCCGTTTACACACAGGGTCAGCAAAGGGCCGTGTCAATTAACTGCTCAATTTAACTCAATTAGGGTTTTTTTTTTTTTTTTCAATAACTCTTGTTGGCACCACAAGTGAAGTTTGAAATTTGCAGCAGTCAAAATTAGACAGTGGATTAAAAAAAAAATTTTTTTTGCAGAAAGACAACAAATGAGTGGAAACTGTAGAATGGTGTAAGGTTGAAAAAACGCTGGTTTGTATGCCGAGGGAATGTAGATAAAAATGATAAAAATAGAAAAAAAATTTGATACTCTACAATTGATTGAATATTGTCATTTTATAACCAGATTTGGATACCCAGCCACAGTCACAGAGGTTGCAGATCCACATTTTGTCATAAGCTCCATACTTGTCATGGAGAATGGAATAGTTTTTGCCTCATCACAATACGCACAAATACATGGGCGCATGCACAAACACAAAAATAAAAGATGGATAAAAATATACACGTCTATTTTTAACACGGTGCAGGAGAAGAGAGATGGGGAGAGAGAGAGAGAGAGAGAGAGAGAGAGAGAGAGAGAGAGAGAGAGAGAGAGAGAGAGCTGGGAATTATAAAGAGGTGAAAATTCCAAGAGAATCCAAACTAATTAAAGAGCTCTTAAAATATCCAACGTCGAAAACCCAGGGTGACGATAATACATTTCCCTCATACAAATAATTCATAATAGATGACTCGGTCTCCCTCTCCCTCTTTGAGATTTTTTGGTATTAGTCTTACAAAAGGCTTCTGTAATATTTCATCTTGGGATCGTTTTGAGCCAGCGCTAATCTTAACATTGTTAGTCATGCTCTAGAATGGTGCAATTACTGGGCGTCGTATCATCATAAACTCCGGTGTGAGTACATCCGTGTGTGTGTGTGTGCGTGTGTCTGTGTGTGTGTGATCTTTTGTGTGACCCGTGTGTGTGTTTCTATGTGTTTGTATGTGCGACTGATCTGTGTGTGTGTGTCCACTTTTACAAAGTGCCTGAGTCATGAATGAACCAACTATGAGTCATGGGGGTTTTGTGTGTGTGTGTGTGTGTGTGTGTGTGTGTGTGTGTGTGTGTGTGTGTGTGTGTGTGTGTGTGTGTGTGTGTGTGTGTGTGTGTGTGTGTGTGTGTGTGTGTGTGTGTGTGTGTGTGTGTGTGCTGTGGGGTGTGTGTGTGTGTGTGGTGGGGTGGTCATGTGAGCTGATGGAGAAGCAGGGGTGGGGTCATTAACAGCTGGGACATATTAAGCTGGTGTGTGAGCTTCCACATTCTAACGCTAGCGCGACTTATCCAGCGACACCAAAGGGAACGCATGCGGCGAGCTGCTCGACAAAAGCAGCTTAATCCTGTCCTGACACTGTTCTCACTCTCACTATTTGGGCTACGTTGACACATTTTAACCACAGACACCGGAGGCTGATTAACATTTTAACAACTTGTGAAGGGGACCCTCCCAAACCAATGAATATCTGGGTGGGGAAGTTAAAACACTACTGTAAAATGTATTTTGTCTTTTATCATTTAATATTTCCAAAATGCACGTAATCACTGTATTTAACATTCTTGGTAAGAAAGTGCTGAATGTCAAGTTGGTGATCTATAACATTATATTAGTATAATAACATGTTGACAGCCAGCATTGTACTCTGGAAAAAGCTCAGTCCTTGGATCTCTGTGAAAAACACTCAAACTGAAAGTATGTGTGTATTGCTTGTGACAGTGGGATTTGATGGCAAATGACAAAATAACGATGGGTAGTTCCACACATCAAAACCCCATCCGCCCACTGCCACTTATGCCATGGACACACCACACGACTTTCAAAGTGGTCAGATCGCTGTACCGTTCACACTACAAGGCTTTCTGTCTCGCGATCATAAATCTTGAAGTTGTGGTTTCACACCACGAGACTGATCGGTGACAGGGGGTCACACATTACAACATCCGTCACCAAGGGGGGAATCCCCGACGCGTCTGTCCGGTCTCCAAAATACGCTTTGTCACGAAAAAACACACACGAGAAGTGACACCGGAAACGACGCGATACTGTGCCCGGGACAGGATTATTTATCTTTGATTAGATTCTTGATCACTGTAAAAGAACAAATAAAAGCATAATTTAAATAAAAATATATTGTAAAACCTAGATGAGTAAAGTCAAATCGGTATGTCGTGTGTTTCTGGCTGCTGCTCGGGGTGCACCCCCGTCCCTCCTTCCTGACTCCTTCCCTCCCCCTCACCCCGTGTCCGCTCTCATTGGCTGTTGCTCGATGCGTCACTACCTAGTCGATCCCGCACACGACCAGATATTAAACCTGCCTGATGTCTCGCCGGCGTCGTGAGCAGCTAACGCCGCACGCCCGTCGATCGCGTGAGTGCGCGACGATGATTTTCCTCCCGTGCGGGGCTGTCTCAAAAAAACCCGACGGCGGGCGGAAAAACCAGGCTCAAATCACGTCGTCCGAACTCGGCATTGTCTGTCTGCGAGGAGGAGTCAAACAGTCAAGCTCGCACACAGACTATTTAAACCTCTGGGTGTTAATTGAATCGCTTAACACACTCTCACCCACATTTACAGAACACTGACTTCCTATTGAAGCCTTCTGACCAAATGGGCCGATGAAGCCTGTTCTCACCTGACACTTCAGGCTTAAACACTTATCTTTGAGTGACACTGATTTAACACAAGCTGACTTGTCTGCGAGAACTTAAACCACACATTTGATTAAATGCAAATCAGTCGCCCGTTCGAAGTGTCTGCGGGTATCAGAGTTAAATGTAATACTTAATACTTCATTTAAAACTGATTTTTGACAAATCATGGCTCTCTCAGGTAAGCACTATATGTGTATTACAGGCAGGGCTAGGGATGAAGTATAATAGAACAAAAGCTATATTTATATATGCATCACAAGTAACCTTGCAAGTGGTAAAATATTCTGACTTGAGCGGCTTTTACGTGTGACGTAATGCCTCTGCCTTTATGAAGATAAATACTGGTTCACAGATCCAGCCGATGCTGGACAGTGATAACAGACCAATAATCAAGGCCAATAATCACACACAGACATACAGACACACACGCACGCACGCACACACACGCACGCACGCACACACACACACACACACACACACACACACACACACTGATTTGTGCAACATATATTGCAATAACATTGTAATAACTTATACTTTCGATTTTGTCGACATATCTCGTATTCCACAAGTTCCATATGAAAATGTACTAAACCAAACAGATTCAGATTCTGATCACGGAAATCCTCAAGAAGAATACTTACTATCAGAAAGATAGATAGATGGATAGATGGTAGAAAGATAAGATAGATAGATAGATAGATAGATAGATAGATAGATGGATAGATAGATGGATAGATGGATAGATAGATGGATAGATGGATTAACAGATTAGATATGAATTGCGCTGTTACAGCAGCTCATATCAGAACAAATAGGTAATAATAAAGTAACTCGCAATATGCAACAAACCTAAACAAATAATACAAAAATAGACCAATTGGCAATATACAATTAACCCCAAATATAAATAATAATAATTATAATAATAATAATAATAATAATAATAATAATAACGACGATGATACTAATAATATCTAGAAACAATTCAAGAAGAATGCTACTTTACAACGTTATGTTTCCCTCCCTCGTCTATAACCACAGCAGTGACGGGGGGGGGGGGGTTATAATAACAGCGTCATATTTAATAATAATAATCCCAGATTTCGGCACCTATCGTTCGGTGACAAACCCCCGGGTCACAACCACGACACACCCTCCCAGCGTCCCCGTGTGAAAGAGAAGGAGAAGAGGGAGGAAAAAAAAAAAAAAAGATGTCGAAATAAAAAAGGCTCGTGGATGTGAACGGGCGAGCGGGCAAACACCCCCCCACCCACCCCCCACCCCTTCCCCCGAAACCGAATAAGAGCCCCGGGGGCCGACGCGACCCACCCCACCCCGGGCGAACAAAACCACAGACGGGCGACCGACGCGGGGCTCGAATCGAGCCCGTTATTCGTGGGGGAGGCGGGGGGCGGGGGGCGGCGGGGGACCCTCGTCGGTGCGGAGCGGCGCTTCCTGCGCCCCTCGCAATCCCGCTCCCGCCGCCGCGGAACGGCGTGAACCGCCGCGTCCTCCAGAACCCCGCTCTCACCTGCACATAGTTGTTCTCGCAGTACTCCGCGACCCTCGACAGGTTCTGGTAGCTCTCCACCAGCGCCCGCTTGCCGGCCGGGATCTCCTCCTCTAGCAGCATTTGTAGCTCTGCCATCTTACGGCCCTTCGCATCGCTCTCCTCCCTGCTCCTTCCTCTGGGCGCGAGGCGGGGGATGCTCTGCTGGGGCGAGGAGCGACGCGGCGCCGGCGAGCGATCCGTTCCCGGCGAACGAATCCCCAATTCGTCTTTTTTTTTTTTTTTTTTTTTTAATAAAAGGCCGGTTTGCGCTGCCAAAAAGTGATCGTCCGACAAAAAAAAAAAAAAGGTGCGCACGATCTACGTCTATAGCGTGTGAAACGTCACCCTCCTGGACGAAAACGAGCCACTCTGCGGCGCAAAGAGCCGCTCGGCCGCGCAGCAGGCGCTGCAGTCGTTCAATTTTCGCAACGGAAAATGAAAAACTGTGTTTTATGGGGTTTTTTTTGTTGTTGTTGTTGTTGTTTTTTGGGGGGGGGGGTGTCACATTGTATTTTATGAGTTTTATTGTCCCTTTAAATGTATTTCAACGGCTAAAAGCTCCAAAACACAACCCTGACGATTGAAGCACAAGGTCGTTCTGAGGCGTCGACGACCCCTTCAGCGACGAGGTCAGGCGCCGCCATCACCTTTTGGCGGACGACCGCTTTTCCGCACGACACCGGCCGTCGACGCCTCGTAACGGGGCCGACGTCGGCGCCGCCGGAAGTCGCTCGAGTCAACGGGATTTGGTTCGCACGCCGGAGCCGAGCGCGCTCTTCCGGCTTTCGTTCGTGTTGTTATTTTTTATTATTTTTTTTTATTTTTGTTCGTTCGCCGGGAGCCCCCTCCCTCGCTCGCCGCGCATTACACGCCGACTGAATCGAACGAACGAAAGGGGGGTCGGGCCATGGCGAACGACTCTTTTCTTTTCCGGCCGAGTGACGCGCCAGAAGCCGAATCTCGAAAAGGGTCGAAGCTCTCATCTCGCGCGGCGAGAAAGGGGCTCCCCCGCCTGGCATTGTGGGGCCGCCGGCCAGCCCGTGACAAATCTCACCGCCTGTCAAAGCGGGGTCGGCGCTGATTGGCGGACGAGCGGGGCGCGACGACGCTGCGTCCAATGGGACGGAAACGCGACGATGCGGCGTCCAATGGGGTGTGACGCGAGGCGGCGACGGACGACTTCAAAGGGAAAGCGAGGTTTTGAGGTTTTGGGAACGGCGCTCTGCCGCTTCGAGGCGCTGCGGCGTGCAGGAAATATTGAACACATGGCGGTAGGTGACTCAACGTAATGATACTGTAATGATAACACAATGTCTATTTGGATTCCGAGATCATTAAAGGCTATGTCAGGGGCAGTGAATAATAATAATAATAATTATTATAATTATAATTATAATTATAATTATATCTATATTTTAAATTATTATTATTATTGCTATAATTATTATTATTATTGTTATAATTATATGTATATTTATAATAATAATTATTATTATTTTTAGAAAAATTTAGTTTAGAAAAATTTGTTTAGAAAGAGATGTTATGATTCTATAATAATAATAATAAAAATAATAATAATTGTTATAATTATAATTATATTTATATTTATAATTATAATTATTATTGTTATAATTATATATATATTTATAATAATTATTATTATTATTTTTAGAAAAAATATTCGTTTAGAAAGACATGTTATGATGCTATAATAATAATAATAATAATTGTTATAATTATAATTATATTTATATTTATAAGTATTATTATTATTGTTATAATTATATGTATATTTATAATAATTATTATTATTATTATTAATAGTAATTAATAGTAATTATTATTATTATTATAATTTTTATTATAGCATCATAACATCTCTTTCTAAACAGCATAATGATAACCATTATTATAACAGTGTTTGATAATTCCTAGTTTGTACATTAAGGTCCTATTTCATACAACCCACGTTTTGTATATGATATAATAAAACAACTATATTGTTTACTTTAGTAGTCATGTCATTCGTGACGGGTTTGCTTTTTTCCTATCGCACCCTACATTTCCCATAAAGCTTTGGGTTTTAAATCCCCCTCCCCGAGGAGCGTCTATGGGTATTGTAGGATTATGCACTGTGATTTCCCCACTAGTTGAGCAGGGTTTGTCCAAGAAAACTACAGTTCCCTGAAACACCTAAAGATCGTACGCTGACCGTGTGGCTCATCCTTGACCGAATTCCAGCCTGCTTTGCGTGCATGCCGCAGACATGGGACGAATCAAAGCTGCATAAAAGCGCCCGGTGGGACATGCACTTTCCGGTGACATCGTCCCAAATCTACGCACCCAGATGAAAACACCTCCCTGGGAGGTCTGACAGGTAAATAGAATGGAGCCTGCTTATTATACGTGCTGATCTGGGATGCGTCTGGATGGGCTTAAAATACAGTCCCATGAGATTTGCACCCGGATGCATTCAAGGGTATTCCCGTGCTTATTTTATGATTATAAAAACAACAACGAAAAAACGAGTTGGTCCTCGTGTTGATCGCTTCGTATTAATTGGAGATGTGGGGATTATCCTCCTGTCATTGGACTCAGCATGGCGCAGCAGGACACATCCAGCCTGGAGGAGAAATTTGATGCCGCAGTCAGAGTGATCCGGAGTTTACCCGAAGACGGTAACTATTCTATTCTATTCTATTCTATTCTATTCTATAATTATCTTCTGTTGTATTATATAAAAACAATTTCTTTGTTATGATTATTATTATTTTTATTATTATTATTACATTGCATTAGAATCTGAATCGGTTTATTGGGCCAAATATAAGGACTTCACCATGTTAATGTGCACTGTAGTACAGACAGACGAGAACTATAGGAAAATAATGCTTAACAGCCTAAAGAAATACAATAGGTAGGCCTACAGAATATCCCAAATGTGCTGTATGCACAAGATAAAAAGATACATTACAAAAAAAAGAAAGTCTATGACATGGGCTATGTGACAGTAAGGACCGGGTATAAATATGTTATGAATATCAATATGAAAATAGTTGGGGGATCTCTGTACATGATTTATAATATAAATACACGATTATGGTCGTGGATAACATTGGATGGGTCTATATCTTAATCAGCCAGCGTGTGGTGTGGTGGTGTGGTGAGGGACCTGTATTGACCTATCAGTAGAAGTGTATTATAGAAATGTCTTGGCTGTTGAAAAAAGCTATTGGTATAGAGCGGATGAAGAGATTCAGTCACATCACAACAATAACAAAGTACATATATACATGCATCGCTTATAATTAACATTGATTATTTAGTTTGAGCTTTGTCACCTGAAAAAAAATTACCTATCTACCCCGATGATTTTCCAGGGCCTTACCAGCCGTCCGACAACATGATGCTGATGTTCTACAGTTACTACAAGCAGGCCACCTTGGGACCGTGCAACATCCCCCGACCAACAGGCTTCTGGGACAGTCGTGGGAAAGCCAAATGGTAATAATACGTGCATACCTAATACAGCCAGCTCTTGTATCGGTTCCTATATTTCTAACTTCATAACTGTGGACTGCACGCTGCATCGGAGACAGAGCGGTGATATACAGCGGTTTGATATTATGACAAAATATACTGACTGCTAAATGACATTATGTTTGTCTCACATCTTATGGTTGCGCCATTACCACCTCTAAATATGAGCCCCGGTTCTACAAGCGTAAAAATGACTTCATGGGGAGGGTTGGTTATTTTTCTGAGAAACCAAAAAGCCAAGGTAAGGGGGTACGAAAATGACAGTGAAATATCTCTGCATTAATTATTTAAGCCTTCTTGTGCCGGAACACAAAGCAGAAGGGGCCTTGCACTTTGGGGGTTACGGCGGTGTTAATTGAAAAGTATCGATATCCCCCTGAGCCGTCTTTGTAGCGCGGCCAGATCGAAGTTATGAGCGACAGATAACATGGGAGTTCGGACTGAGTTGTCCTTAGGCAACTAGAATGTGCCGAGCGGATCGCGATCATTTTGGGGCGATAATGCATCCACGGCGGCCACCGTTGTGTTTTCCCCCCTACCCCTGCTGCTGTTGTTGCTCACACATTTTACTGATGTTTTTTTGCTGTGGGCAGGGATTCTTGGAGCTCTCTGGGGGATATGACGAAGGAGGAAGCCATGATGAATTATGTCGATGACATCCAGCTGGTAAACTGTTCCGCTCTGAATGAACCCTGCGCGTAGGCAACGCCAAGGCGTGCAAAGCCTTTGCTTCCTTCCTGGTTCCTGCCTAATTTTAATTTATCAGCAGTTAAAGGGAGCAAAGGCTACTTGGAACAATTTTGTTTCCGTTTGAGCTTCGCCTTTGCCCTCCTATTTTTCCGAGAGTCTGTGCTGTCCCTCGAGGAAATGAGAGGCACCATTAGTGCGTGTTTGAAGGACGTGTGCTAAAGGATGTTTTTGAGACGGAACCCTCTAGTCATTGTCAGAGAAAAAAGAAGATGCACGATACAAACCGGTTGAAAATGGTGGCTAACCCAAAAAATAAAAGAATGCATGGTGCATACAGAGCACGTACTCTCTCACTCAACCTGAAAACTGCAAAAAAAAAAAAAAAAAAAAAAAAAAAAAAGGAAGGAAGGCTCCCACTAATGATGTCAGCCAACATCACTCCTTTTGTTTAATAAATAAATAAATTAAGGAATAATTACCACCTTCTTCCACTGGGTGCAACTTGTTTATTTAACCACTTACCCAAATCACCGTTCCAATTTGAATGGATTTGAATGAATTAGCAAACAAAATACAAGAAAGCTAGTTATTTAGTTCTTATTACGGGATATACGTTTCTTTATAATTCGGAGGGTTCTAGGAGGCCACAGTCCCAGTTAAGTCTGAAAATACAATGTTTCGCACAACAAAATGTAAACTCTTTTTTTTTTTTCTCTCTCTCACACTCAGATCCTGGAGACAATCCCAGTCTCGGCCGAGGTGTCGGACCTGGTGGAGACGCTCGGCAACTTCTACGCGGAGGTCAACGGGGGGCGCGACGACGAAGAAAACGAGGTCGACGCCAGGGCCTTCACCCGGCCCTTCGCCCAAAAAGCAGGTAGGCCGTCGGGGGAAAACGCAGCGGCCCCTCCACGTTCGCGGACGCGAGATCCGTCGAGAAAAAGCGGGGGGTTTGGTCGGCGCTGCTGCTGTTAATCCTCGATCGGGAGAAAAAAAAACAGTAACTTTTTTTTTTTTTAATTTTTACCATTTGGCTTCTCCCATGTCTTCTTTTTCCCCAGACGAGTTGATAAAGCTGTTTGTGAAACCCCGAATGGAAGGCAAGTCTTTGCCGTTAGTCTTGGCTCTAGAATGTTTGCTGGGTAGTTGTGGTCAGTTGTTGTGGCAGACACTGTAATGTGGTTTCTCTGTTTGTGCACAGATTGACAATTCACTCCTCGTGATTGGATAGAAAGAAATAATCCCGGTTATTCCACCCTCGCCGTCTAGGTTACGGGGATTTGTGGGACGATATTCAGGACGGCAGAGAGAGCGACTCTCTGGGCGCGGCGGTTAGCGGCGAGGACGGAGAGCAAAACGGAGAGAATAGCGAAAGGGTCAGAAAACGGGAGAGTAGCGATTCGGAGGCAGACGACGAAGAGGAGAGTTGCGACGAAGGGGACAACACGGACGACGGAGAGGATGAGGAAGAGACGGACGGAGATGTAGAGAAAGGTACCTCCGGTAGTTAGTAGTAGCGGTTAGTTCCTTTTCCCGTTCCAAAATCCGACACTTTATGTATGTGCCCAGGCAGCGAAAAGAAGGCTTCTCAGATCTCGCGTGATACAAAACAGGACAAGCTGCCTGAATCCATTGAAGAAATCAATGGCAGATCCCGGAACAGCAGCGACACGTTGGGCGGTAGCCTACAAAATATGCTTTGCAGTGGGATTCCTGGGAATAAAGTGCCTTGCAAGTGCTGTCCTATGCTTACATCGCTCCTTCACTCGGCGTGTCGTAGTTCTCGTACGACGTGAAGAACCTCAACTCCCGAGTCCAGCCCCTCTGCTCACTTGAAAATAACCTTCGACAGGGTCTGGAATATTTCCTCTTGATCAGAATTTTTATCCCCCTCCCCAAGATGCCTCTTGCTCAGAGAGGACGAGCCCCGGCCCGAGGCTTCTCCGGGCGGAGGAGGGGAAGCGGAGACCCGACGCCAGGGGCTCCGTCAGCAGCGCGGAGCCCAGCGTGTCCTCCGTCGCCAACGGCACGCACAGCTCCCTGAACAGCGAGGTGGAGGAGGAGGAGCTGGCCTGCTCCGCCGAGCCCTGCGCGGAGCGACATTCTTACCTCCACCTGAATGGACGCCTCGGTGGTAGGCCCTCAGCCCTTCCGCTGCCGCACAGTATAGAGTTCATCATCAGTTTGGTGAATTGCTGAGTGAAAACAAAAACATTATGGTTATTTTCTCCCGCTCCAGACTGGAGTGTAAGGGCCAATTCACAAGCAGAGTATTTTGATGTCAGCACGCTACAAGAATATTGGGGCTGTAGGTCGCATTTATTCCCTGGGGCATGTGGATATTGACATGGTGCACTAAAATAATAAAAAAAGCTTACCTTATCAATCGATATAGTTTTCAATAGAGTAAGAAAAATTGCAGCCATATCATTTTACATTGGGTTGGATGACACAAAATGTCGGAGACATGCGGCAATAGTTTGACCTCCCAAGCGCCCTTAAAAAAATATGCAGGCAGTGCAACTTTGGTTCTCCAAGGGATTTTTGGGGCTGCATGTTGAATTGGCCGAAATGGTGAAGAGATGGAACACATAGTTAAGGAGTTTTAAACACAGTGGCCAAAGTCATGTTAACCTTTAGTGTATTGTGAAGTGCCAATAGGTAATGAATACATTATGCATTGCATTAATGCATTATTTTGTGTTTACCCTGCTGTATTCTGCATGTTGAAGATCACAATATCATTCCCGACAACAACCATCGAGCGACAGACTCGGATAACGAAGAATTTTGTGACTCCATGGAACATCTAGCCATGGAAGAGGTGAAGCATCCACTCACAAGCATTGGTGCACTTTTATTTTTCCAGGACAATATGACGTAGAAAGCTGAAGAATTAAAATATTCTGTCACACGTAAAAGGGTCATTCAGACAAACGCCTTGGCTTCCCCTGTTTCCAAAAAAAAAAAGGGGTCAGGACTCTCGAAAGCCCACTGTTCCGGATCCAGAGCAACCTCCGTGAGGCGAAATGAGCTTTGGAGTGAAACTAAAGCCACATCCAACGGAGGGGAGACTGTGGCACCTTTCCTCGATGTCGGTTTTGGTCCAGCCTCGTCATCGAGGACGGGGAGAGGTAGGAACCCACTACTGCAGCGGCGCGCATTCCTTCCCGACGCGTGGTTTGGCGGTTGTTTCCTCAAACTATGATGCCTGTTTCAGTGTCCCAGCCCTCCAGGATCCCCTGCGGCTCTCAGCTGTGCTTCAGCGTGGAGGCTGCGTGCTGCTGTGCCACGCAGAGCCGACGCTCCAGGGCCGCCGTCAGGGACAGCGTCCACGAGCAGATCGCCGCGGCGCTGCTCCGGTTGCAGGACGACATGGCCGACGTGCTGCACAGGCTGCACACGCTGGAGGTCCTGACCGTCTCACAGGTGAAAAAGAGCGCCGCCCGCCGGGTCGCTCCGGGCTGGCGCAGAGCGTCGATATCAAACCGGTTCCGCGGCCGTCGATCTGATCCAATTTCAGAAAAGTGGACTAATTTCAGAACTGATCCCTTTGAGCCGACGACAGCTTGATTTAATGGGTTTGTTTAATTCCGTTTTTTCAGTCAAGCTCACCTTCGCCAAGACAGGAAGAAGTCTTACCACTCGTGAGAAAGGTGATACATGATAGAACCTGTTTCTATAGTTGTACATCTTGTGAAAACATGTATATATTGTGAATTCAATTTTTAAGACGGTTTTATCCATTTTGTCATGTCACCACTTGACATATGCCTCCTCTACGTCTACATTCTGTAGATCCAGAGACTGTCGTGGTGGCCTTTCAGCGTGTCTCCGGTCACGGCGTTTTTCGTGACCGTCTGGCCTCTCATCGCCCATTGGTTAATTCAGCTCTACTTACTGCGGAAGAGGAGGTGAGAAAAAACAGTAAATGCATTCATGTAGTCACCGGTATTGGCACGTATTTAATATTGTTCCCAGCCTACTATACTTCCGAACGCAACATTTGAGTACTGACTCTGGGTTTTCTCCCTTTTTTTTTTTTTGTAGGAAAATCAGCTGAATTTAGTGAGAATTGCCTGAATCTCCAACACATCAATGCTGGTTCCACCCACATTGCTGAAATAGCTGCACTTTTGTTCGAGCCTTGTTATGGATATGCTACAATAGAGAAATGTATGCTCAAAATTAGCCTTAAAACTAAATTAACCACTATACAGTCCATTAATGTAGGATCTCGGGTGTGACAATGGTTTTAGAAAGGTGGAAACTTGGAGTTGTTTCATTGCTGTTGGCCCAGTAGGAGAGGATTATATTCTGTTTTTGAATTATCTCAAGTGTCCCTTGTTCAACAGAAGCTTAACGTCACATAAATTAGTCAAGTTTTATTTGAAATAAGCTTGTATCATGATCATGGCCATGCTGTAGCTAAGGGGCTTGATTAGTTACATTTATGAATGAAGGATTATCTATTCTTTGCGCTAATATTGATAACTATTTAATTGTGATCATTTGGTTCAGTTAATTTTATTCCAAATGTTTATCTAGAACCCTTTTGCACAATATATTTATAAAGAACTACTGTAAAATATGACTGTATTTCACAACAAACAAGTCTCACTGTAGCTTTTTATTGTGTTGATCTGGAGTACAGGAGAATGTCAGGGAAATCTTTGTTCGGACCAAATTTGACATTTGAGGAAACAACTATGGTAATTTTGGGAAAATTATATTATTTCATACAGTAATGGAAAAAACATTTTTGAGTTGTAGCAATATATATATGAAGTGTAATGCATTATAAAAGATATAACGCAAAGGTTTTTTATTTTATTTTATTTGAATCTTAATGCGTTTTGGTAGACTTTTTTTTCTTAATATTGCCCTTGCATAGCATGCCAAGTGTGACATCCATTTGTTAGTTATTTGAGGTTAGGAAGGACAACAGTGTATGCTGATGGTGCAATACTATAATATATTAATTAATAAACCATTCTGATTATGTACCCAAGACACTTGTGTTGTTCCAAATGCAATAAAGGTATTCCAGAGACCATGTGTTTGTTATTGCCTTTAAAAATAATAATAATAATAATAATTTATATATATATAGATATAGATAGATATATATATATAGATATAGATATAGATAAGATATAGATATAGATATAGATATAGATGGATAGCTTTTGTCAAACATTTCCAAGCCTGAAAATGAGCATGCTTATTTCTCTTGGGCAATAGTTCTTTGGTCTCAAACTTTTAATATGTTACTGCACTTTATCTTTGCATTATATTTTTGGGTTAATCTAGAGAATAAATCTTTATTATCCTATTTATATCAACATAGGAAATATGGTTCCTTCTATAAGCACAGTGGAGTAGTGGAGGTTGTATATACAGTATAACAAATAACCTCTTTAATCTTGAATATAACCCACCCCGTCTACGGTCATTTACAGTATACTGACCTACCTATTGTAATATAATGTGTATAATGCTTTAGGTATATTATCAGGATTAAATCGATTATACAATAATATGGAAATGTGACGTTATTTGATCGAAAAAAAAGTTTAAATACATACATACATACGTCCGTACATACATACATACATACATACATACATACGTATGTACGTACATACATACATACATACATACATACATATGTACATACATACATACATACATATGTACATATATACATACATACGTACATACCTACATAGATACATACATACATACATACATACATATGTACATATATACATACATACGTACGTACGTACATAGATACATAGATACATACATACATACATACATACATACATACATACATACATACATACATACATATGTACATACATACATACATACATATGTACATATATACATACATACGTACGTACGTACATAGATACATACATACATACATACATACATACATACATACATACATACATATGTACATACATACATACATACATATGTACATATATACATATATACGTACGTACGTACATAGATACATACATACATACATACATACATACATACATACATACATACATACATACATACATACATTTATAAATAAATAAATGGATTGGAAATAAAAAAATATATACATTAAAAAATAAATAAAATTAAAAGAAAGCAATTCTTGAGTTATATAAGCTAGATCGATAGATTTGTAGTATTTAAAAAAAAATAAACACCGCGATCTAAAACAACAACAAAAAATAGTTCGCCCGCAATATCCGGTTCATCGCGAGTGGCGTGCAAGCACTTCCGGTCCCACCAGCCGGAAGGAGCTCGTCGGTTTGTTACTATCAACAACAACAGGAGGCGGAGCGGCGACCTGGGGGCGGACGCGGCGTTCGGTTTTCGGGTCGTGTATGCGTGGAGCCCGACGGCGGTGTCGTGTCACCGATAATTAACAGAAAAGAAAATGTTTTCCCTGTCGATGAGCGTCCAGCCGCAGGTAGGAGAGCCCGTGTTTTGGGTTTGGCTTCCACAGGGGTCAGGCGAGCTAGCAAACTGCTAGTTAGCCAGTTAGCATGATAAAAAAAACCCAAAACATTCGGCCGTGCGATGGAGTGGTTGTTAAACAATTGAATACTCGTGCCAATGGACGTTGTATTATTTGGATTTTTAAATATTGGTCTACTTTACACCGGCGACTTTGGTTAACATAAAAAAACAACAACTGCGCCAACACGCAACTTGGCGCTTAATCTCTCCTGCATGTTGTTTGTTTTTCACATCACTAGAATGGAGCTTAACAGCTTTGAGTGCTTAGTGACCTTGTTGTGTTTTATCCAAGGCAAACACGTTGCTCATATTTTCAATGCGTAAAAGCTGACATTGGTTATGTAACCACAGTGCTTGCAGATCCTGAAAAAAGTCTTGTTATAGTATCTTAATTTATATACATGCGTTTTTTTAGAAGGATTAGGCACAAAAGTCACTAAAAAGTATGAAATTAGAATTCACCAGGTCTTAATTTGAACATAAACATTTTCTGGTTCATCCATATTTGTTATTGTCAAAATGGGGCAAGTTGGTCTGCGCCAGACTCTTTTATGACGTCATTAGGCTAAATCTGCGGGTAAACCTGCTGCTTACCATGGTACTTGCCAGTTAAACTAACCTGTTATAGATGAGCCCAACTCACTTTATACTGACATTCATGCTTGTCCGTGGAGGGGAATCCAAGCAAATATTTGTACATATGTCAGAAGTGCTGTGGAAAGAAATGTTTTTATTTATTCCAGTCTACTTACCTTGCTATCTGACCTAAAGCAAACTGTTATAATAGCAGTACATATAATCATCCGTTTTACACATTTTACGCATTCAGTTGCATGAAATGCCACCACTCCTCCCCATCCAAATTATTTTTACACAAATACATTTTGAAACTGTTCAAATGATTGAAATATTTGTTAAATAACTGTACAAAACTGTACAATGGAGTATTTGAGTGGTGTAATTTTAAAGAAAATAGCCAATACTGCAGAATGACATCCATATGGACACTTGACTGTTTTCATACAGACTTGAAAAATGAACCTATCCTTTAACAGACTGTTGTATCTGCTGCTGTGATAGTGGGCCAATCACACATCACATTAAATTTAAAAAAATGCTTGCGGTGATTGGCTGGCAAGTAGCTGCTGTGGTAGTCGGCCGATCACATGGCTCATTAAGTCGAAGAACGCTTGCGATGACTGGCTGACTGAGCAAAGCCATACAAATAGTCTTTGTTTTTTTTACAAATTTACTCGCCCGATACTGTGCCCATGTACTGTAGTCATTTAAATGCACCAATGCTCAAACCAAATACCAATGTAACGTTATTGTGTAGTTGATGCTCAAAAAAGAGAATGAAAGAAAGAAAATATCAGCTGTTCGGAGGTACTTCAACATAAGCAAAGAAGATTAGAGCAATTATTTATTTATCACCTGACAATATTCGAACACTGTGCAGACTGTGTATCTATTGCCGTCCCCGCGGAGCTCTGCTCGTGATGAAAAGTTTTGTTCTTTCTTTGAGATTCGGTTCTTGACGACGCTCTCAGTAAAACGAGTTGTTCGTTTTAATTCACCTGGCTTAACGCACGGTGAGCGAAGGAGGAGTCGGCCATTTATTTTATTTGTTTATTTTTTGTAATGATTCAATTTATTTGCGAAGTACCGTATGAATGTAATATAAATGTATATTTGCACTTAAAGTGAAAGAGACTTTAATTTGAAGTTTGAACTGGACATTTCCATGTGAGTTATATGTTGTATCGTACTAAAACTCACTGAGAGTTACAGGTTAAATTATACTAAAACTTGGTGACAGTCCCATATTCTATTTTATTGGAACTCAGTGACCATTCCTTGTTGTATTTTATTTTATTGGAACTCAGTGACAGTTTCATGTTCTATTATTGTTCCATAGTGAATAATGAACAATAATAAACAGTGTCAAAATCAGCAAGCTCACCATTGTGATAACTGAAAATTGCAGCATGATCAGATCCCATGATGTATTTTTCATTTGCGTACAGCAGATCGGAAATCAGAATCTGCAGGTCAGACTTTTGTCTGAATAAGATGAGTTTGTATACTGTATATATTCAGCCATAGTAGCTTGCATACAAAGTGATTGGCTTTGTTACGAGACGGCTACGATGTGAATAACTGATGAAGTCATTTAGCTGCAGTGACTTAAATGCCACAGAGACTCCCTGTTACACTATTGTAGTACTGAAAATATTTTCCCACAGATTGCAGGTCTGCTATTAATATTTGATGGGTTTGCTGTCCTGATGCATATGTCATACAGATCACTGTCCCTCTAAGCCATCTGATCAACGTGCTCCACTCTCTGAAGAGCTCAGTGGGAAGCTGCAGTAGTTCCACCGCCAAAACTAGGAAACACAAGGAGCATGTCCCCGAATCAGACCCACACTATACAGAGGTACTCTCACTTTGTGATTGTGTTCAGGAACAGTGTATTTATTTTAAATTAATGTAAACACTATTCACTACCATTGTTAATTGACTGATACACAGTATCCATCTGGTCCATTACTTTTATGGAAGATATAATATAGACTTTGACAATTATGTCATCGACAGTTTGGTTTCAATAGAACTTAACGATTGAGATATAATGATTTTATTTGTCCATTAGTTACATCTAACATCCATCGAAGTATAAACAACAGAATCTCTTATATAATTTCTGGCATGTTTATATTTCTTGATATTGGATTTCTGTATTAGAGATATTCTCTGATACTGATACCTTATTTTGTTCAGTTATTTAACCTGTCAATACCAGTTTTAGAATAGACCCATTCGTAGTGTTGTTTTTTTTAGTCTTGCCCGAACCTCTTGACTCGTACTGAAAACATCTTGCTGAATATTTTTGTACAAAAGAATAATACACAACTAATCTGAAGGGTGTGTGTGTGTGTGTGTGTGTGTGTGTGTGTGTGTGTGTGTGTGTGTGTGTGTGTGTGTGTGTGTGTGTGTGTGTGTGTGTGTGTGTGTGTGTGTGTGTGTGTGTGTGTGTGTGTGTGTGTGTGTGTTGAGTAGCCCATGTGGAGCTTACGGGAGCTTGGCCTCTCAGACCTCAGAGTCCAGCAGCTAAGTGAGCTCGTGGACAATGTGCTCCCTCGCCTCGACCAGCAAGAACAGGCCCCCCTGTCCACCACCAGCCCCACGGCCTGGAGGACCTCCTATCTCTCCACACACTCTTTCTTCTACAACAGGCACGGTAAGGGCTGAGTGACACAATTTTAAAATGTTGTGGTTGCGCCAAGCAACCAGGACTTGACACAAAGTTTAGTAATGGAATTTAGCTTAAGTAATGGATTATCATGCTGCACAATCCTATTCAACGTAGAACAAAGTACTGCAAAGTACTGTTTCCCACTCCAATCAAAAACAATTTTGATTCAATAGATGGCAAGTTATCAAGGTTGTTTTTTTGTCAATTTTCCTGTTGATGCTTAAATACCTGTCACAAGAACAAGAACTGAGGTTTTAGGTGCATCATCAGATGTGTGTTGCATTACTGTGATTCACCCATTGGGCTAAGAGAGAAGGCAAAGAAACCATGAAGAAATATATAAGGTTGTCGGGTGGATAGGGAAAGAGATGAATGATCTGTGTGGCCATTGTTGTACTTTGTTGTGACTTGTGCACTTCTAGCATACTAAAAGTTGAGATATTTGTGTCTCAGGAAGCCATGATCTCATCCATCAAAATAGGCCCCTCAGTGAGTACGCATTGCAACACTTCCAGAGTCCCTGCTTTGGAATTGTGCAAGCTAGTTGCATTGGAAAGAAGGGCAAAGTGCAACACTTGCTGCATGTTTAGACAGAGCTCTCAACTCACCCTCTATATGAATTTCACTCCAAGGAAACTTTACACTGAGATGATATTTCTCAATTGATAAACATGAACATTTATGCACACGCTGTAACTCCTGGTGCCTCATCTTCTATGATACAGTTTTCACACCACATTAAGAGTGTTGAACCCATTAAACATAGGCGATTGACACCTTTCCCATTGTCAGGAAAAATGCCCTTTTTTTTCCTGGTGCATCACTTTCGACGTTGTTCCAGTGTGATTGGGAATAAAACAGTAGAGGAAACAGCAACTTAAACAAACAGCAGCATAAAAATGTAAAAAATAATAATAATACCGTATTTTCACGACCATAAGGCGCACCGTACTAAAAGGCGCAGTCTCAGTTATGTGTGCCATTACTGTATTTAACACACACATAGGGCGCACCGGATTATAGGGCGCGGGTTTTATATACCGGTACATATCCTCTACTACGTTTAAATACCTCTACTGCGTATTTAAAAATAGAGCGGGAGCAAAACTGAGTATGTTTGTGCTTTATTCATGTATTTATTACAAAGTATTAATCAAACCCATCGAAGTCATCATCCTCTGTTTCTGAATTAAACAGCTGCGCTAAATCAGACATGCCAGTTTCCCCTTCTTCGCTGTCAGTCACTTTCCGTGCCGTGCGGCTCCTCGGAAATGATGCCGGCTTTTGCGAAAGCTCGAACAACAGTGCCAGCAGACACGTTAGCCCAAGCATCTACAATCCATCCGCAAACTGTGGCGTAACTTGCCCGGCGCTGCCTTCCACTTTTCGTGAAACTGTGGTCTCCGTCGGTCATCCATCGCTCCCACGCCGCTCGCAGCCTTACTTTGAACGGCCGGTTCACACCGATGTCGAGCGGTTGAAGTTCCTTTGTCAGACCTCCCGGAATAACAGCAAGCACAGCGTTCATTTGTTTCACCTTGTTTTTCACATCGGCTGTGAGATGGGCACGCATGGAGTCACAGATTAACAGCGATGGTGATGCGTGGAAAAAACCACCTGGTCTCCTTACATACACCTCCCTCAGCCACTCTTTCATCATCTCCTCATCCATCCAGCCCTTTTCATTTGCCTTAATAACGACTCCAGCTGGAAAAGTCTCTTTAGGCAAAGTCTTTCTCTTAAAAATCACCATAGGCGGCAGTTTCTGTCCATTTGCGTGGCAGCCAAGCACAACAGTAAACGACGCCTTTTCATACCCCGTTGTGCGTATCGCTACCGTGCTGGTCCCCTTCTTCTCCACCGTGTGATTCACCGGGATGTCGAAAGTGAGCGGCACCTCGTCCATGTTGGTGATGTGGCTTGGCTTGATGCGTTTGTCGGCGATGTGTTTGCTGCAGTAGGAGTGGAAGCTCGCCAGCTTTTCATTATAATCCGCCGGATGTTGCTGCGCTACTGTAGTCCTGGTCCGGATGGAAAAATGGCACCGTTTCATAAAACGAAAGCACCACGACGGACCTCCTTGAAAATGTTCAATTTTCATTTCTTCCGCTAGCGTTACTGCTTTTAGTCGAACAGTGACCGTCGAAACGCTCGCCCCACTCGTTCTTTGCTCGATGATCCACCGCTCGAGTCTTTCCTCCAACTCGGGCCACCTCGCCTTATGTCCGCGGAAACTCAGCTGCGTCTTCTTCACCTGTCGCAGTTCGTTTTCCATCTTCCTCCACTTGCGAACCATCGATTCATTAATCTTGAATTCTCTCGCGGCTGCTCGATTTCCATGTTCCTCTGCGTAGCTGATAGCCTTCAGTTTAAACTGTGCTTCATAGGCGTGTCTCTTTGCCATTTTAAGGGTTGTTAAGACAACAATGTTCTGCATAAAGCACATACCTGTTCTTTTATACACAATCCACGCCCACACTTCCCCCTTTAACGTTCTCATGGTGGTCTCAACAACGTCCGCAGTAACAACACACATAGGGCGCACCGCACATTTTGAGGAAAAAAAAAGACGTTTATATGCGCCTTATAGTCGCGAAAATACGGTAAGTATTTTGAGCCGTTCAAAATGATCGGATCATTCATGAATGCCCCAACACTACAGTAGAAGCAGCGTGAAGCACCGGCAGCATGGATTATCCATGCTGCTGGTGTGTGGGGGCGCACCGGCCCTTCAGCGGAAGGGAGTGGGGACCGACTTGGGCCGATTTTGGACTGACTCGGAGCCTGCCGGGAGCTTGGGGGTTCTCTGCTCTGGTCCCCATGGTCTCTGCTCTGGTCCCCATGGTGCAATCCATCAAAAATGGTATGATAGCTGGATGTGTACAAAGGTTCCCAATCATGATGCAAGTCTCTCCAAAAGATACTTTCTGCCAATAAAGCAGTACATGATAATGTTGTGAAAGGTTGACTATTTTTAATAAACTATTCCTCTCCTCTCTTCCCAGGGTTCACTGGTGCGTCCATACCCACTGCTCCCTCAGTTTTCTGTCGCCAGAATCCGTCACCTCTGCAGTCCATTTTCACAGACCTTCAGTACTGGCCAGGTAATGTGGTCGTGTGATGGCTATTGAGCTTTGATTGTTCATTTAACACTGTTAAATCAAATCAATTACTTAATTTCACTTTGACAAATTATACCATAGGGAGGCATTTATCAACATGCACATCATAAATATTAAATAATTAATCACTGTCAATTGTTGTATTATGTCTTTTTAGTGTTGACCCATAGCAGAGGATTTAAAACCCTGAGGAACAAAACCAGAAGACTCCAGTCCGGCTTCGACCGTCCTTTAGAGTCTGATGGTTTCACACCAGCTTTCATGAAGGTAAAACGCAATATTCAGCCTTCCTTAAAGACCGAACATTGCAGATGATCTTTGCAGAAGCTAAAATGTATAATTCCTGCAATGGTTACCACAATTTGCCTGAATAGTCTATGGAATTAGAATTTTTTTTTTTTCTAAATAGCCATCGCCAAATTTTACAAAATGCATATTTAAGATAGTACTTTCACATTGGCTGCATGTTGCAGTAGTTCTAACCTGATATCAATAATAACTTGCCAGGTTAAAACACTCCAGATTACAAATCTTGCCAAAGCATTTCACTATAGAGTTCCTACTTCCATTTGTGTATTATTTAAATCCTTTCTTCCCCCAGGGTTTCCTGACACGGGACAAGGGCCTGGAGGTGGAGACTCTGGACAGGCTGCTGAAGAACAAGAACATACCTGACGGACACCAAGATGCTTTTAAGAGTGGATTCGCTGAAGGCTTCATGAAGGCCCAGGCTCTGACACAACGCACACAAGGTGGATATAGCACATGATGTACATGTTTCTTTAGAAATGTAACCCCAGTTTCACTTTGAAGGCAAAGTACTGTATTTAGTTTTGTTTTCTGTGTTCAGACTCTTTGAGGAGGACACGTCTGATCCTGCTGGTGTTGCTCCTGGTTGGGCTCTATGGGATCGCCAAGACACCTTTCCTATCGGGTAAAAGCCCCTGTACCTCTGTCATCCGTTGTTTTTAGATGGTACTACACCTGATTAACCACTAATATATACATTTTCTTTATTTGGTAACTAAAATTGCTCATTTGTTGCTCTGTTCCCATAAGTGTGAATTTACCATTAATTGTTTGTTGTTAATAACATAGCATGAAAAAACCTATTCACGAAGCAGCAGATAACTAAAAACTAAAAATGAACCTACTTACTTACCACAATATATTATTAACCGTCCATTTTATTAACCATGGTACGTGGTGTGATATTTCGAACTTTAATCTAACCATTCTGGACAGTGCGATTCCGAACCACATCAGGACTGGACTCTGCGGTGGACCCTGTTCAAATGAAAAACGTAACGTTTGAACACGTCAAAGGGGTGGAGGAGGCCAAGAACGAGCTGCAGGAGGTGGTGGAGTTCCTCAGGCACCCGCAGAAGTTCACTGTCCTTGGTGGAAAGCTGCCCAAAGGTCGGACCTTCCTACATCAAAGTGAAAATTAAATGGACATGAAATTGCTTTTTCACACAACTGCTTATTCATTGTCCCTCCGTCCAGGCATCCTCTTGGTCGGCCCCCCAGGGACCGGCAAGACCCTGCTGGCCAGAGCGGTGGCGGGAGAAGCAGACGTCCCCTTCTACTACGCCTCGGGTTCAGAGTTCGACGAGATGTTCGTCGGGGTGGGCGCCAGCCGCATCCGCAACTTATTCAGTGAGCAGCTTTTCTTACAGTTTTACTTATTTATCTTATTTTTTATGTATCCTTTTTATTTATTTTTTATTTTTTTCACTTTAGCCAAAGTATTTGATTAGAAGAGGACAAAGTTTATATGACAGATGTGATTAGATTAGAACTAATCCCCTGATGAACCACTTTAAGTTCTTACCCCAACGTTCTCTTAAGGGGAGGCCAAAGCCAACGCGCCCTGTGTCATCTTCATCGACGAGCTCGACAGCGTGGGTGGGAAGAGGATCGAGTCTCCCATGCACCCCTACTCCAGACAGACGATCAACCAGCTGCTGGCTGAAATGGATGGGTACCTCTCTTAATATACTATATTTTTGTAATGTGTATCATTATGACACAAAATAAGTGGGAAATAATGTTCACCTAACGAAAAAAAAAAAAAAGTTTAATAAGAAATTTGAAAGGATTGGGGAGAAAAAGGTTGACAACCTTGTTTTTGTGTCTCATAATCTGCAAACCAAGATAAATAGTGCAGCTCAGGATAGGCCTTAGCCGATTCGACTCCATCGATCGTGATTGGCATTGATGACAGATGACTGATTTGATGAATTATCCGCAAGGAAAATATGATTGAAACGGTGTAAGTGCAATTTACCGTGTTCTGAAACTGCAGTGTAGGGGGGGCGAGGCTCTCCCACTCTCCGCTCAGAGCTGTCCAGTAACCACTGGTGAGCACTTTCCGTCTACAGTCTCGTACAGAGACTTTGAGGGGCAGGTGCTCAAAACAAAGAAAAGGCGTATGGACCCCCAGCTTCTTCGCATCTAGGCATTTTGTGTGTGGACATCTCAGGTGCGCTGAGGTGCACGTACCCGCTGCTCAATATGCAAATCTTGTGATTATAATATAGCAATATATAATATAATCTCATAGAAAAAGATTTAGATGTATTTTGTTTCCTGAATTTCTTACTTGTATGGAAAATTAAAAACGTAAACCTAACTCAGAGAATTCGAGCAGAGTTTTTTTGTTTTTCCTCCAGACAGCGGTGTGCGCAGTCTCCCGTGCCTGTGTTTTTACTTGATCTATTTTAGTTTGTATACAACATGTATGAAATGAACTTTTAAAACACAACTGAGGTAAGGGACTGTCCAAGTCCTTACTCCCTACTGTACCAAAAAAAACAAAATACCTGTGCGTCCCCACTGTCAGGTCGCACATCTCTCTGTTGCTTTCTGTTGCTATGGGACTTGAGTCAACTTCCAGTTGAGTTGTAAACGGAAAGCTTTTGTGTAAATACTTTACTTGTAAATAATAAATCCTGCAGTTCTGGAATGGGGAGAACAGCATTTGCCACATTATGTTCTATGCACGCGCGAACCCCCGATAAAACCGTATATCGCCGATCGCTGCCCCCCAGTGATCGGCAATTGGAACACGATTGCCCAAGCCTAGCTCAGCTTTACTGTTCTGTCATGACTCTTCTGATGTTATTTATTGTAGGTTTAAGCCAAATGAAGGCGTCATCATCATCGGAGCAACAAACTTCCCAGAGGCTTTAGATAAGTATGTTTATCTCATCCCGTTTCTCCTTTTTGTTTTTATGAATGTCAGTATTGAAATGTTTTTTATTGACCCACATTTTTCCTACCCTCCAGTGCGCTGGTCCGTCCAGGACGTTTTGATATGCAAGTGACCGTCCCCAAGCCTGACGTAAAAGGTCGTACGGAAATCCTCAACTGGTACCTCAAGAAGATTAAAGTTGATCCAGGTGAGCTAACTGAGCCGATCTGGTCTTAAAAGTTAGATTTGAAACAATATGATGGTTCATAAATATATTATTCTGTCTATGGGGTAAAGTGCCATAACTGATGGCAGTCTTGTTTTTTTACACAATGATTAAAAACCTAAAATCTATAGGTGCACGTCCAAAAAAGTGTGAATATAGTTTTCTCCTCGTTACTTATTTTCTTTTGTCTCAGCTATCGAGGCCAACATTATCGCCCGTGGCACAGTGGGTTTCTCTGGCGCTGACCTTGAGAATCTGGTCAACCAGGCTGCACTGAAGGCAGCAGTGGATGGAAAAGACATGGTCTCCATGAAGGAGCTGGAGTTTGCTAAGGACAAGATCCTTATGGGTGAGCGGCTGAATGGCTAAGCTAAGCTTCCTGTATCTGAAATTCTTCTATCTTTAGGCACCATCATATTTATTACCCCCCCCCCCCCCTTCTCATTTAGGCCCCGAGAGGAGGAGTGCAGAAATAGACAAAAAGAACAAGATCATCACGGCTTACCACGAATCGGGTCACGCCATCGTAGCATACTACACCAAAGATTCCATGCCCATCAATAAGGCCACTATTATGCCCAGGGGACCGAGCCTGGGACACGTAAGATTCTCGATTTATTCACATGTTAACCATCACTTACCGGCACTATTCATCCTCTTTAAGTTCACTCAGTGATATAGTTAACATAGAACTTATATAGACCATATGAAATCACTTGAACATATGAAAGGCAATTTGATATTATCTTACTGTGTTTTTTTTTTGTTTTTTTTATTAAATTAAGACATAGCAGATCCACCTGCCACACACCACCCAAGTGGTGTTTTCAGGGCCAGAGACAGACGATGGGGTGGAAAACAGACCCGTTTTTTTGTAAAGAGTCGGCAAGCTGGAACAAGCCCAGAGCAATTGTACAGTATGTACATCACCAGTGGTTACTCGACAGCTCTGAGTGGAGCGGGCAAGAGCCTCTGCCCCCTCTCTACCTGTAATTTAATGAAGCAAAAGAAAAGCACTGTGCGTAACGGGGAGCTTGAAACTGGGACAATTCCGGGCAAACCAGGACGTCTGGTCAGTGTAGCCTAATTACATGTTTACAAGTAGTATTACCCATCATTACACTACCGTGCTGACATGTATAAATACACTGCGCACAATAGTTCTCAATCCACCTCTCCCTCTGCAGTTCAAAGTACACCAATGCTGTGTTGTTGTTGTTGTTTTTGTTGTTGTTGTTGCCCCCCAATGTGCATGCTCCCAATCTTCTTCTGTGATGTTTGACATAAAGTGTTATTGCCTCCCACTGGCCTGGCATGCTCATGTGAGCGTTTTCAGTCGTTTTGGGGGGTTTTCGTGTGGATGGGGGGGCGGAATGCCCTTGATGTCCACGGTGCCCTTTTTGTGTGCTGTGTTTATTTTATTTATTTATTTATTTATTTATTTATATCATGAATGGGCTTCGAAGTAGCGGATTTCTACGATCGGAAGGCATGATCTGCTCTCCGCTATGCGCTTTGTTCCGTTATCGAACCAAAACTAATAAGAACTGGGGTGTATTTGAAAACATTTGTTTCATACAAGTGATGACGCAGACACAAATAAATAGATCTAAAATATAACGACAGTAAAATTGCCACAGGAATGCAAGCAGAGCAGAGCAGAGCGGAGTGCAGTCTGGAGGGGAAATAAAACCTCCAATTCTCTGAGTTATGTTTACGTTTTGCCTTAAATGCAAAGTATTTCCAAACAGCACTTTTTCTGTTTTCTTTCAAAACCAGTCATGGAGGCTCTGCACTTTTCATCTTTAATGAGCTAACACCGTGTGTGTGTGCGTGCGTGTGCGTGTGCGTGTGCGTGTGCGTGTGCGTGTGCGTGTGCGTGTGTGTGTGTGTGTGTGTGTGTGTGTGTGTGTGCGTGCGTGCGTGTGTGTGTGCGTGTGCGTGTGTGTCTGTGTGTGTGTGTGTGTGTTGCTGGCAGAGTGAAAGAGAGAGCAAGGAAGCGCAGCTGCCACCGGTATATCGATGGTGCGGAAAATGAGCATTGAAACATTTTCAAATATTCAGAGTCGCTATGTATATAACATTTATTTATATATAACATTTTTATTATAATTTTTATATAATTGGTGTCGTGAGCGCAGGCATCGGCTGATTCCGTTAACCTCAAAATGTCCAAATATCGGCCTGATTTATCGGTCGACCGCTAGTGGTAAACAATACCTGTCCTAAACTTTTTCATCTTCTCTCTTGATACTCAACCTTGTATCCTCAGCCCCACAGCGTTCTCATTTATTCCTCTCTTAACCATCATTCCATTTACTCCCAGGTGTCCATGCTCCCAGAGAACGATCGCTGGAGTGAGACTCGCTCTCAGCTTCTCGCCCAGATGGATGTTAGCATGGGTGGCCGCGTTGCAGAGGAGATCATATTCGGCAACGAATACATAACCACTGGTAGGGCGGCTGGGCTCACTGGGGGGTGGGATGAACACAAACCCCCGCTGGGATTGGACCGTTGGTGGTTCATTCTTTGATCTCTTATCTATTTTTTTTTTTTTTTTTTGCCGCATCAGGTGCATCAAGTGACTTTGACAGCGCCACGAAGATCGCCAAGATGATGGTGACCAGATTTGGGATGTGTGAAAAAGTAGGTGCAATCTTCTTGAGACGTAATATTCTCAACCGTTTTGCAATTAACCGACACAAATGTGTCTGTTTTCTGCCCCTTCTTTCAGCTCGGTGTGATGACGTACAGCGACATGACCAAGCAGAGCCCAGAGACACAAGCTGCGGTGGAGCACGAGATCAGGTTGATACTGAAGGTTGGTCCAATATTTATATAAGTAAGCCACAAACTTGCTCCTTTCAACTGTCGGTGTGTACATTGTACGGCAATACGTTGTTGTGATATTTTGTCCTGCAACCAGCCCGTGGCATGTTTTGTCGTTTTTTTTCGTCGCCAGGACTCGTACGAGCGCGCCAAGGCCCTCCTCAAGTCTCGCGCCAAGGAGCACAAGAACCTGGCCGACGCTCTGCTTATGTACGAGACACTGGACGCCAAGGAGATCCAGCTGGTCCTTGAAGGCAAGACCCTGGAGTCCAGATGAGACCGGGGAGTCCAGGGAGCTCCCTGGGGTTTTAGGGGTGTGTGTGTGGGACGTAATGAGAGGAGAAGATGGGTCAGAGTTTGAGTTGTTTGAGTTGAACAGTGAGGTCGGGGTTTCAGAGCTCATGGTATTTAAACATAAAGTATGTCGTCGGGTGTTTGGTCTGGGGTCTGGTCGCTTTCCTGTGTGCTCTAGTTATTCTCCTTAGGTACTCTTTGTTGCTTTTTCGCTGTCCTATGATCTGGGTTTAGAGTGGATTTATTGGGATGGTGAGGGCGGGTACGGCAACAGTAATGGAAAGGTTAATCACTGCTTTCACTGTGGGGCTGAAAAGTCCCTCAACACAATGTTTATGAAACTGAATTCACACCTATTCATGGCAATAAATATGGGAGCTCAAAGGGACATGGCCCCTTGGACAGCAGTATTAATACAAGGAATGGACCGTTATCAATACTTACACCGGTTATTTTCAGATGCCTATTTTAGCTGTTACCAAGACGACAGATATCTGAGAATGCCCCCAATAAACAAAATTCTCCAAGAGCCATATTGACCATTTTAGATACCAAAAGGTTCCTGTCCGTCCTTGGTTATAACTGACCTAGAAGTAGCAGTGGAATCTCAACATCTGGAGTAGGTGACCTTTAAACTACCATAAAACTCACCTGTCCACTGTCTTCTATTTGTTTGTTTTGGTTTGTTTTTTTAAATCTTTGAGTGCTTAGGTCCACTGTGTGTGTGAAGCTGATTGATGTCAAGGACGACTCTTGTCAATTTCTTAAGGGTTGGAAGCAGTTTATAGTAAGAATGCGGAATGTAAATCTCTGAAAATCAGGTTGTCTGGACTGGGTTCTCCTTTTTGGTGCTGTAAAGGTGGGTTGAGACTTGGTCACATTGCTGATAGCTTCTCATTCAGTGAACAGACATTGTCTGGATGCATGCACTGTCTTTCAGCCATACAGTCCAACATGCTACAGCATAAACTTGGAATGTATCTTAGCTGTGGTTTTCTATCGCTGTCTACTTTTTATGTTGCCCCCTAAAGAGCAGTATATCTCATAGCAGATCGCTAAAGAGAGGCTACTCTACAATTGCTGGGCTTTGAGGTGTTGCTTAAGGTGGCACCGCTATCAATAGTAGGCGGCGACGGATTACAATTTTTCCATGAATAATATGAAATAGTTCCAGCATTCGACCCCCTTCCGCTTAATTTGAGCTGGGTTGCTGTTTCTAAAGGTGGCCTTTCATGAATGTAAGTGTAGATGTTCTCCTTTTTGAAGTAGGACCCTGCATAGAGATGAGTTCAATTGCCTCTCAGCACTTAAGTGTTTGAATTGAAAATGTACTTGCACATTATATATGTAATATATTTAAATACTGTGTATACCAATCAATCCGTTTTCAGTTTCAGGTGACCTTGTACCAAATGTAGGCAAAGTTCATTGAGCAGTTCATGCACTTTGGATCAAAGATTTAAAGGTGCACAAAGGAAATGTTTTTTTTCTGCTGATCTGAGTGAGGTTTCTGTGGGGTGGGGGGCAGGGGGGCACCTGGAATAATTTTGACTTTATTCCAGAGCTGTGAATCCAGGCCAATTTATGACCCCAGTAGAATCCCTGGCTTGGAAGCTGTTTTTTTTTTTTTTTTTTTTTTTTTTTTTTAAAGTTGTCCAAAGTTTTCTCGAATGTCATTACTTTAGCATAGGAAGTGGTTCCCATAACTAGTTCTCCACAAACACAGGCTTGAACAAAAGGTGCACAGTACAGTGAAGATGACCGAAGAGACTTTCTTCAACAATCATTGAAGTGAGATTATGACTTGACAACTAACAACAAAATCACCAGTTTGTTTAAATGTGATATCTGCTATTGCAGGTGAAAATGTATATCTATTTCCCCTTTTATTACATCAAATTGTCTTTTTGGCTTTGGGTCTCCTATAGCCAGCACAGGTAGCTTCCACAATTCAGTTTTTTGTGTGTTTATTTGCTATTTACCCATATTTAGCTGTTTATGTGATTTAGATTAACTAAGAAGTGTACATAGATGTATAGTTATGCTTTTATGCTGTGTAAACATTGAATGGCTCTCTGCAATTGGTTGACAAGGTGACAGCAATGTGATTGCGAAGGTGGAAAATGGAAAATAAAAGAAATCACAAAAGACAGATGGGTTCATAAAAAAACATTCTTTACGCTTTTCTAGGTCATTTTTCCTTTCAGGTGCAAAGGTGTCTTAATTTTAAAGTTCCGTTCCAATATTGTCCCCTTTGATGCAGTGAAATCCCATCAAAATCGGGGACTTTCTATTCAGTAATTCTATTGGAAAAAATATTAGCACTTAAACACATTTACTGTATGTGGGAACAGAACTTCCTGCATGGACCAAACAATGTCAGGAAGATGGGAATAAACAGCAATCCATGCAGCAGCCCAAATATGATCACCAGGAACATGATCTTAAAGAAAGTCCTGAATATGTAACTTCCAGACGTTGACAGCGCCACCACTCCTAAAATAGTGGAGACAGCCCCTTGCAGGATGGGGTAGCCCAAGTGAGCCAAGGCATCAGTGGCCTTTTCGTTGGCATCTCTCTTGGCGCTGCAGACAAAGGAGTAAGAGATGTGGGTGGAGAAATCTACCGAGAAACCGATACAGATGATCAGGTTGATTGTGGAAATGGAATCCAGGCTGACTCCCCACAGAGCCATGAACCCTGACACGCCCGCGACGACCGAGCAGATGGCGAAGGCCACCCAGAGGGAGCACAGCGGGTTTGGAATCAGAATGAGTGAAACCACGAGCATCACAACTGCTGCCACCAAAATAGTTTGAATGGTGGTCTCCATTATGATGGCGTACTGGTCAAAGTAAATGAAAGCAGGATGGTAGACCATGATCTCCACCGGGCACCGTTCAGCTACTTTTCTAAGGCCGAGCAACATATCCTTCGTTGTGGATTTGTTGAGTGTCTGGATGAAAAAGCGAGAGGACTGGACTTCATTGGTTGAACTAAAGTTGATGTCTTGTCTGAACATGGAATTTAGCTCAAGGAAGTTAGGCAGGTGTCCTAGGAATTCCTCTTCAGAACTGATGTTGAGTCTAGTGGCGTGTGCATATTGTTTAAATGAGAGAAACCAAGCGTATGTGCCATTGACGTAATTTAAGTTTTCAAAATCTGCAATGCATGAACTGAATGTACTTTGCCCATCCTCACTCCAGTATGGAAGGGCCTGCTTCACAGCTACCATCACATTAATACTGTATTCAGAGAAATGCTGCCTTTGGGTGTTGTAGTAACTGATGATGTAGGAATCATCTAACGCTAGATTCCTAATGTCAAGTCCCTCTTCCATGGTGGAAAAACCATACAGGCTGGCAGCCAGGTACCCAGCATAGACCACACATACAAGTACTTTATTCCACTTCTGGGTGATAAACGGGCTGTAGAACTTTCCAAAGAACCTGCTCACCAGCTCACTTTCCTCCTCCTCTGTGACCCGGTCGTAGCTCCCTCCGGTACAGCAGATACCGAAAGCTTTTACTTCTCCGGGAGGCAGATCCTCCGGTATCTTGGCGCAAGTGAACCAGTGCCTGTTCTCCGCTTCCCTCCGTCCATTAAGAGCCATAAATGCACCCAGAAAAGTGACGCTGTACAAGTAGCAGAACAGGACAGCGGTTCCGGCGTAGAGGCAGAAGGCCCGGACGGAGCCGAAGGGTGAGCCGCATCCCAGGAGCAGCGCCAGGGCGTCGGTCAGCGTGGTGATGGAGATGGAGACGGCCGCCTCACGGTACGTGGCGGCAAGGCGGTCGGGTGTGCTGTCCAGGACACGGGTTCTCTGCCAGCAGGAGATCATGATGAACATGTCATCGATCCCGATACCTGAATGTGAATAGGAAGGGTTAGGGAGATGTTAACCCAACATCCATGGAGTCAAAATTGAGTCAATGGAACAGTGAAATACAAAGTATGAACTCATCCCATGAATCCATTCATATACATTGATCAGCCACAACATTAAAACCACCACTAATAACCACTAATATTGTGTAGCTCCCCCTCGTGCTCCCAAAACAGCTGTGACCCGTGGAGGCATGGACTCCACAAGACCTCTGAAGGTGTCCTGTGGTCTCTGGCACCAAGACGTTAGTAGCAGATCCTTTAAGTAGTGGAAGCTGCGAGGTGGGGCCCCCATGGATCGGGCTTGTTGTTGCAGAACATCCCAGAGATGCTCCATCGGATCAGACCCTAACCCCACCCATCCACATTATGTAGAAGAAAACGTGATTCATCAGACCAGGACAACTTCCATTGCTCTATGGTCCAGTTCTGATGTTCACATGCCCATTGTAGGCGTTTTCGGAGGTGGACAGGGGTCCACCTCTGAAAGGTGGACCCCTAAAAGGAGATGAGCAATGTTATTGTCTTCACCTGTCAGTGGGTTTTAATGTCGTGGCTGATCGGCGTATAGTTTATCATGATTTTGAAAAAATTACGTTCTTTGTGTAGTTTGTGTTTTGCCATTGCCAGTAGTGCAGGAAATTCGGATCAGAACCCACCCAGTATCATGAACGGACAGGAGGCGACAGTCATGACAAAGGGCTGGCCCAGCAACAGCAGCACGCCAAAACTGGAAACCACTGCTAGACCTGTGGAGACCACTCCAGCGGCGGCCACCCAAACCTTGCTCCGCACATGATCCAATCTAGAGATGTCAAAACAATCGCAGCGCTCATCACCATGTTATATCATCGCATGATTTTACTTTACCAGGTAAAAAACCGAGTAGCTGAGTCAATTCAACACCGACCTCCAACAGGACACAATTGAGAAGGAGATGGCGATGGCGTACGTGACGGAGAAAAGGTGAATGATTGAAGCGGGAGATTTCTCAAATTCCCACTGCATGGACATGGAGGTGGCGTATGTCACCTAGAAATACAATGACAGTTATCACACACTGAGAAAAAAAAAAACAACCAAACTGATTCTATTGCATTTTTGGCCTTTTTCTACTTACCTTAATGGTACTCAGTGATTGATTTGAAATCAGAGTCATGAAGTGTTTCAACCAAAGATCAGTTTTAGTTTTGTTGCCCCTCCGCAAGTAGTAACGAAGCTCCATGGCTTTCGCACTTTCAACAACTGAGTTGGACTTGTTGAATTTCACACTCCCCAGACTGACGTACAAGGGGAAACTCACATTATCAGAGTAATACCAAGGAAATGTCAGATTGACAAACTTTATGTTGGTGGCGTTGTAGCCGATGACGTCCAGAATGTCGTTGGAAAAGCAGGATCCCGATGCCACGGCACATACGTCGGCGTATTGAAAGGTCTCGTTCTCCAACGCGACGGCCATCCTCCGGACTTGAAGGTCCAGGTCCAGTATCTCCCGAACGGATTCCACCGCGAGGACGTTCCTTTCGGCGGCGGCGATGAAAGCGGCGTGAGTCCCGTCGTCGCTCAGCCGCGGGCCGGAGAACATCAGGTCGTCTTCCGGGAAGGTTTCTTGGATGTATCGCCTCTCCGACTTGGCGGGCCCGCGCGCCGGGGTGAACTGCTCCTCGATGTCGTTGGAGGCCCTGTCCCACAGAAGACAGAACCCGCTGCCCAGCCCCGCCGAGAGAACAACGGGGACAATCAGAAACCACCAGGGGTGACGTCCGATGAAACGGCCGGTCGATTCCAGGAAGACGCGCAGGGGTCTCTCTACGCAGTCTGCGTAGCACTTGGCCATTTCTAAGCCGGCCGAAAGACACCGCGCCGGATTAGCGTCCGCGATGGAGTCTGCAGCACCGCTCCAGAGAATATATTCCCCCCGTTTGAAAGCTCTCCGCCTTGAAGACTAAAGAGAATCGCGGAAAGCCCATTCGCCCATGTACTGTCCAATGAAGTGTGTATTTTAAGAAGGACACCCCTTCATTATGAAGGAAATGCATAATATCGGGGGTGAGCGCTGGCCTCAACGGGCAGAGAAAGATCAAACCAGAGCCCCTTAAAGGACAATTTGAACATTAAACACCCGTCATTACAAAGCATTTGCATAATAGAGGGGTACCTGCTTGGATGAGCAGAAGGAGATGGAACCCCAGCTGCCTGAAAGGCCCATTGAAACATACCTGGCGTAAAATGGATCACCGGTTCCTTTGTCCCATTTACCCTTGTTACCGTGCTCCTTACGTCCCTGTCCCCCAAATACAAAGTGGGTCATTTCCACGGGTGATTTAACACAGGGACCCTTCAGAGGAACTTTTCAGATCAGTGCAGTGCTTTGTTAGACCACGGGACCGGACCTTAATCGATGCATAGTTCCCCGAGGTGCTGAGACCGCAGGGTCCTATAAGGGTTAAAGGGCGCAGGCCCACGGACAAACGATATAGTACGTTTACTTTAAGCAATTAATTGTTGGCTCACGCTTCATCAATAACAATATGCATGTCATGTGATTGCAGAGTTCCTCATGACGGTGATTCCAGTATAAGATGTTTTTATGTTACCAGATAAATAATGATGCAAGCAAACCAACATTTATTTTTGCTTGTTTTATTGCGGTCAGTGTTGAACGATGGTCTCGTCTATTTACGAGAACGATACCAAAAACAGAAATCTGAGCCTTAAAAAAAAAAAAAAAATGAAAGTTGTGGATCACAATGGAAGTCACAAATAAAATGGAGATGGTTATATATAACAGATTTTTTACAACAACAATAATAATACTGTAATAATAATATACTCATAACAATTCTAACAATATAATAATAAAAACAATAAGGAATAAATTAATAAAATATTATTATTGTCATTATTATTATCATTGCTGCTGGCGTTGAGACGTTTTGCTCTTTCTGACGTCACACTCTGCATGTGGACCGGAAGTGGCTTACTTTGTCCAGAAGAGGAGACTGTTGCTTAACTGCTGTTTGCCGTCTGACGTCTTATCTCGAATTCTACGTCGAACCTCGTAGAGGAAAGCGAGTAAGCGTCCAAAGAAAACTATGGACGAAGACGTGCTGACGACTCTGAAGTTGTTGATAATCGGTGAAAGTGGAGTCGGGAAGTCGAGGTTCGTGTTAGCATGCTACGTTAGCCTGCTGTCATGTTTACATTTTTCGATCCTTATGCAATGTGGCATCAGCTGGTGCTGACTTCGTGTTTGTTATTGTCTGTTTTCATGGCGTTAGGGAAATATGAACCTTTCCAATAGCTGCCAACTAATGAAGACAGTATAATGTATGAACTTAGTAGTTGCTTTTAAGTTGTATTGTTATTTTGTCATTTGCTGCTGAGCCACAGTCGGCGGATAGTCATGAACCACACATTTGCACAAGGCTGAACTGTATTATTCAGCCTCTCCTGAAAGCAAGCAATTGTGCCTCTCATCCCCACTTTTTGTCTCTCCTCCAAACAGTCTCCTCTTGAGATTCACAGATGACACGTTTGATCCAGAACAGACGGCTACAATAGGTTGGATGCACGAAAACGCACACACCCAAACATTGAGATGTATATCACAGGTATTGCTAAAAGCAGTATCGTCTGATTAGCTGGCTGTGGTCGGCCTGATTTGAACTCCCTGTTCACCACCGAATGCACAGTATTTCAGCTTTGAGTGTGATTGTGTGGTGAGATAAACCAGCAAATACAACAGGGCCGATTACCTGTACGCTCCCCCTCACTGTCTTACCTCTCCTCCATGTCTCATCACTGTAGGTGTGGACTTTAAAGTCAAGACAATTGCCATAGATGGGAACAATGCCAAGCTGGCCATATGGGTAAGTCATTTGTTAGCAAGGTATTAACATAAGCTGTGCTCTGAAAAAATACGTTCAAGTACAATATCTCTCCACTAGATGGCATCATCACACAGTGTAGTGAATACGAAGACTAAGAAGGGGAGGGAGTAGAAAACACCTTTACTTGATGACTCACAAAGCATTTGTGTCGATCCTAGATTCCACCACAGGGATTGTTCCTATATCAGTTTGTAGTGCAGGTAAGAAATGGGTCAGTAAGGGTTATTGTCTTTATGTTTTGCAGGATACCGCCGGGCAGGAGCGGTTCCGCACCCTCACTCCCAGCTACTACCGTGGCGCACAGGGAGTCATACTTGGTGAGCAATATGCCGAGAATTTTTATCCACAAAAGATCGTCCATGTCTCCAGTCTTCTACTTACATTAGACTTGAAACGCCATTGTTTTATTTGTTGTCTTAGCACTACATTCTGACCTGTTCCTACCATGACCGTATTGCTAGGGCACCTCTGCCCTAATTAGCCCTTCCTCTCTCTTCAGAGCTCCGTGTTGCTCGTAATGTTATGTATTTCTCAAGGTTAACGCAATGTCCAGACTGTCATTAATATCTGTTCCCCCGTGTTCGTCTGTTCCTGTTCCCTGTATTGTTCACAGTCTATGATGTCACGAAACGGGACACCTTCACAAAGCTTGGAAACTGGCTGAATGAACTTGAGACATACACTACACGAAATGACATTGTCAAAATGCTTGTTGGTAACAAGATTGATAAAGTAAGTGTTTATAGAATCCGCCATCTGGATAGTGGATATAAAAATAATGTGTATTTCTGTACTTTCAATTTTTTCCAATTTTTTAAAATGAAGTACGCATTAGAAGTACATGTTTTTTTGCTCTTATTTCCTAAGAAAAAGCACCATGTAGCAATTCTGAGTAGTATAAAACTACTTTAAAAAACAATTATTTACATCAATAGATAAAAAAATATATATGTACAGTATATCATTATTATTCTCAACCCTTTATCCTCAGAGGCCTCCGAAATCAAACTTGATTCAACCCCCGTTTAAAAGGCACAACACATTTTTTGAAATATATTTTCTATCAGGTAGAACCTCATAATCCCTCTAACACATATCTCATCATCATTGCATTACACCGTTTCACATTTAGGTCCATATGTGTTCCTCTTTAGAGCACATTTCATTCATTGTTTATTTTAGGATTTTTATATTTCCATCATGCCGATGTTTTAACAAATATCTGTCTATTAGGAAATATGTTGCCTTTAATTAAATAAAGACCTTGCGACCCACCCTGCGTTCTCCGGTGCCCCCCTGTGTGGTTCGGGCGCCCCAGCCCTCGTTCTAGGTCTCACTCAGATGTAGGCTCTTTCATTGGTCTCTATCTGTTTTTCAGGATGACCATGAAGTGGACCGAAATGAAGGGCTTAAATTTGCAAGGAAACACTCCATGCTTTTTATTGGTATGTGTTCTTCTCTCAGTAATATTACAAATTCTTGTCAATCTCCAAAAGAACCATATAACATAATGTATACAGTAGTACTTAAACAAAGCTTTTATCGAGCTGAACCTTTATCCTTAATGGCAGGGAACCGTAATTGTGTAGCTGGAAGAAGGCAGAACATGACCAAATCACTGTAGCGTTAGTTAAGGTTTGTTGCTTTGTTTATACTGTTTTGGCATCTTTTGAATCTCCACTGTCAGCACGATACAGAAAGACACTCCAGAAGAGTTGTGTTGTGATTAAAATCTAGCGGCCTTTCATTTATCAAATCCATGTCTACACGTGTTCCTGATTCCCAGCTCCAATCTGCCCCGCTCTGCGAAATTAGGTTAACGTTTCTGTAGACTTTCCATTTTAGAATGACTAAATTAAGGGGTTTTGAAAAAAGGCCCGGACAAGGAGATGTCATGGGTTTTAAGGCCTTATGTGGATGTCTTCTTTCCACAGGATGTCTCTGGCCGCTTGGATGAAGTCATTTCATGCCTTTTATGTCATGTTATTGTTTGTCAACACATGGCTATCTTTAAATTCCCTTTCCCGAAGTAGAAAAAACAAATTAAGAAATCCTGTTGTTGTTTTTGTCTTATTCTGCTTTTGGGTTTATGGATTTAAGTTGAACTCAATTTTAATTTAATTGTGACTAAAATTTAAGCTGTTTGGCATTGGGCACGAATTATCTTTTTAGTGTATTGGAACATGCTTTTTATAAAGTTATGGGAAGGCAGTTTTTTGTGCGTCTTTTTGTTAAAGGACCATGCCCGTGTCAAATCTCGTTTTATTCCTTTTACTAGTCACCGCACACATTTTACATTGCCCCCAGACCGTTTTCCTTTTGATAGTTCTTGTTTTTTAGATTTTTAATATTGTCTATATTTTCGGTAAGTGAGAAACCTCCTTAAAATGATCTCCTGGTCCCACTGACAATGACGATGACAGGTGTCTTTGTCAGCGATACTTTTGCAATTTTGTTTTTGTAGATTTATAGATTTCAAAAAGGGCCCCAGTGCTTTAACGAATACAAAATTCAGCAAAATTAAGGGACTTGAACCACTCTTGCAGTAATTGGGCTCCAACTTAATTTGGACACCCAGATAGTCCTTACGTCACCAAGCTCACCTTGATCATGCCGCTGTTTGGTTTTGCATCACAGAGGCCAGCGCTAAGACCAAGGACGGCGTCCAGTGTGCCTTCGAGGAGCTGGTGGAGAAGATCCTCCAGACGCCTGGGCTCTGGGAGAGTGACTCCCCATGCCAGAGCGTACGTCTCGGGGATCAGCAGCCGGGCGGCGGAAGGGCCTGCGGAGGATACTGCTCCATCCCCTGAACCCGACAAAACAAGGCACCGATCTGATGGGGAAAACTGCGGAATGGATACATGGATTAAGAGACAGAGAGAGGGAGAGGAGAGGAGAGGAGAGGAGAGGAGAGGAGAGGAGAGGAGAGGAGAGGAGAGGAGAGGAGAGGAATGAAGACCTGGACAGCGCCAATCAGGTGGACTTTGCTGTTTGCACACTTCCTGTTCAAACCTCAACTATCAGCTCTTTACTTCCCGTTCAAATCGTAAACTAAACAATAATGTAAAAAAAACAAAAAACAAACCCATCGTCAGGAAGTTATTTTAATTAATTTAACCTCGTCAAAATTGTGCGTCATGTGAGTGTACATCTGTTTTCGATCCGTCGCGTCAGCAACATTTAATTCTGTTCTCAAACTATGCTGCCCGATAAAAACATCATGATAATGTATAGTGGCTATATTGTGCACCAATTTGTAGGTTACGGCGTATAGTCTGGCGAGTGAAATCTAATAATGTCATGTAATCTACAATCAAGAAGGTATTGTTCCCATTCTTTTTCCTTCCAGTGAAAAACAAAACAAATATCCACGTTTCTCTGCTCCAAAATGCTTCACGTGCGAAGGAAGTGTCGCTGGGAAGCATTTCTACCAAGCACCAGAATGAATTGTTGTGACTCGATTCAAAAGCCTTATGCAGTAAACACGCGCTGGAGCTTGTGGAGGGAGACGAGGGAGGGAGGGAGGGAGGGAGGGAGGGCGGGCGGGCGAGTGATTTTTAGGAACGCTCCTGGTGAAGGCTCACCTGCGTCCACCGCCAGATCACTGCGATTTCTCCCAAAGAACGCACGAAAGAAAGCATTTTAGGAGAGTCAGTCACACAACGACCCCGAGACGTTGACCCCATGGACCCAGTTATTGTTTGTTTTTATTCGTTATCCTCTTGGTATTTCTGCATTTTTATTCTTCTAGCAGTAGAAAAATCTTCCTAAATCTTCTTCTCTTGGGTATCTTCTTTATTATTATTATTATTATTTTTTCCTCCTTTTATTCTAACATGCAATGTGATGCTTCTTTGCAGAATGCTAACAGGTAGCATCGCTCTCTGCCGAGTGGGTTTGTCTTCGGTTCTGGACGCATTTGAGGACCATAACTTTCGTAGTTCTGAGTTTGAGCTTTAAAAACCCAATTTAAAATAAATGTAACTCTTTTACTCATTTGAGCTTCCTTGATTTTTCAAGAAGGCAATTTGTTGGTTTTGTTCCGACAGAATGAGTAAGACGGTGTCATTTGTCGTTTTTATTTCTTAATGCTGGATCTTCAATATTTTAAGACATTCCCGTGGCAAACAACTTGCAATCTTTGTCCCGCCTTCAGGGGCATTATAACACTATCACAGGCGACTTATTTCATCGCTGAAATTCTTCCCGTTTGTTACTGCTGTTGTTTTATTTAGTTTGCATCTGTTTGTTCCAAAAATGTCCAGTGACGTGTTTGTTCTGGCGTCTTTTTGGGTCGCATTTACCCCAAAAAAACGAAATCTGCCTTAACATTAAACGACTTTTGCGATTGTTATGAACCCATACGTGGACATGTGTTTTGTTTTAAACTGGAATAAATGACAATCATAATGTCATCGTTTTATTTAACATCTCACTGTAATCTTTCCAAAGTTTAAACACTATTTTATTGCTCCAATCAGGACTTGCCATCCAGCTACTATGTTTAGTGGAGGCCTGCCTAACCCGAAGCAGCTTCCCGGATAGATACTGGAATGAGGCAAGTCTTTCCACTAAAAACCTCGCGGATGACTCTCGCCTGTTCTACATTTTTATACAGAGAACAATTTATCTCAAAATGTCACCAAACAGGGACCCGAAGTGGAAAAGTCCTGGTTGGTGTGTCTGCCAGACAAGAGTGTGTGTGATTATAAGCTCATGGTCGGTGTCAGGACGTCCCCAGATGGAACAGGATCGTCCTCCGCGAAGCCACAGGACCAAGGGCTTATCGTGTTCTCTGTGTTTCCTATATTACGGACATTTTGGCACTGACACTGACACTGTGTCAAGGTCAGAAAATTCCCAAGATCTCATTTTGCCTTTACGTAACATTTTAATATTCAAAACAGATGACAAATTGAAAGTATTGATGCGCACGGCATGACAGCACGCTGAGAAGGTTTTAACTCCTCAAGGGGAAATAATTGAAACCTCTCTTCACCTGCTGTGGATGTGTAGATGTGCCAGTCCCGGCGGCCGGTGTGTGGTATACCGGCGGTTCTCAACGGACCAACTGAAGGACCTTGAATTGGTTCCAGGAGGGGTCCCCAGCAAAAATGATCAATAGTTAATCTTCACCGTTATTTAATTTACAAGACATCGACACCAATAGAGGAAGAAAAAACAAACAAAATCTCATCAAAAGGGGTCTAATTGCACTCAATGGTCTCAACGGCCTATTGCTTGATAATCCTTGATATAAAAACAAGTTTGAGGGTCACTGTGGTATACCATATAGTGTTTCATCACAGAAGAAAACAAAAAATATTCTACAGCATGTAAACGTCATCAGTGATTTTATTAAGGCCCCCATTTTGTTTTTTAATAGACTGGGCGAATAGTGTCGTAGTCTGGTCAAAAACATCCTATAAACATTATTTATTTTATTTGAAAATGCAGAAGACTCAATCACTGAACAAATCATAATTGGTATGAATATGCAATGTAAAGCAAAGGCACAGTATGATGCAGAGGTTTCACATTACTTTTATTGAATAGCTGCTGTGAGCGTAAATTAAGCATTGGATAATAATCCAGTGTCATTAAAGTTAATATAACTTAGCGTAAAGAGTGGGAAACGGGAAGAAAAACCAACACACGTACAGAACAAAAATGGCACAAAAACTGAACAGAAGATTGAGATTTCCATTTTAAAATGTATAAAAATATAGAAATTCAAGCTTAAGATTGTAAAAATGACGGCCTCAAAGAAGGCTCCAAGAAACATTAGCCCCTGGTAAAGAGTTAATTATGCCTAAAGGAAAATATTGGTGTCAAATTGCGTTTTAGCCTATTTACTCAAGACACACATTTTACATGACATCATTTGTTAATTCCATTGGAAAAGTCTGAAGTGCCATTACTTTAACGAAATATGGCAAAATGACGTAAGTTTGACAAAAATGTGTTTCACCGACCAGGATTAGAAAAAAATTTAATATAATTCAAAATTTTCAAAAAACACATACAAGACAATATTAAAAATTAAAAAATATGAGCTGTGTGCTGACTAGTAAATCGACTAAAACTCAATTTGCTACCAGTACGGTCCTTTAATTGATGTGACACACACATAGCTACAAACTGTTTTCCAGGGCCAGTTTGACAGTCTTGATTTCAGAGATGTGGGATGACTTCTGAATGATGCAGCTGGTGAGGGTGGACCCGACAGCGCAGCTCTGCCACATGCTGGATCCTGTGGCACAGGTCCTGCCCAGGAGAGTGGTCCTTGCAGCGCCGGTGGGTCCACTGGTGCAGATCTGCCCTGTGACACTGATGGGCTCTCTCGTGCAGCTCTGCCCTGTGACACGGGTGGGCTCTCTCGTGCAGCTCTGCCCTGTGACACGGGTGGGCTCTCTCCTGCAGCTCTGCCCTGTGACACGGGTGGGCTCTCTCCTACAGCTCTGCCCGGCGGCACCCTGCTGCCCCTGGGCCAGGTTTGTCAGAGCCATGGCAGCGTGGATCTCTCTCCAGTCCTGGTCACTGTGGATCAGATTCAATTCAGAAAAAAAACAAAAAAACTTGAAGGGATACTCCAGTTCTGCATCCTAACTGTTTGCTCAATGCAAGACCCAGCCTAGCGTTTGTGAAATTAGGGAAATACACCTTCCAGCATCTCAAAAGCTTATCTAAACAAAAAAGATATTTAAGCCATACATGTTGCATGTTTATGACAATTTAAATATTAAAAAAAACTGAACAAGATGTGAAGTCTCTAAATCAGGAGTATCCCTTCAGCTATGGACGTTATTAAGAGCAACAGATTATTTTAAGTGTCTACCATATTTTAATTCAGCAAAGTCACTTGAAAGCAGATAGTGTAACGGATAATCACACTTACGTGTTACATTTGGTTGAGGCGTAGTCAAATGTGTCTGGGAAGAAGAGGAAAAAGGGTAAAATAAAACCTCATGTGAAATAATGTATCTTGTTTTCTGAGAACTCGGCTTTGCTTGGTGAATAGGGAAAATGCATTATATTTAAGAATTTGTTTTTATAGTCTCCAGTGATAGATTGCTCCGTACAGATGTTTTGGTTTCTAGTTTGCAGCAATGGTTTCTAAGTACGTGTGTGTGTGTGTATGTGCCAGTGTGTGTGCATAGCAGTGTTAGTGCATTCATTTTTGTGAGTGTGTTTGGTGCTTAACAAGGAGAAGAGCCGGCGTTTGGCTGCCCTTTGCTGCTAAAGCCCCCCCAAAAAATGCAATTACATTTCTCTTGTGCACTGAGCTGGAAAAAAATATGATACTTCTATAATATATCGATAATTTTAATGCTGGTTCTCATCATTTCTAATTGTTCGTAGCACACTGTTGCAGAATGCCTTACTATTAAGAAACGTACCATTCTGCCTCAGAGTCCCACTGTGTTAAAATGCAGCCCAAAGGCGCAAACATTTGAGCCATAAAAACGTGTAAAATATCCATTTTGAAAACAGGAAGTATTTACATGTTATTCCGGGAACAGCTCGTAACAACGGCACACTTTGGATGTTCTGTGGCGATTGCAAAAAGTAGTTAAAAATGTGATATTATTTTTAATCAAAACACGTTAAAAGAATACAGTGAGACATGTGCCACAATAATGTGAGTTACACAAATTTGAGAAGGAAATGTATCATTATTAAGCCTTAATCATTTGCCCTTCATTTGGACTGCATTCAACCTCAGTGAGAAGCTGCAGCGGAGCAGTACGTTTTATTCTAAAGTGTTGAGTGAGGTTATGCTATGCAGTTATAAATGAGGTTGAAAAAATAGCAAACGCATCCTTTAACAGATCTACCCATTTATTATTTACATCAGTTGGAGATAATTAAAAAAAAAAATAATAAATAAAATATAAAAAAAAAAAATCTAAGCTTGTAAGTGGTGTCTTATCTGTGCTTCCCCTCCGTTGCGTCCACGCTGATGGTGCTTCAGAAAGCTCTCGATGCAGTGGAGAGTCTTTTAAACGGCAACTGTAATTCATGTGTCATCTGTATTTATTGCACAACATGCCTGTGTAGTCTTTTGCATGTGTGTCTTTCACATGCGACATTCCCTGCAACGGTGTGCAAAATGTCAAAAACCCACATTTGACCTTTTTGTTTAAGGGGGTCGCCTCTCAGCCGTGCCGATTGAGACTGGTGAAATGCATATTTTTCGCCGGAGGTAAATGGAAGTCCAACGTTGGCGCGAACACCCAATGTTGCAGTCTGAAACATCCCTTTCTCTGATTTCTTCTCGGCAACCGGAGCCAAGAGCGACTCGACATTGATAGTAAATCATTTAGCCTCTTAGTTTTCTTTGCTACCGAACGTCCCAAAGCATTTCTCTCTTTAGCCGTAGCGTGTTTTCGCAAGGAAAGTGTATCCCCTGTATTACTGGCACAAAATCTATTTGTTCTACCACTGGCGGGTCTCAGGTTTGCACAGGAGGTACCAACTAACACAAAGGCATGGAAAGTCAGTGGCTTCCTGGAAAAAGTGCAATTATATTAATTTCTTTTGCTCATCATTAGTGAGCTCTCATTGCCATTTCCAAATAAGTAGGCATTCTTTGCTTTACCAGACATTACACCAAACATTAAAGTGGAAATCTGTGATATAATTTTGTTAAAAAAATTAAGTAATGTTTGATACTTTATTAAGCTGCGACTTAATCAGCTATTCAATGTATTTGCATTACTGTATATATGTGCTTCTCTATTTGCTGTTTCCATTGTTGATGGCGGGGTCCGCCTTTCCCGGCAAGAACGCACCGATCGGGCTCATGTTAGGAGTGAAAAGCAGCTGCGGTGAATTTGGTAAAGCAGCATATCTAGTTGTGATCAGTAAACTGTCAAGAAGAACTTCAGCATCGGATGAAAGAATATCCCACCAAATGACCAAGGCAAAAAAAAAAAACTTGGAGACAATAATTTTGGCTATTTTTTTAATAAACTCATCCAGTATTAAATAAATCCCCTATTAAATAAATCCCATTAAAATGTTATTCATGATTAATACTTATCTTCCCCAGTTGGAAAAGATGGAAAGAGGCATTAGAGTGTGTTCAAACACATTATTATTATTATTATTATTATTTAGGATTCCAGTGGGCTGGAACCCTATTGGTTTTTGCCCCTGACTTTTATTATTATGACTCTCCTTGGTGTTTTTTGGGCTAAAAGTATCCTAAACACGGCAGCCGCGGTATGCATGGACATGGTTGAGGTCTCGTTGGAAACGGACCGGTACGTTTCAGCCATCTTGCGGTTCAAGTTTGATCAACGTCGATGTACATTTGGAGCAGGAATTACTGCAAAACTGTTGTAAATTTACCGTAAGTTGAAGAACGTTGGCGTATCTCGATTAGTTTGAGGAGCATTTTGTGACATCATGAACCGTTATATACTCTATGTCCAGGCGGCGTCTCTGGGTGGTCATTCGCATTCCAGCGACTTGCGCGTTGCATAGTGGTTGCTACGCGTAGCGTTCCCTATATTCCACATATTGTTCGAAACGAGAGGCAGCAGGAGCCGATTCGGTGTTGAATGGGAACTCGGAAAATTGTAACTCGTGCTGCGTTTCATGGAACCCTGAGAACTGTAATGGGTCACAGTCATAGTCAGGTCATAGTTCTAAGAACTTTTGGAGGAACCGTCTCTTTCTTTTATGTCCGTACTGCAAGATCTAGGAAGGGTCGTAATTCTTAACGCCCGACACAACCTTCAGTAACATAAATCCACGGTGAATGGTTGAACAAATGAGCCAATGCGGCACTGGCAACCAGGATACTTAAAAACCTCTGTAAAATAATAATAATAGACTTATGAATTGTGCATATTATAGCATGATACCTCTGTTTTCACTGCATTTACAACAAAATACTCTCAAAATACTCTCTCCCTCTGTCTCTGTCTCTCTCTCTCACTCTATATATATAATAAAACTGGAATAGTGGAAATTCTGAAATTTCTAATTGCTGTCGATACCAAATGATGATGTGTTTTTTGGAAACTAGGAAAAATGTAAAACATACCTAACATGACTAAACTGGACCCCGTGTATTGCTGCCTGCAGCTATATTATTATTGTTATTAGGGGTCCAGGCCATAGGAAAAATTCTCTGAACTTTGAAACCTAAAACTATGTGAAACAGAAGAACGGCAGAAGCTACGAATAGGCTTACGTCTTGTTTGAATCAGTATGTCACAAACACCTTGTATCTGGAACACAACAATGACATAAGCTACGAACCTGGTTGAGGTTTAAGTTTTATCCAAATCGATCCACATATGGAGGAGATATAACTTGAAAACCGAACAACTTTGACTCCAATATTCAGCTGGTCGTGCTTGACTGTCATGCTGCTGTTCGTAAACAAAATGAACCAGATGAGATTAACAGTAAGACGCTTTATGATGTCATCATACTATTTACTATAATTATGCAGGTTCTGGTTCAGAATTTACATTGGCACCATGTCCAGCGTGTGGGGTAGACTCCCTCGCTTTGTGGATTTACATTACAAACTATGCATTTATATTTATGTACTTTGTTACCTGATAGATGTCAGTAGATCCATTTGATTGATATTTTAATTCTGTGGTCCGCATTACTTTGCCGGATTAATAAAAGATACGATAAACAGTAGTCCGCAAAACTCGTGACCAAGTCAAGTTGAGTCCATCCAAATGTACGACTTAGTGATGCGTTCAAGATCCAGCGAGCCGTCGTAAAAATAGAAGCCGTTTTTCGTATTTCATGGAAAACGTAACTTATTTAAAATATAATCGAGGGAAAGAAGTCCCCAATAAAATTACCTAAGTTCGACTGCTATCGTAAATCTCTGTAAAAACATAAACCTACGTGACCAACGACGTCACCTACCGTCAGTGAGACTGCACATATACTTACATACATCAAGGTAAGTTATAACAATAAAAACTTTTTTTTTTAAGAGGAAATTCATGTATAAATAGTTTCCTACAGATTAACGTAGTAGATTTAAATGTAAAGACAGAAAGTGTTAAGTATTGATAAGTTCTTCCATAATAATTCTAATGACAAATTAATGTTAAAGTTCCATCACTGTTGCCTGCATTACGATATAGACAAGTATTCTATTTAACTGAATTTTCCAGTAGTTTAACAGAAAAAAATAAAACTAACATGTATTTATTATAATTATAAGATAAAATGTATTATTATTGTTATGCAAAGTAATTTCAAAGTTAGTTTTTGTAATGGTTCCTGATTTCAACACATTTCTGAAAATCTAAGATAATAAAGAAGCCCTTGTCCAAAACTCCAGTCGTCAAGGTCAGTCACAATATTCTAAAACACATAAAATCTTAAAGCACCGTTCTTCGGGAATATTTAAACTGAATGGCAGAAACATGGATGTAGCCCCACCGTGTTTGTACATTTAGTAAATTGTGATGCATCACAGAAACCAAAAAACGGTACCACGTACCTAAAACAGATAAACTGGACCCCATGTATTGCTGCCTGCAGCTATATTTATTATTATTATTATTATTATTATTATTATTATTATTTTTCTTTTTGTTTTTATTATGTTTCTTATTATTTGTAGTATTTGTAGTATTAGTAGTGGTAGTGGTAGTAATAGTATTTATATTACCACTTACTATTAGTCTCTTCAAAAACTTGACAAGGGTGTGTCATTGGGACCCACACAGGAAAATAAACTACATTTTAACACTTCAGGGATGCCTCATTTCCACGGGGAGGATCAGACTTTGCATATCTGGGGCATTTGGGCCCCTCCTCAGCCAGCGGGGTTTAATTTGTAGCAAACTGTGTGGAAAAAAACTTAGAACGGTATGTGTCAAAGATAAGTTTTTCTTCACTCAGCGTCCAGTAAAATATGATTCCAGTCACATTTATGGGTCTCTGGGCTTTTTAAGGGAAATCCTGACCACATCTTATCACAATACATTTCTTTGTCGTCGTCAGATGGTGTTTAATGTGTCCTGAACCTGCCACAGTTTGACCGACTCTTCCTTTGAAAATGGATTAAAACCTTTAAACGATTTTAAACTATTTGGACTGATCTGGTCCATACGTTGTACTTGATACTATCACATCCCTTCGGTTTTGAGCCGTCTCCTGGGCAGAGTATTAAACGTGTTCATGGTGTTGGAGCTTGTTGTGGATCTGGCAGCTTGACTTTCCACTTTACCCTCACACGCAGCAACCATACCGGGTTACAAACATCCCTAATGTTACCGGAGGGGACACATTATAGTGTTACGCAAACATTTCAACACTGCTCCCCACACTGTGTATGTGTTGGACATGTGAAAACGACCAAATCCCTCAAAGGGACGCAGTTTGAGGTAGCAGAGTAACAGTATATCCTTCATAAAACCAAAATACTTGACCCCTATTAACTATTTCTGCTCGTGGAGTTTTTCGCATTATTATGATTTTTCACTAATTGTGTTTGAGATAATAATAATAATAATAATAATAATAATAATAAGAAGAAGAAGAAGAAGAAGAATTATAATAATAATAATAATTTTAATAATAATATAATTGTTTTTCAGGCATCAGTCTTTTTGTTTTTTTCCTTCTTTCTTGTCTCCTTTTTTTTTTTTCATTAATTTGTTCAAATGAGCAATCTGCATGTACAAGGAGAACCTTTTGTACAAAGCCGGCCTTGAATGACAAAAACATTGCAAAAGTCGTATCTGCTAACTTGGGCAAACTCAGCAACTAACTGGTTTATGGATAATTCTTTCTCTGTAATGAAGGAAATAACGTATTTTGAGTTGAGTGATCACTGGTATGCGCAGCAGTATTATAACACTATAATTGCACCACATGAGTTACAATAAAGCACACCTGCGTAACGTACAAGGTGGGGCGGGGGCACCCAAGGACGCCTTGGACAGCAGCTTTGAGAGACTTCCTCAACGCCTAATTGACGGGTTACTCAAGTTCTACATTTGGCAGAAGCCTACACTTCTCACCCTGGGAAGAATAAAGTCTCAGACATTCTGTAATTGTCCTTGAAGCAGACTGGACATTTCCACCATGGCAGGAGGCTGGAGCGGAACAAATGGCACATTCTAGAATATGGAAATCATATTTGCGGCGCGGAGCCGCGGCCAGCTCCAGCCCTATCCAATTTTTTAAATGAGGGATTTCAGCGTCTGCATGAGTACCTATTAGTAATGTGTTTGTGAAGGCTTTGGCTCCCGTCCTCCAGGAGATTTGAGGCTTGTCAACAGAACCGTGTGTTTCCTAAGGGTCTTAAAGGGCACCCAGGTGTCAAAACTTCCTTCCAACTTTATGAACATGAATCTGGGAAGAAGAAAAAAAAACCTTCCTGACATTAAATGGAGGGCTGGAGATTTATTTACTTTAGGGTCCGCAAAGGAACCATGTGAAGGAGATTGTGCATTCAATTCCTGATTTACCGGACACGGTTATGCATATGTATTAAAAGGGGACGTAACTACGGTAGTAAAATGGTTGTTTTCCCTCTCATTGAAGGGGGAGATGATTTTAAGTATTTCTCCTCGACAATGTACATGTCATTCACCATCTTCACGGATCTGCACCCCCTCTGGCTAAACTAATGCCTTTTAAAGGTCGATGGATTGCGCTAAAGGCCCCATCGCGAAGAGAAGGAGAAGGGTTTCCGCCTCTCACCCATGTGGTAGACGAAGTTGGTCTCCATCTCCGAGGAGCAGGCCGGGGAGGTCGCCTCCTCGTCATATTCGATGGAGCTGAAGGACTCCGAGTGGCTCCTCCTCCTCCTCCTCCTCCTCCTCCTGCCAGGTTTCGGGACGTCGTCCGAGCTCGGCGCCATCACGTGGTGCAGCGTGTCGTTCAGGTAGCGGTTCAGGAGGCTGCTCTTGTACTTGGACGGCGGTGAGACACTGTCGTCGCTGTTGGCCGAGTCGGTCCTGGTGAGGACGTTGACCTGTTTCTGGGCGACGTCCTTCTGGAAGGACGACCTGCTGAGGTCCGAGCGGCTGGCAGGGGTTTGCAAGGCAAGGTCTTCGTCTTCAGCAAGGAGCCGAGAGAGAGGGTGAAGCAAAGAAAATGAGAAAGAAACAATTGTGACTGACTGACTATTGTATTGGAGTTTGGAAAGTAAAACATCAGTCCAAGCTTTTCTCGCAAAATTCTTTCGGGTTGGACACTCTTTCCAAAACCCTTGACCAAGGGTTGACCAGGCATTTGCATTGGCTTGACCAGGCATTGACTTTACAACTTGGTCCCTAGTTGGTCCCGCAAATTTCTTTCGGGTTGGACACTCCTTCCAAAACCCTCGACCAAGGGTTGACCAGGCATTTGCATTGGCTTTACATTGGCTTGACCAGGCACTGACTCTACAACTACGTTCCTAGTTGGTCCCGCAAAATTCTTTCGGGTTGGACACTCCTTCCAAAACCCTTGACCAAGGGTTGACCAGGCATTTGCATTGGCTTTACATTGGCTTGACCAGGCATGGACTCTACAGCTTTGTCCCTGGTTGGTCCCTTGGCTATGGCTGCCCGCTGCTGAGGACAGATTTTCCATTTCAGTTGGAGATCAATAAAGTGATTGTTCTTCTTCTTCTACCTGACACACTGTGCCTATACGAAGCGTCTCTCACCCTCTGAGTTGGTGTCGTCGCTGCACACGCTCAGCCTCTCGGCGTTGCCCTGGATGTATTTGTTGTAGAGTTTGATCCTCAGGGCCCAGCTCAGGTCTGGCTGCCTCACGGTGTTCTTCAGCCTCCGCCTGGCGTTGGCAAACCAGTTTGACACCTGCACAGACGTTAGATGTTACAGATTTGGATGCGAGAGCAAAGCTGGTCAGTCATGCCAACGTTGAGTCGCTCAGCCACTCTCGGCCAAAGAAACCACTTTCGGTGCAATAAGTCAGTCCTTAATCCTAGGACTATTTTGATTCCTTTCGAGCTCTTCCTCAGCTTACCTGTACGAGTGTCATGTGGGAGCCCAGGGCCAGCAAGACCTTCTCGGTCTTGGTCGGGTAGGGGTTGTCCCTGTGCTTGTACAGCCAGTGCTTCAGGGGTCGTGCCATGTCCTGCAGCGCCTGCCGCTTGTGGCGAACTTTGACGCCTCCCAAACGAGCCCTGGGGAAGCCGGCACAGGTCTGTTACGAGAACTTTCCGACAGGTCAGCTATAGTCTGAATTTTGTTTATTGTCTTTCCTGGGATTTTTGAGAAAATTGTAGAATGTTATTTTCTGAAGCACTTTCATGTAAATGACAACCAGCGGTAGTCAAAGTTGGTGGAATAGTGTAATAGCTTTTTGCAATATGTTGCTTAAGTACTGTACACTTAGTATTATCTTATATTGAAAAAAATGTTATTCATTATGCAAGTCAATTGATTATTTTTTAGTCTTCAAAATTTCAAAAGCTCAAAAATTATTGAAATGTTTGTACTGTAGCATCAAATTTACTTGATTATTAGCCCACAAACTACCTGTGAAATGGTGTTAAAATCTTAATATACAGCATTATTTTGTCTCCTGCTTCTTGATAATCACACAGCGTAAAAGTAATGTAAATTATAATTTGACTCACTTAATCTGTAATCATACCTTCAAAATAAGAGCCTCCTACTCCCCATCGGAGCTGCTTACCCGTATCGTCTGTACTTGATGTGAGATGTGTCCTCAGTCGTCTCCGCGCACGGCAGCAAGTCTGTATTCTGTCCGTCCGTCCGCCTGCTTTGTCCCGGAGTTAAAGCTCCACAGCTCAGTCTGCTCCTCTCCTCCTCCCTCCTGGAGTCCTCCAAGCGTAGGAGGCTGTCGGACGTCATCACCACTACTTTGTTCATCCTTTGTTCACAGCGAGAGTTCTCCCAGCAAACAGGTGCATTAGAAGACATGTGGGCGTAAATGGACGCGGGAGGATCCCATTCTTGCCGACAGAAAGGTCAATGATAAGACTCGCACGAGCTCAAAACTCCCTAAGTTCTCCGGAGTGTGAGCCTCAATCGCCGGCCAGAAAAAATAATACCGGCACTGCGGTCACCAACGAGAGAATAATGTCTGAAAAATAACAGAATGTTTTCTTGGTTTAGCTGTGAGAGACTCTTGGAGGAAGAGTTCAAATAACCTGCTGCTCTGCTGCCGATTGGCTCCCTCCTGGTCCAATTGCGTCTGAGAGCTGAGTTTGGAGAGACGCTCTGAGCAGCAGAGCCAGCAGCACACTCCATGTTTCGAAAAATGTATCATTTGTAAGAATATCAGCAGATGTGGTCATCAAATTTATTAGCGAGTTTGTGTCTGGTGCGTGCGTGTGTGTGTTTGTGTGTGTGTGTGTGTGTGTGTGTTTATGTGTGTCTGCGTGCACGCTGATTGAAGCCAGCCCGCTGGTTAAGTAATCTGACATGCCATCATATTTTCTCCATGAGGCATGTGAATCTCATGGATCTTGTGGCTTCGCGAAAAAGCAGCGTCAGCAACTAATATATGTTTTGCCATAAGATTCTTGGAGATTTATGGGTGTAATGACATGGTTGTTAATAAACCAGCGAAACCGCCAGAAGCTGTGTTTTGTGTTTTGTCAGTGAATCCCGCTGAGTTCAAATGGATTCGGGTACAAATGGGCCCGTAATGAACTCAATACAAACCACGGAAAATAAATGGAAATTAAATGGAACTTTGTGACTCTCATCCTCAAGTATCACTGAGATGATGAGCAGAGTTTGGCGAATTTCTGAGTTTGAGTGACTTGTACAATGTCAGTGGAGTGAGTTTGCTCGAATCATTCAAGGAAAACACACAAACAAAGCTTGTCGGTCCGACTTGTAGCCTTCCGCTAACACACACGATGTCCGCCCTGCAGACGTCTAAACATCCTCCCAAACCAAAGCACAGATCTGCTGATTATTTTTAGATAAAACCTGCATGAATTCAATGTCCAAAATGAATACAAAGCAAAGTAATAACATATCTGGTGAAGTCCTTAACTTGTGTAATGAAATTGGCAGCAATTGTGTATTTGATAGATAGATGAACAGGCAGACAGACAGACGGATGGACAGACAGACAGACAGACACAGACAGACAGATAGACCGACACAGATTAAAAAGTGTATAAAATGTATCCACGTTGAAGAAGTTGTTTGAGTTCAATTAACAACGCTAATAATATTATTTAGAATATTCAGAATATTTATCAAATATTGCTGCTCTTTTCGTTGAAAACCTGCAGTTAATAAAGAGTGCTACATTCAAAATAATCAAGATGAACAGAACCACACACCACTTGTGCAACACTGATGCATCAACTTATAAAGAGTATGTTACAATTCTCATGCACGTCCATAATTGCCGCCCTGCGCGATTATGGACTCAGTTTCAAAGGTTTGTGATTTTCCCGGAAAGCTAAAAACCACATGTAGTCCCCGCTAGGTGCAGTAAATTCCACGCGAACATTCCACGGCGGCGGTGTGAGCGCGCTGCGTGGTATCACACACCATTTAGTCCCGTCCCTCTGTGACGTGTTCGCCCCGCTCCACTGTTGACGTTAGGAGGGAACACACCTACGAGCCGCAGCCCCGAGACCCCCAGGAACAACACCCGGGAGGGGGACGTGTTTGGATAGCTTGCTGTTGCTGCTGCTGCTGCTGCTGCTGTGTGTGTGTGTGTGTGTGTGTGTGTGTGTGTGTGTGTGTGTGTGTGTGTGTGTGTGTGTGTGTGTGTGTGTGTGTGTGTGTGTGTGTGTGTGTGTGTGTGTGTGTGTGTGTGTGTGTTAGTGTGGGTGTGGGTGTGTGTTAGTGTGGGTGTGTTAGTGTGTGTGTTAGTGTGTGTGTGCCTGTGTGTGTGTGTGGGGGTGCGTGAGTGTGGGTGTGTGGGTGCGTGCGTGCGTTTGTGTGTGTGTCTCTGGATCACACAATGTTTTTTTTGTTAAATATTTTTTTTCCGAAAGAGGCAGACAGAAATGACCTAATGAGTGATTTGAGATTAAAAGATAAAAGTCTGTCTGGCCCTGTCAGAGCAGAGGTTATTCTCTTTTAGCGTTTCAATGAGTGTGTGTTTGTGTGTGTGAGGGGAGAACGGGTGTTCACTTGTGTGCTTATCTGTGTTCCCTGTCTCTCAAATTCACCAGATCTGATGTAGGTTTTGGTCTTTATTTAAGTCGGGGAAAGAGCCACATGCTGCTGTATGAACATCCAAGCATCCACATTGTTTTATATACAGACAATAGATATATACAGATATATACAGATATATTCCTTAATGTGGGCACTGATCCCTTAATGGGAGAAAAGCTTCAGTGCAGAACGACTGCAATTGCCCCATCATACTCTGTGTTTTAGTCAGCTGAAGTTATTCTCTCAGTACTGGATCATTTTCAAAGATTCTGGTGCCAACCACTTGGGTTGACTCCCAATGATCCATGAAATTAAAAAAAATAAAAAAATAAATAAAAAGTTTTCCTTTACTCTACTCCAGTCGTATCTTAGTCGATTCTCTCACATAGAGATAAAGTCATTGTTTCGCGTCAGACGTGTTTATTTTCGCTTTCCCCCCCAAATGGACAGTTACATGATGAAGCCAAACCGAGCGCGACCAATTGACATCATACGTGCGCTGTGCAATGTCATCGCGCTGCGTAATGTTCGCGGTGGAAGGTGCGGAGAACATGAAACGGGGGGGGGACAGGTTTTCGTTGGATCGCTCCTCTGTCTTTAATGGCGTCGCCATGATCTCAGCAGGCGTCTGCGGATTCTCAGCGCTCGTATGGCGGAATTACGCCGCCGCGCTTGGCGCTCGGCGTCGGGCCTCTCGCCTGGCGACGCCGGGCGGACAGGGGAAGTGGGAGCGAGAGTGTGAGCGACGGCCAGGGGGTTAATGCGCTGACGTTTGCCATGTTTTCATAAATGGAGCTGCCGGAAGGGATTGAACTCGCCGACGACTTCAAGGATCCCCATTAAATCTCCCGTCGTCGGAGCGGCCAAACGTGCCTCGGTGCCGTGGTCGAGTGAGCCCTACGCAGGGGAAACCTAAGTTCCGCCAGCCGCTCGAATGGGTTTCCAAAAGAAATTGTAATTGGGGTCCATCCACATCCACCTCCCAAATCCTCGACTGAACCCCCTGTCTGTGGCAGCCAGTAAAAGAAAGATATCACCCCTGCGTGCTCCCCGTTTACTTCCGAAGGACAAAAGCGGCGCCGGCGTAGAGGCCGAGGCTGGGCGCCTCGCGTCGACCTCCTCTCTCGGGGTGCGACCGGCTCCTCCATCGATTTGACGCTCGTCGCTGCGTAATCTGCCGTGACAGGTCCCCGCTGTGCCTTCTCGCCGTGAGGTTCTCGTGCCGGGTCGTAACTCTCCCGCTCTGAAACCCCGGGGAGACGTTTCATTTACCCCGCGGCCGCATGGTGCAGCCCGGCTCCCCTCCCAAAACGCGACGCCGGCTGACACACCGGCGCTCATTCACACCCAATTGGCGGTGGCTGTGTGACGTCCGAGCTCCGTTCAGGAAATCCCCTGGTTGGGGAGGAATGGGGCCATTAAATCAAATGAGCTCAGGTGAATTGAATCGAACGCCGCGGCGTGTAATTCCTTCTGGAACCAGACCATCGGCAGCTAAATACAGATGTGGATGTTTGTAAATGGAGTGTCACTAATGGAGGCCGGCTGCCAGTAACTTTCAATATCGGTATTGTATAGCAAAGACCTCATCGCGTATAATGAGTCTTTATGTCGTCAGATCATTCTCAAATGTCAGTGGACCCGCAGTTGACCGCGCGTGTGTAATATATCGGCGTACATCTAATCCATTCATAAATAAATGGAGACCGGGGTCAGCCATACATCAACGGCTTTTCGGAGCAGCCGCGCACGGTACGCGGCGGACCCAAAATCACGGCGGCGCGACGTCCTCCGCCCGAAACCCCGAGCGGGTCGGCGCGGCGACCTCGCCGCGAAAAACAGCCTCGCGCGCTTGAGGCTTCGACGGCGCTCCTCGCAGTTAATCCGTCGCTATTATGTTCAGAGTGTTATTGACGAGCCTGGGTCGCTGATAATATTCCTCTGTTCTGCATTACAGTTCACTGAGCAGTCAGAATAATTACATGCTGATGTTTGTAACTTGGCAGGAAAATAGCGGCCGCATAACCTGCAGCAGCCACAAGTTCTGGGGAGGAGTCCATATATATAGGAGCATTTATATATTTATTTATCATCCTCATCATCGTTCCTGGTTTTCAGCGCCGACGTTGCTCCAACCACAGAATCTCTGGCTGGAGACAGAATGGAGGCAGAGTGTACGAGGGTTCATGTTTGTGTAATTACCAGCAAACTCTACTCTAATTTACAACACAGGAAACACATATATATATATATATATATATATATATATATATGGTATAATTTAAGTGCTAACATTCAATCGCTAAAAATGTCTTTACATTTACCACAAACGATGTCCTTGTCTTCTCTTGCTCTTGTAAGTATAGTAACACCACTTTTAGACACAAGTCTTATTTTTCTGGCCGCTCCACTCAACTCTGTGTTCCAGCGTCCCCCCCCCCCCCCCCCCCCCAAATTGCGGTGAGCGTGTTTAGCACAGAAACCCACAGAAGCGTCTAAAACCTACGCTGCAAAACTGCAACATCTACCCCGGGACAAGGGAAGGACTATCTTCCGCGGAGGGGGTGTAGCTGATGGATGTCCGTGCGAGAGTTTTTTTTGTTGGTTTTTTTTTTCCTTCCCGCGAGGATGCCATCCGGGGGGTTTGGGGGTTAAGGCAAACTCTGTGTGCTTTTGGGTTTCGGGCGGGTCCAGGCGGCCGGGAGCCACTGCACCTGGGGTCCTGCCATCTCCTGCAGCACCGCGCGCAGCTCCCCGGACGCTGCGGCGAGGTCGCCGTTGACGACCGTCCTGTCAAACAGGTGACCAAACTGGATCTCCGTGGCCTCTGCCGAGTCCATCATCTCCTCAAAATCCGCCTCCTGCGAATCGCAAAAAAAAACAAACAACAAATTAGATTGGACACACACACACACACACACACACACACACACACACACACACACACACACACACACTGTTATAACCTCTGAGTGCGAGTTTCCTTGTTGACTTTCTTGGCTGGTGAGACATGCGACGGCGACTTGTCGGCTTGGACTTTGAATTGAAATCTTTATTTAGCCTCGCTGCGAGAACATCAATGAAACGACGCGCACGGAGAAAAGAGGACAAACAGTAATTAATCCCATCGCACGGCTACGGAGTCGGCGTTCAGTGAACGTACGGAGGCACAACGCGGGCCGCGCGGAGGCACCCAACGGGAAAATATGTTTTAATCTCCAGGTCCTTCGCGCCGCCATTCCGTTCACGAGGAGCGTAAAAACTGTGTACGTACGCGGAACTCACTCCTTGCCAGCAGAAGTTGAACTTCCCGGCTCAGAGCAGTGAATCTCTTCCAATCGGCCATCTGGGTTTTTTTAATTGGGCCGAGACCCAGTGGTTGGACTAATGAGTGAAACCAGCTGGACCCGTCCACGGCTGGACCCGGAGCCGTCCGCCGCTGCCGGCCCGGCGCGGTTGGGCTGTGTCCGTCCTGATCCGGCCAGGTAGAGCCCCGTTCCAGAAACCAGTGAATCCTACAGGAAGCTGTCGTCTAGTCATCACTGTGTAACCTGACAGGAAATAGAACGGGTTCCAGTAAACATTCCAGTAGAGTATGTTCTCTGCTGCGTAGTAAACCCAGGCACAACACGCCCGCCATCGTTACAAGCCTTTTCACACGCGGGGCCGGTAAGACATGCTTGAGTTTCCGTTTCGGGGGGGGGTGTTTGGTGCCTGGTCCCCGGTGCTGCGGCGCAGGTGCTTGACCCCGGAGGTTTTCATGAGGGCAGCCGGGGTCAAACGCTGAGTGAGGGGACAGATGGGAGTCATGGAAGTGACCTAACATCATTGCACCTGAAGGGTTGGTGGGTCATGGGTCGGTGCAAAGTGGGATATCTACCACCGCACTGCAGCGAGCTCTTATATTTTTTTCTGTTCCGCTCTCCATCATGAAATCACACTATGACGCCCACTCTCTCGCTCCCTCACCTAAAAGCTTGCTCGCCCCAGGGCAGTGGACAAGATGTCCTTTGTGTGTTCTTACGCAACATCCTTTTGAACAAAGCTCAAGGAGCTTGAGCTCTTTGGTGTCTTAAACACTGTGTGTGCGTGTGTGTGTGTGTGTGTTTGTGTGTATGTGTGTGTGTGCGCGTGTGTGTGCGTGCGCGCTGGGCTCACAGAAAACATCCTGGTGGTTTTTCGGTCCTCTTCGTCGCAGATCATTTTGGCTTTCCTCCTGGTGAGACGCAGCTCCTCGACCGGCGGCGGCTTCACAAACACCACGTAGGGTTTGAACTCGCAGGTGTACAAACTCCTTATGGCCTGATTCAGAGAAAGGGGGGAAAAAAAGCGGGTCGATATGAATGCAAAGAGGGGCATCGTTTTTTCACAGATTGCGTGCGCGCACAGTGTCTTGTGGGTTGGTCCCGGGTGAATGAAAGGAGTGAATTTCCATCCGCACCAAGATTTGGGACTTGACTTACATTTGGCTGCACGTCCAGGATGCACACCTTTCCCTCCGCCATCACCTGGTGAACAGAGTCCACACTGGTGCCGTAGTAGTGTCCTCTGTAGCTCCCATATTCTATTAACCTGGAGAGAGACCTAGTTACCTTTTAGCAGTTATATATTATTTTTATTATTATTGTTATTATTTTTGTACCTGTGATTCAGTATGTCTTCCTCAAACCCGCGCCGTGAGGTGAAGTTATAGTGCACCCCGTCTCTCTCCGCCGTTCTTTTCTCCCGCGACGTGTCTGAAAGGGAGCAATCGGAAACCGTGAAGGGCACGCCGTAAATGCTCGCCGGCCCGGGGACGCGACGGAAAGTTGAGTGTCGCGCGTCTTACGTGGCACCGGGAGACCGAAGCGGTCGGTATCAAAGAGCAGCAGCCTCCTCTTGAGCTCGCTCACGCCAACGCCGCCGGGCCCTGGGGGTCAGACAAAAGAATAAAAACACGATATGAGCGGGGAGTCGTACTCCGCCCGACCCGCTGTGCTAATGTTTTCCTGGCGACGGGACCGACATGAAAAGTGTGTCCTCTAATCAATTGGCCTGTTTGGAGTATCTGCGTTTGCCATCAGCGGGATGGCTTAGAAAGGAGAAAGGAGCGAAAGTAGGAACAGAGAGCGATACCGACAGAAAGAAAAAGCCAGATGGACACGGAGAAGACAGGAGGGAGAGTGAAGGGGGGAGTGAGAGAGATAGAAAGAGAAATGGAGAAAAAAGTTAATAGTCCATGTTGATTTTGGTTTCTGACAATCCGAGCCCCTCGCTTTGCTTTCGCCCGGGTCTCTCTCTCTCTCTCTCTCTCTCTCTCCGACTCTCTAAAAACACTTTATTGCCTCTGGAGAGTCCATAGTTTCACGTTTCCACGGGACGTCTGCAGCGCCGCGCAGTATCGGTGTCGTTTCAGATGAAGGATGCAAAGGCTGAAGCACACGCAAAGGTGACACACACACGCACGCACACACAGGCACACACAGGCACACACAGGCACACACACACACACACACACACACACACACACACACACACACACACACACACACACACACACACACACACACACACACACACAGCATCTGGGATTTTCCTCATAGATCCATATCTCCGTCACTAGCGCGGGTCCAGCCCCAGATTGCATCAGGCTCAAATGGAGTGGTGTCTGAAAAGTGAGATTCCTCACATACCTGCCTTTTCCATCATGACCTCAATACAGAACCAAATATCCACTTCTTACACTGCTGATATGTTCTGCAGCTGCACAGGAGGCGAGAGGAGGGCATCGCCGTGCAACATGCAGCTGACCTGCACCCTTTTTAAAATGTTACATGATCTTTAAGGCTCGGAGGGTCTGGCGGTGATTTGGTAAATTTTTCCCTGCATCTATTGATTCACTTTAAAGAAGGAGGTTCGATGTCTGACCCGATCAGCCCGCTGGTCTTATTTAAGGGATCCTAACACTTGGTTTTCTCATCTAGAAACTCCCCATTTCCAATAAACTATATATATATATATATATATATATATATATATATATATATAGTTTGTGTTTATATGTATATGTATATACTGCATTTCCTATTGCAAAAATGAATGAGCTTCAGCGGCAGACAGTAAAACAGAACCCGGAGCGAGGGAGGGAGAGAGAGAGCGAGAGAGAGAGAGAGAGAGGGAACTAAATCTAAATCCAAGCTGTCCCGCTGCTTCCAGCTTGCTGATTGAGTGCTTGGCTGACTTTATCAGGAGCGTTTTACTCCCGATCCCGGTTTTCGTCTTCCTGTTCTCTCTCTCTCTTTCTCTTTCTCTTTCTCTCTCTCTCTCTCCTCTCCTCTCTCCGCTCCCTCTCCTCTCCTCCGCTCAGATTATCTCTCCGCTGCCTATCTCACACGTCCCCATTCACCGCTCCCCATCGCCGCCCTCAAATCACTTCTCCCCTCTCGCTCTGTCTCTCGTCTTCTCGGTTTTCGGTTTTCCCTCCTTGTTCGCAGATTACAGACAATCATATTGTAATATGACTTAATACCAGAGGCTGATGGAGGGATGCTGGAGGGAGGGATGGAGTTGAAAGATAAACAGAGCAGCAGGCCTGCCGGACTGGGGCGGGCTCCAAAACAACCTTAGAGAACACTAAATTTAAAGTTAAGAGCACAAGCACGCTGACAGTGTTTACTCAGTGCTGAAGGGAAAAGACTGTTTGTGCTCTCCAGATGAGAACAATTAATCCTCTATTCATTGCTCTTGTGTTTTTTTTTTTTTGTTTTGTTTTTTTTTCATACGGGTTTTTAACCGCGCCGTCGAAAAAAACGACGGGGCTCATCATATCGTAAATTTGTTAACATTTCTCCAAAGGACAAACCGATCTACAGTAAGTAAACCCATAATAAAACGGTGAAATTATGTCTACCAGGTACGATTTCACTGAAACAAAAAATATCATTGGGATCGTAGTCATTGGATCAACTTAAAAACAAATAAAAAATGCTTTAATTTGTTCAACCGACACTTGTTTTTTTTTTTTTTTGGGTTTTCTCAACTTAAAATCTGCATTTCCTTTCTCAGTTTCAAGTTGGGAACACTAAAAAATATATACAAATGTACAAATGTAAGTTATCTTTTACGTTCCAATGACTCCATCAGAGTGTTTTCACTGTGTCGTCGAGCAGAAAACAGATTACCATTAATGAATTGCCTTAGCTGCCTGATTTCTGGCTGGAAAGTCAAGATCAGTGCACTCAACAATTAATCAATGAATTCACAGAATAAAAAAAACATCAGTTCATATTCCCCATTATCAGGTTCCCATTCAGTGACAATTTGATATTGGGTTGTGAGAGAAAATAAAATAAATGGATCCCAATGGATCACGGGGATGACATGAATGAATTAATAAAAAACACATTTCGATCCATTTTCACTCATGTTTCGGCCTTGTGTGTTCTCCCGAACACGGGTCGGGGCCTCACTCACCGACCAGGACGACGAGGCGGCCCCTGTCCTCAGGCGTCCTGCGGTAGGGGACCACCTCCATGTAGGTCGGGGTTTGAGTGAGACTTTCCACCCCACAGCTTCTCCTCCTCGCCGGGGCGTCTCTCGCCCGACCCCCCTTCCTGCCGAGTCGGAAACTCCGTCTCAGACTGGCTATGGGGGGGTGGAAGGTGGAGATTAGATCACAGCGAGCTGGACAGACAGACAGGACACAAAAGGATGGTTTTGTGGGTTTACATATGCAGTGTAGATACTTTGATGCAATCTACTTTCATTTGAGCAGTGGACTTGCCGTCAATTGCCGAACACTTAACACTTAAGGTGTGGCGCTTTTTCAACCCTTGCATTTAAATGTTGTCTCCTACCATTTATAACCGTTCACAGCACAGCGCTTGCTTCTCGCTGCCGCCTCACAGCGAGAAGGTCCTGGGTTCGAGTGCCCTCTGGGGACGCTGTCGGTGCCGCGCTCTGGCGGGTTATCTCCCGGTGAGGGGCCTTCCTGTGTGGAGCTTGCGTGCTCTCACCGTTTCACCGGGTTTCCTCCATGTAACATCGGTTACCCCCCCCAAAAAAGATGCAAAGATCGTCGCCTGACCAGCGCTGGACGTTTTTAGTTGGGTCCGCAGGCGTCCACTGCTCCTGGCTGCCACAATCCAGGATGTTACTTAGCACCACCTTGCAGTATTTATTGTTACACCAATGTTGTTATTACACTAATCTCTGTCGCAATGTAGCTGAATGTTATTCTCCCTTGTAAGTCGCTTTGGATAAAAGCGTCTGCTAAATGACTAAATGTAAATGTAAATGTAATGTTATAAAAGCAGAGAACAAGTTTCACCGGCTGCCATTTGTAGTGTGTGTGTGTGTGTGTGTTGGTCGCTGTCGTGACGCTCTGGGTGACCTGTGACAATTGCAAAAACAAACTTTAAATAAACGTGATACTACTTGTCATTCCAATTGTGAGTTTTCCATTTTCTAAAAGGGGATTTATCATGTGTTTTTTATTTATCAAGGTTGAGGGAGAGTGGCAAGTTTCTCAGCGGCAAAGCATTCAGCGAAGCTGTGCCACGGACGGTTGTAAATGACAGGAACCGACATTTTAAGGCCCGGGGTGAGATACGCCGCACTCTAAACACTCTTTTTCCAGCGAGGGTTAAGCCGTGTTCCCGCACGGTGTCGGGTCCCTCTGAGCGTCGTCACCCCGGGGGGGCCGCCACGCCAGCTCCGCCACCGCACCGACCTCGCCGGGACCGGGGGGGGGGGGGGGGGGGGGGCGCTCCGGATTACTCCGTCACGCGCGGCTTGCGCCCTGTCAGACAGCCAGCGTCTGCCACGCGAGTGTGGTTTGGCTCAGTTTGGCAAAGTCTCTCCGTGGCCATGTCGACGGCTGCTCCCCAGCTGTGCCCGAGCCCGCTTTGACGTCAGCTGTAACCCGAGGACGCCAGCGCTGTGTGTCCCCTTTCGGCCGAGCCTTTGATTCATTCCGGAGGGCATGGCATTGTTTTTTACGGCTTAAAAAAAGAAAAAGAAGAAAAAGAACTCCCCGTTCCCGACGTGTGCCCCGAATGTCCTCCCGCTTAAATGCTTTTGTTTGATCGAAATCGGTGCAAATTATCGCAATTAACCACAGAGACTCTTGTTTACCTTTTTTTTTTTTTGACATAGTCATAGAATCTCTGTTGTGTTGACACTGTAATCTGCCTCGTTGAAAAAAAAAAAAAAAAAGGCCAACATAGAGACACTCTATGGCCCAAATGTCGTAGTGATAACTGTATTAGAACCTGAATGTCATTCCTGTCATTGAGTCGTTGTTATTGTCTCTGCCTATAATTGGTGATATTATTTCTGCTGTTTCACTAACCCACAAGGACACTGAACCACAATCGTAGGCACACACACACACATTTGAATGAAGATTGTGGCTTTCAGACACACACACACACACACACACACACACACACACACACGCACACACGCACACACACGCACACACGCACACACGCACACACTTGGACGTACAGTCAGATGACTCCTGTATTCCCTTCCATGCGATCAGATGAATTATTCACTTGCTGTTCTGCCGCGTCCCCCGGCCAACTGCACCACGAAGCTAAATCAGGCGACCTGGTTTATGAATTTAACTGGAGGCTGCAGTTTTCTTTCCCCCGGCTTTGCCGCGCGTCTAGATCCAACTCGGAGATGGTTTCAGTTTTAACGGCTCACCGATGTGGATTCCTGTTAGAGCCCCGTAGTCGGCATCCTGTTCCGTGTCTGGAGCAATAGAGGAGGGGAGGCAAGGAGAGGAAGATAAATGATAGAAACAACCAGAAGATGGTGTAGCCGCTGAGTACGTTGATTCATACGTGTGTTTGTCGACGTTATCCAAAATCTAGACCAAAGGCTTGTGGAGACAAAGAAAACGACTTGTACTTGTAATAATAGATATGCATAGGCGATGCGTAATGTATAGATGCAAGTTGACTCTGTCCTTACTAAAAAAAAAATTGTTCTTTTTCAAAGTAATAAAGGAAATATATTGTCGAATTATTGAATATTACGTAATTTATTGTTAATTTATCTCCCCCGTAATCTGCGCAGCATGTGGAGCAAACAAGACAAGTCAGTACAACGGTTATACGGCAGGTTGTAGAATGTGTGTTTCGGCGTGACCGTCGTCCACTCCACCTGAAAACTCCCCGACGCGTCCACCGCAGAGTGCTGAGAGTTTTTCCTCCGTTCCCTCCCTCATCGCGGCCACGGCGGTTTCCCCGAGGTGCGTACGGACGCGCCAAGGCTCGAACAGGGCGCTGGGTCTCCGCAGGGCCACCCGCCTGCGGGAGGAGGATGGTACAACTTTAACCAGTTTACGCCTGAAAAAATAAAACGACGACGGCGATAATATCGATTAAGGCATATTATGTCAAAAAAATATCATCCGCCCTGCCGCCGGGGTCCCCAGATGGGTTCGTTTTTCCAAACTTGACCTCATTGAAATCGTGGTTCCCATCATTTCTGACTGCCCAACCTTGCCGAACGCCATGCTGCTGAGAAACGTACCACCCTGCCCCAGCTTCTCACCGACATTTACTCGGTGAGGTCATAATGGGAACAGCCCAAAGCCTGGGTCGATAAATGGCGAACCGATCCTTTAGCCCTTTAACGCCGGCTGTCGTCTGGTATGAGGAGGGGTCGCCGGGGCGCCGGTTCCCACCTCTCCTGGAGCTGTGGCGAGGGGATGAGCCCCGCCCGGTTTTCGCCGTCTCCGCAGCGGCGGGCCTGCCACCAGGCGTCGTCCTCCTTGCTGAGGATCCGGAGGACGTCGCCCCTTCCGAAGCGCAGCGCCGCTTCCCTGCACGGGACGGCGGGGTCCGTCCCGGGCTCGTAGCCGAAGAGGGTCCGCACGTACAGCTGCGGAGGGGAAGGTACGCGGAAACGAGGAGGTTAGCGCTCAATCAAAACGAGCTGTCGGACGCGCTGATCGCAACGGACGGTAAAAGGTTGAGTTCACTTGGTTTTTCTCCGCCGCACCTTCTTGTCCGTGGGCGGCTCTTCCTCGGTTGAAGCGGGAACCACCGTGAATGTGACTTCTCCCCGAGAACGAGCCTGACACCGTGAGAAAAAAAAACCCCCAAAGAAAAAACACCACATCCTAAAGCCTCGACCGAGATTAAAGCAGAGACATGAATGAGGAAGGAAAGCAGGAGTGACAGGAAGAAGGAGCGCGAGGACTAACGAGAAGAGGAAGGACCTCCTTGGGCTTCTTGCGCTCCAGCGAAACTCCGTTGACCTCCCTCAGCTCATCTCCTTCATGAATCAGTCCTATAAAACATTGCACAACGGGGCCCGGCGGCCGGGGCCGGTTTTTATTTATCACACTTCTCTGCCGCGCAGATTACGCGAGGACGTAGCGGAGAGGCCGCGCGGCCCGGGCCCATAAGTTAAAGGTTGGCGTGCGTACCGCTCTTGTGCGCCGCGCCGCCCCGCATGATCCTGGCCACGACGATGGCTCCGGTGGACTCGTCCCGCTTAATGGTCGCTCCCTGCGTTGAAATTTAGTGTGTGTGTGTGTGTGTGTGTGTGTTGATAGCAGGGTGTTGAACAGATAGACAAGCACGTGGATGATAAATGGACACATGGAAGGAGAACAGAGGAGATGGACATAGGAGATTACGTTGTGTCCAGGCACAGAGAGAAATGAAGATAGAAAGAAACAAAGAAAGCAAGAAAGCAAGAAAGCGAGCGAAGGAGCAGCATGTTGATTTCATTAGAGCCGAGTGGAGTCGAGCTGCTCCTACAAAGCCACTTCACTCTGACGAGAGTTATTTGTCTCGTGACGGGGCCATTTAGACGGCTTCATCCATGTAACAAACGCATTTCTGGAGCAGGGTTTTCCAAATCAGCATTACATTCAACAGATGTTGTTGATGTGGAGCACGTCGCAATGGAAAGAGCGTCCTGTGTAGTAGAGCTACAATCAGCTCACGGCGGGGTGTAACCCCGTTGTCTGGAAAACGGACACACGTTGGATCAATCAGAGAGACCATGTCAGTAAAAGGTCACCCCCACCCCCCCAACCCCAATCCCCTCCCACCCCACCCCTTCACCCCCACCCCTTCAATCTGGATTTGGGATCGATACAACAGTGTGTTTTCTATTATTGACTCCGAAATCCTTCCCCGAGCGCAAACCACTGACACAAGAGCATGTGCACATGGACACATACTGTACACACTGGCTTAAAGTACAGCCAGTCAGCCACACGGATGAAAATGCATCAAAACACACACACACACACACGCACGAACACACACACGCACAAACGCACACACACACGGGCGCACACACACATCTAATGTTCAAGCACACACACATACACACACACACGCACACACAGACACGCACACATCTAACGTTCAAGCACACACACACACACACACGCACACACACATCTAACGTTCAAGCACACACACACACACACACACACACATCTAAAGTTCAAGCACACACGCACGCACACGCACACACACACACACACACAAATCTGACGTTCAAGCACACATGACCACATACACATAAATAAATAAGGTGCCGACTGGGATCAGATTTGGTTCTTCAGAGTGATGACATAGAAGAAACATTTTTTTGGTTCCACAAAGAACCATTCAGCCTCTTCTAATGACCCGTTCTCCCTCGCTCAGAAACCTGTGTTGTGTTTTTTTTTAATTTGCCCTCTTATAGGCAAATTAAAATTCAACTATGTAAATTGGCTCGCCACCCGCCCTTGGACCACGGGTGGGTAGGGGTTCAGGGATATATCACGTGGCGATGTTCATGGGTGTTCATTGGTGGAGCTGAAAAGGGGATCGCGATATCGACCAAATGCACTCATTTTTAATTTACATAATTAAAACACCAGGGGGCAGCAGCACTAATCCCACTTTGCTTGATTGCCACTGATGTTGACGCCGTAGATGACCGCCACACCGATGTTCCCCCAGGCCCCGGATGTGTAGAGCACAGGGTGGACAGAGAAAAAAAAATAACGTTTTGTGGGCCAACTAAGGTGTTGGAAGAATGTTGGCCTAGTTAGCTGCTCAAATTCGCTGTTTTCGCAGGGGAAGGAATCTTCTAGGGTCGTAACTCGTTTCCATTTCGAACTTTAATAAAAATATTGTGACTGTATGGAACTGTGAACCCTGCAGCATGTATCGTAGCCAACCGTGAGCCGAGTGTATCATTACTCCCCTATGGGGGTGTGTGGTTATTTTCCATGGTGGACGGTGCCGTCACCCATCATCCGACGACTCGAATAACAGTTTAGAAGCTTTTAACTTCGTAAAGAACCACATGAGGAACACGAGGAGCCGTCCCCTCAACAAAGCAGTTGTTCTAGTTTGGGTTGATCACGGCTCCTGGTGAAAACCCACA
>NC_137196.1:23294533-23354533 GCF_960531495.2 Zeus faber | reverse complement strand
ACTCGCTATTGCGAATAAATCTGAAACGGTTGGACGTTCGACTCGACATTGAGCAGGAATCCGCCTGGAAATGGAATCTAATAAAGCAGACAGACGGGTCAGAGGGCTGGTCAGCTCCTACGGGTCCTTGAAAGGACGCTGTTTTTTGTTTTTTTTGCTCACTGCTTCGTATGCTTTGAAAATGTTTTTAATGCTGATGTTGTCTGTTAAAAACACCCCCCATTGTTTCAGCTGGTAAGTGTGTGTCGCGTGGACGTGGGACTGAATTATACTTATTGTATTGTTTGTGACTTTATGAAAGTGAGTTGCACTCAGGTCTCTCTTGAAATATGAGCAGTTTTCATTCAGAAAATTCATTTTTAACTTCACAAGTAACCTAATAATGACAGATTATGAATAATAGAAAATAATAACTACCACTACTATTCCTGAGTTCTACCAATACTACTGCTACTGTACTACTACTACCACTACTATCAGTAGTAGTACAGTACTACTATTATTATTATAACTACTACTATTATTATTGCTTCTACTGTTACTAATACTATTACCTCTTTTAAATTACGTTTATTACTGTGCTCTGTATTATGATATAAATTATGTGATTTCGCAGATGCTTTGGCCAAATGTCTTACAAAAAGACATTTTTTTTTCTGTGGTATCAAACACTGTATATCACAGCCAGCTAAACCTTCTCTAGGTAACAAGTAGCATCAGTATTATTTATTTGTCTCCTACTATTATTTATTATTATTATTATTATTATTATTATTAAGAAGAAGAAGAAGAAGAAGAAGAAGAAGAAGAAAATGCATGAAACACCAGTCACACAGAGGAGCCTCTGAGCTCCAACCGGCGCCTGTGACTGTGACTGTGACTGTGACTGTGCTGCGGCTGCCATGTTGTCCAGCGTGTTACTGTAATGGCTTGTACTGCTTCAAGATGTGGAGGCCGCACTCCAGAAAACACAATGCATGAAGGTCATTAGTTTCCACTGTGAGCAAACAGAAGCCTCTCTGAGGGGAAACAGATCCACGGTTTGGCCCCCTCCGATAGACGCTGATGATTTAAGCCAGGCGGAGAGCGCGCCTGTCGGAGTCGATCTGAAGCCGTACCAGCGGCACAGGGAGATGGGGAGCAGGAGGTGGGTGGTGGCGGGCCGTTTTTTTGTTTTTTGAAAGAGAGGGAGAGAATATGAAATTATAGAGTTAGGGTGGCCGAATCTTTTCCACATCTGAAACGTGACGGTAGGGCGAAGGCCGGCAGCAAACGCCGCGTTGTAAGCAACGTAAGAAATGGCTGTTTGTCTGTTTGTCTGCATAATGAATAAATGTAATCTCTGTAGTCTACATTACATCTTGTAATGTCAAGCCGACTTCGGGAGAAGCAACTGAACCAAATGCCAAACCCACAAAGGGCAAGTCTGCAGTAAAATAGAAAATGGTCCAACGCATTACTTTATTAAAACGTTATTAAAGTACCTGATTATCATCATTATGAACCTATTTGTCCTCCTAGAAGCCTCTGGTGGGCAAAATGAAAGGTTGCGGCGAGACTGACGTGTCCCCGCGGGCCTCGTTTTTCGGCAGACCCGCCGTAGAAAGAAGCCGCCGGCGAGGCGAGGAAAACAAGGGGGGGGGGGGGGGTGACGGACGGAGCCCAGGGACGAGCAAGAGGAGGATGGACGTCATCCAGACAGGACGGAGGAGAAGCCGGACGAGCTGGTAAAACAAACACAGAGAAACGAGATGAAAAGAAAAGAAAAAGGGGGGGGGGGGGGGGGGGGGGGGAAGGCGCAGCTGAGCGGAGGAGGTAGCGGAGCGACGGGGCGGCAGCGGTGGGTGCGCTCCGTCACCCCGATTAATTGTCCCGCCCCGGCCTGAAACGTTAGACTCCAGGCGAAAATCTTTTCATTTTATTTTATTTTTTATTTTTTTAAGCCCGACGCCCGGCGCCGCTTTGCGACCCATTGCGAAATATATTTTATTGTTATAAAGCTGATCCTTTTCTCCCCCCCCCCCCCCCCCCCCCGGGGAAAAGAGATGGAAAAAAAACACAACACACACACACACGCAACAGCCCCGCTGACACCGACGCTCGCCTCTTTCGGGGATCGCGCGTCTCATCCCGCCGCCTACGCGCGGGAGTTGGTTTCAACGCGGAGCGGGTGTGGGGTCCGCCACGCCGCGCACGCCTCGGCGCGAGGATAAACCCAGATATTGCTCAAGATATTGCGGAGTATCATTCACCCCCGGTGCTCCCGTCGAGCGCGCCCGGTCCTCCGCGGTGTTGCGCGTCTGCGGAACACATTTGGCGGCGGGGAACTCACGTCGGGTGCCAGGGCCGCCGCCTGCTCCTGGGCCGGGAGGGGGCTCCGCTTCTCGAAGCGCCGCAGACGCTCGTGGATCTGTCGGGGAGGGTGGCGCAGCCAAAACGTTGGACGCGTGCTGTGCGTGTGTGCTCCCGCCTCCCCTGCTCCCCGCCGCTTCCACTTCCAATCATCATCATCATCATCATCATCATCATCATCATCATCATCATCATCACCATCACCATCACCATCATCACCATCACCATCACCAGACACAAGCTGTGTGAAGCTGTAATGAAATCGAATGGTGACAGTTTATTCTTTCCCCCTAAATCCACCCTTTCTATTTCCCTGGGAAAAGAGAGCGATACAGTACAACAGATGATCCTGGATTCTGCAGTGCAGCTGAACACCCGCGTGGATTTTTTCGAACCTGTAATGGACTACCGGGAAACACGTGGCTCGAACTCAAATCGTCCAAACCCGCTGCGGTCTCTGGCGCCCCAGGTTGACCGAGCTCCATTGAAAGTTAAATTGCAACGGGTTCCAGAATCACATCTCGCCCCCCCTATTAAGATGATTTGTTTTCAATTATGTAATAAATATACAGGAATGAGAACTTTTCTCAAAAAAACCCATAATAAATTGTGAATGTGGACAGACGGGATCTCCACCTTGAACAGCAGATGCAGCTTCTTCTCCATCAGCATGCTCTGCAGGAACCTGTAGTCCTCCTGCCTGTCCGTGTGAGGCTCTGTCCCGGACATCACCGACGACAGCAAGCGACACACGCCTGGAGGAGGGGCACACCCAGGCGCACAGACGCACACGCACACACACACACACACACACACACACACACACACACACACACACACGTGCATACACGCTCACACACATGCATACCCACGTACACGTGCGCGCTCAGCGGCCCACCTGCACCTCCGCTCTGTTCACGTATTCACGGGCGGGCTGGCGTGTCGATTATGAGGAGCGGGCAGGGCACGGTAACTGAGAGGTTAAAGGTCACACAAAGGGTGCGGTCGCCCCCAACCACCGCCACCGTGAAAGGGGGGAGGCGTTGCCAGGAGCAACTAAAATGCAAAACATTAAATGCGATATACTTTTGTTTTATTCATGAGGGCAGGATGTGGCGGGTGGAAAAGAGTGTTTGTCCGGTTCTCCTGTTGCATGTTGCACGTACCTCTGTGTTCCGTCCGGCCGAGCATTCTCGCGCTGTGAACAGGATTGAATGAGATGTAGTTAAACACCGGAGGTTGTGGGAGTAAATTTACCTTTCGCGTTCCTCTGAATCAAGCCGTCCGCTGAGGAACTTGTTTTTTTTCCTGCCGTTTGCGTAAAAGTGTATATTTTTCAAAGCGGTCTTCTTTGCTATCGCTGCTCCCTACTGGTGGCATCGGGAAACTTCAACCTCAGCGTTTCACCAGCTGGATAACGCTGTGAATCGGGAGAGGTGAGGACCGAAAGGTTCAGAAAGTTAAAGGTCCTGCCACGTTTCTGTCACACCCACGAGCTGAGCCTCTAGTTCTATCCCTGGGATGTGCTAATTGGTGAAGTGGGGGTTGCATCAAAATAAGGTAGAAGTGAAAGGACTTTTACTTTATGGACACTGGGAGCCCCACCTCTGTATTTAAGATTTAAAAAAACCCACTGAAATAGTGATTTTATTATTTGACAATTGAGAGATTATTATTTTTTTTATTTGTTATCAATAACATTTGGGATTTATTTTGATGGTCACTGGGACATGTCTGTTGTTTCAGATATAGACCAAAGCAGAAATTACAAAGCAGATATTTTAGTATATAGCCAATGATTACATTCAAGAATGTTTAAAAATGCATCAAAATTTATTCAATGTAAGATCTTCATCAATCAATCGATCAATCAGTCAATCAATTTATATAGCACATTTTAAAACAACCACAGTTAAGGTGGAGGTGAAGTGCTGAACAGGCTTGAAATATGAAATTCATGAATAATACAGAAGCACCATAGGAATGCAGTAAAACAGTTATATGGGATAGCTTGAATTAAAAAAATGATATAGAAAATAAAAATAAAAGGGAATAAAATCATACACGTACAAATGAAGATAAACAAATTAATTTAAAAAGTAAGCGCAATAAAATAAATAAAAAAAAGAATAAATAAAATAAGGGAAATACAAAAATTCTATATCAATAAAATAATTGCGACACAACAGCCGCAACCTTGACCGGTTGCTCAAGGGGAACGCCAAAGTGTGTGTTTTAGCAGAGACTTGAAGGTTTCTACGGTATGGGCCGATCTTATGTGTACAGGCGAGCCATTCCAAAGTTGAGGGGCCACCACAGCGAAGACGCGGTCCCCTCTATTTTTGAGCCTGGATCGCAAAACATGCAGAAGAGCCTGGCTCGTCGACCTTAGTGCTCTAGCTGGAGTATAGGGCTGGTTCACAATAAACAAGATAGAGATGGTTATTTCTTGTGTCTAAGGATGCCACTTTACTTGAACAGAATGATCAGGCACCATGATTGTATTATAAGCATGTGGAGATAGGAGCATATTATAAGATTATAAGCTATTATAATTACAAGCAGTATGCAGTACCTTCTGAAAAGAATCTCCCACTGCAACCAGTGGAACGCCTGACTAGTATAACAATAATACTGCACACTGTCTATACAGAATCTAAACCGTAAACGCATTCAAATAGATCCCACTCACCCGAGGTGTTTTGCACCAGTTTAGGCCTGATTTGGGCAGGCCGATCTTCCTCAAATATCAAAGTGTAATGAACGGCATCTATCTTCGAGTGATGAAAGGTCCCGCAACGCTTAATGGGCTTCACAGCAGACTGACCCGCCCTGACGTTGCGTGCCGGGGCTGACCTAGATCGAGCATGCGGGAATCAATACTGGCCTCATGAAGGCGCGGTGCCTACCATCGTCGTTTTCGGGGTTGGTGCACTGGAACTAATCTCTATCACGGCAGACCTCGTGCACAGTCATCAGTCAATTTCTGATTTTTTTTCTTTTTAGTAATGAATTTGTTTTATTTCTATGATTGCATCCAAATGCGGTACCACACCCATGGCTGAAGCATATGCATGTATAACATACATGTTCCTTATTTTTTAAGTCTCGCATATGAAATTATTATTAAACATTTTCACATACGCCGATTTAGATATCGCCGGTGTCGACCTTTAAAGGTGTAGTGTGTAGAATTTAGTGCCATCGAGCGGAGAGGTTTCAGATTACAACAAATTCAATACCTCCACCTTCCCTCACCCGCCCTTTCCAGTGACGTAGGAGAAGCTACAGTGGCCTTCGGGTGCAAAAATCCCTGAAAAACGCGAAAGTCCCTCTCTCGAGCCAGTGGTTTTTTTTTGTCCATTCTGGGCTACTGTAGCAACATGGCGGCGCAACATGGAAGCGTACCCGCTCCCTACGTAGACCAAAACGGCTCATTCTAAGGTAACGCCAACACAATTCTTATTTTCATGGGATTATACACAAATTAAAACAAACTTATGAATATTATATTCCATTTCTGCCAAGTCCGTTCTGTAAATTCTACACACTGCACCTTTAAATAAGTACATAAATATTAATGATCTTCCTATAACTCGAATACAGTGTCAATCTGATGGTGCGTTCCATTAACGTCGGAAATCCGACGTCGTACTTGGAAAAGTGCAAAGGGACGTCACGTCGGTATGTTGATTATTTTTCAATACAATGATACAAATAATCAATAACAGTTCAGTTTTATTAGATACACAAGTAGATAGACATTGATAAACAAAGCGCAAACAAAAAACAGTAAAAAAACAAAAAAGGGACAGACAAATAAAAAAACACGTCGGACTGTTACTCAGATCTGACGTCAAAACAGCATGATGTCACAGACCGTCAACGGCGAAAACAACGTTCCCTTTGCATGGGTTTTTGTTTGTAAACGCGAAGATCCCGATCTGAACTACTCTGTCGTATTTTTGTTTTGTTAACATGCGTTTTGCAGCTTGCCCAATTCACAAGCCTCAAACAAACGCAAATTCCCAGCGGGCGTCCATGTTGGGTAAACATTGAACTCTTAGTGGGGACCACGGACTGGGAAGTACTCATTACTCTCATTACTGAGGTTCTATGAAGGGCAGCAAGTCATGTCGCCTCATCCCGAGATGGGATGGATTAGTTTTACTTTATTATTATTATTATTATTATTATTACTATTATTATTATTATTATTATTATTATTGTTATTATTATTATTATTATTATTATTATTATTATAATAAATTATAATAACAACAATTATATAATTATTATTAATAATAACAATAATAATAATAATTATTATTATTATTATTATTATTGTTATTATAATTATTATAATTATTATTATATTATTATTATTATTATTATTATTATTATTATTATTTATATTATAATAAATTATAATAACAACAATTATATAATTATTATTGATAATAACAATAATAATAATAATTATTATTATTTATAATAATAATAATAATAATAACAATAATACATTTTTATTTTATTATATATAATAACAAAAATAACAATAGTTGTTTTATTATTATTATTGTTATTATTATTATTATTATTGTTGTTGTAATAACATGTTTATTATTTTTTTATTTGTAGTATATTGTTGTTGTTGTTGTTGTTGTTATCATTATTATTATTATTATTATTATTATTAATATTAGTAGTAGTATTGGTAGTAGTTTGTTATTGTAATTATTATTATTATTATTATTTTTATTGTGAGTAAAAGTAGTTGTAGTATTTTTTAAATAATAATAATAATAATAATAATAATAATAATAATAATAATAACAATAATTATAATAATAATAATAATAATATATATATTTTTAAATTATTATTATGAGTAGTAGTAGTATTGTGTTGTTGTTGTTATTATTATTATTATTATTATTATTATTATTATTATTATTATTATTATTATTGTTGTTTCCAGGCTTCTCGAGACCCACGCTCTAGACCAATCAGACGTCGCAGCGGGTGTATCCCGGAAGAGGAACCCGGAAGTGGGAGTGGTCGATCCGGAGGCGGGTTCGACGGAGCAGATTTTGCGGCTACGTCGTCTCCTGCGTCCCCGCTTGTGCTGCGCTGCGTAAAGGCCAAACCTGGAGCGCTCCTTCGGCACTGTTCCACAGCGGCGTAGAGGGTGGCGACCGACCAGACCGCCCGCTGTGCGATGCGTGTGCTCGGCTTCGATCCAACAGTCTAGTGCAGATATTGTCCGGTCCCGGTTCTCCACAGACAGAGAGCTCGGAGCGGGCGGAGCAGAGGCCACAGTTCCCCGTCACACTCACACATCAGCACGGCCTTGATGGTGATGCATGCGAGGAAACCAGCAAGAGTCAGCGATGGGTAAATCCAGTGTGGGAACACGTTTCTCCTCACGTCCAGGGTTTGATGTTCGGTTTATCAAACTACATTTTGGAGCTGGTTTGCGGCGGCTATGCTAGCGGCTACGCTAGCGTCTTGCTATCCGAGTTAGCTCGGCGGGCTGCGGGTATTTCCCGGAACAATATTCCCCGTTCCAAAGCTCCACCAGCTGCTCCCCACACCGTCCAACGACCTCATAAATCTTACAACTTTTATCTGAACACGATACTCGGAGTGCAGTATTGGACATAACTGCAAGGCTAGGCTAGCTTTAAGCTTATGGGGTTTATAGCTAGCTTAGCCCTTAGCTTCCTTTTGGAACTACAGAAATAGGAAGAGAAAAGGTTATTCACTCATTGACGAATCGTCACATCAAAACAATTGGCAATAACATTGTTTTAACAATGAAAATATTTTCTCTGGCGATATCCATTAAACGTAAAGATTATTGAAAAATAGAAAACATGGCAATAATGATCAATCCTGTTGATCCTCAGTTGACACACTGTTGAAGATAGCAAATTATGCAAGTTTGCATACCTGTGTATATATAAAAACAATCTGTACAAATACTACGTCTATCAAGTAGAAATCTGGTAAGATTGCTATATCACACAGTTATCTAATCTCCTTTTACCTTTGTAGGTGCAACGACAGAAGGGATTCTCAATCCTATCAGGTATGCCGGGCCGATGCATCGCTAAACAGCAGCCGACTTGCATCATCCCTAACATCACAGATGCAAATTACCTTTCCAGTAAATCTTATCCTTTTCAGGTTTAATTTTCAACCTCCAAAATCCTGTATTTAATGCGTTGTTGTTCAGCTCTCTTAGAGCCTCGTCGCTTAGTTTTTCGAGGCGGTGTTACTCTTGTTGGCAAACATGACTTTTCATGGATGTGAACAGTTTAGTGATATTTAGCTGCATCATAAAAAGGTCCGCAGGATTCATTCAAGATGACTGTTCTTCACTTTTAGACCCATAAGTCCCAACCAAAGAGCCAGTCCAGCAGCGTCCACCGATACGACAAGGTGCGCGATGGGTCGTCCGATCCCACGCCTCCCTACAAGATGCTGCGACGCTCGGACGAGAGTCCCGTCAGCAGACAGGGCGACAACACGGGACACAGCAAGGCAAAAGTTTCCCATGCACTCAGAGGAAAGAATGGTAAGCCCTCGATTCGGTTGGCGCAAATCCACAAGAATGCGTCAACAACAAATTCAGGCTCTCTCCCGAGTTTTTGCATGGGCCGAGAAGCACGTCCATGTCCGCGGACAAAAGTATGGTGCGAGGTGATGCTCGAACACATTTTCGTCTTTACAAAACTTTAGTGTTGGGAGGTTTCTACCGAGCAGAAAATGTAAAGGGAAACTCACTGCAGATCCATCATTGGCGCCCGAATAGTTGTTGCCTTTGTTATGATGGAGAGTGTGACTTTTTTTTGTATTGGTGGAAAGCTACCTCTAGTTGAAAGATAGTAGAATTTATACTGAACTCTGGCATATCAGACTTGCTTTTAGACTTTACTTATAACGTTTTAACTTCACTATAACTTTTAACACAGTAGTTGCGTTAACTGTACAGTTGATTTGCATTAGATATTGACCCTGCCATCGATTTATTCAGGGAACCGTTTGCGAGGGGCCCGGCCACAATACAAGTCGGAGTAAAAACCGGACAAAATAAAAATTCACATCATAAAGTGTACAGGAGGATTATGAGTTGTTGAAAATGATCTGTTAACATGTTTCGCATTCTTGATCTGTGGTCCGTGACCAACCTCTGAGGATCCAGATCTAAGTCAATGATTCTCAACCTTTTTCATGTCAAAGACCTACAACTTAATAGGCGTTAGGCCACAGATCCCATTTTGATAATATTTTGTCTCTGGGACCACAATCTGAAAATATTTTTAGATATGATTTGAATGTCTATACTTCAGTTAGAGATAACAGTGAAACAATGATGAAAAGCCGTCATAAATTGTACATTCTTTAATGGCGCTAACGTCTAGGAAATGTAATAAGGGTGAACATCCAACTATTAAATAATTTTGTCTTGGACCCCCTGGAACCTCTTGAAAGACCCCTGGGGGTGCCCGGGACCCCATGTAGAAAACCACAGATGTTAGTCATGACAGAAATCCTCTGTTACAGGGACCAACGGTTCTCCCCAGGAAAACTCCCACAACAACAGCTCCCACCACGGCTCTGACTCCCACAGCGCTCAGAGCCGACCCACAGACAGGGTAAGACTTCTGGAACGTTCACCGCGCAGCCGGCGCAGCTATGCGGTTTTTCCTTGCGATATTATTAACGAGGTTAGACTTCGGGATTATCGATCGACCCCAAAACTTTCCAAGTTCCCTCGGTTGACGTCTTTACACACAAATAAGGGCGGCGCTGGGCACGACGCAAATCAAAAATTGTGGAGGCGGTTTAGGTTGCGTTGTAGCGCCGTACAAATTCCTTCCAGCTGTGTATCCGTCAAGTTAGATGTCTATCCATCGTCGTAGACATGAAAGTTGGATCACATATCCTGATGATGGATCGTATTGTGAGAGATGGAGAGAGACGGGGATGGAGGCAGCAAGACGGATGGAGAGTCGGGGAAGCGGACTGTTTGAGGAGAATGGGGGAACGATTCCTTTATGGTGTTCATGAGCCTCGTGCTCTCGAATTGATTCCCTTTGCCAGAAAGCATGGCCAGTCTTTCGTTCGTCCCTCTTTGAAATGTATGCGCTTTTCTTTTGTAGTTCTGTCTCGGAGCTGCTGTTGGATTCCTCAAAAGGCTCTTGGGGGTCAGAACTGTAAAACGCTGTTTAACTGATGCCACCATTTCACAGCCGTCTCGGCGGCTTACCTTGAAATATTCTGGGGGGGATAAAGATTGAGAGTACGCTTTCAAAAAGTGGAACAGTGGAGTCGTTTATTGGCCAAAGTGAACTTACTTGGCAGCTGCCGGCTGTAAATATATGCCACCGGGAGTGTAGCGAGAATATTTCGGCCCATTTGGCAAAAATTTAAAATGTGGCATTGACCAGCCCAGCCCATTTTCTCTAAACATAGCACGGTGGCACCTTGCCTCTCTGTGAAAACATTGATGCTTTAGACCCTGGAAGCCCCGGGCTGCTTCCCTGCGTGGGATGTACAAATGTGAATCTGGTGTATGCTTATCTTTGTTGCCATACCAGGTCACAAGAGTTCACAGGATTAACGCTGACGTTATTGTCCCTACGCTCGCAAAAGTGTTATTTTGAATAAAATGGATGATTGAAAAATATGTTTTAGATTTCCCACAAATTGGAAGTCCTAGGGCACTCACCGAATGACCAGAAGACAACAGCGACAAAGGTTTCTGCAAAGGTGGAAACGCATACATTTCCATCTCTGATGATTCTGCCGTAGCAGTCAAACTGAGCCTCACCGCAAAAGGATTACGATTAGCCAGAAACGTGATTAGCCAGCTTTTTTGTATAATAGAGTATATTTAACTCAAATGAGTTGAATGTGGTTTGCAGTGAGCTGCACTAGCATGACAAGCCTTTTCTAGTGATGTAAAACACGAGCAAGGATCTTCAAGTCTTGTTTTTAACAATGAATGGATGCAATGCAACCAATTTAAAGGCATGTTAAAGGATTAAACATCGTTAAAAGACAGGGACAAAGCATGAAGGCATCACCAGAATGGTGTGCTACATTTTGATATTCGTGGGATGCAGCACATCGCCCGACTGCTTTTCAAGAGTTTTCACCGCCGTTGCTTACCTCTTTCTCTTCCCCGCTCGCTCAGCGTCAGGACCCAGCTGAAGACTGGACGGAGCACATCAGCTCCTCTGGGAAGAAGTACTACTACAACTGTAGGACCGAGGTCTCCCAGTGGGAGAAGCCTAAGGACCTGCTGGAGAGGTGGGCCCATGCAGAATCAGTCTAAATCTACTGAATGCTTCTTACTCAGTTGTTTTTCTTCAAAGTTGTAGATGCCGTTGAATTGGATGCACGGCAACCTTTGCAAGGCACTCGCGTATGGAAAACAGCTGCAGGTTGCATGTTCATATTGCCGTCCTTTGAATTTCTGTGTTTATTTGAATTCCGTCAGAGAACAACGACAGAAGGACTCATCCAAGATGGCGGCCAACAGCTTCCCGAGGGACATGGACTACAGACAAGAGGCCTTGCAGGACAAAGCCACAGCTAGTGAGCATCGCTTTCGAACTTTCTGGTCACATTCCACACTTTTTATGATGTTGTGGTGGCTCAGTGGGTAGAACTGTTGCTGTGTTTGAACCCAGACTCGATTTTTCTGTGTGGAGTTTATATGTTCCTCTTGTTCAGTATTTACAGTTTATTTTTGTTTCATGTTTGCTCAGCATTCTAACAACATGAGTCAAACCCAATGGAACCGATGGCTGTGTGTTGTGTTCATCTCCACAGAGAGCACTTCAGGGGACCAGTCCACAGCCTCCAACTCTGGCCATTCCTTCCCCTCCTCTTCGTCCTCTTCCTCCTCTGCTTCTCAAAGCCTGAACCCTACTCCTGCGGGGTCAGGGTCCGCCCTGCCCACCACCTCCTCCTCTTCCTCTTCCTCCTCTGCAGCGGTGCAGTCCCAGTCCCAGCCCCAGCCCCAGTCCCCGGCGCTGCTCCAGGACCCCGCCCTCCTCCACCAGCTGCTCCCCGCGCTGCAGGCCACACTGCAGATGACCAACGGCAGCATGGACATGGCGAAGATCAACGAGGGTGAGGACTTGTTGATGGGCACAGTATTGTTGTGTGCAGGGGCGGAAACGTCCTTAAAAGGGGTTAAATTGAAGAAATGGCCTAGGAAATCAGCTTCTGATGTGGGGAAGTACTTAAAAAGACCTTGGAAATGGATCATCCTCCTTTTGTTCAGAGCTGCAGTCACAATGAAAATGTAGAGCTCTGCACATTTTCATGAGTTGATACGATTTAAGAGTTGCTCGTTCATAGATTTTCTTATGCACCGTGTTCACTATGCAGTATGTGGTTATATAGTTAATATTTGCCAAATGACTTTTCACCCTACAGTATGTATGTAGTTATCTATGTGTGTACAAATTTTAGTCTTAAACAGAATTCTCGTGGAATAGAAGAGGAATGGGTACTTCAAGAAGATGACGACTTATGTCTGAATCTATGTGCGCATTCATTTTATTGAAAAGTTGTACTCCTGTTGAACTATTTCATTACATGATCTAAGATCATGCCATCTGGGATTTTAGATCTTAGTGTATAGTTGAAATGTTTTTTTTTTTTTGGTCTTTAAGGCTGGAGTTCCGGCTGAGTGAGCTGAATAATGAATGTCTCTACCTGCTAGGTTATCATATCTTCATTACTCAATTCTATATTGTGGGAAGTGCAGCGTATATGTCAACTTGATATTTTCTCAGGAACAAAAAAAATCTGTATTAGGTTAGTAGTGCTAGTGCTTCTGCTTCTTTCCCATGCAAAATGTGCCCGCATTATTTTACTGCATGCAAATATTTGTTGCCGTTGGCAAACACATTGTTTGGAATATTGGTCAAACCGACAGACTGCTCATGATGCCTCACTAATTGGGATGTACGCATCCAATCACAGGTTCCGATACTGTCCTTGTGAAAATGTTCCAATACCCACCTAATACTCATTTAACATGACGTAGCTGCATAGAGATCCCATCTTTATTTTTGAATGTAGTGAATAAATAACTCACGGTGGCATTTGCCTTTCAAATGAATCACCCAAACAAAAACTTTGCTTTCAGTCTCTCCAGAGTTTACGGTTGAAGTGTTGCAGCTAACGCTAACTTGTGATCACTGAACACATTCAATTGACAAAGATATGACAAACCGCTTCACGCTGGTGACTTTCAACAAAAAACAATGCTCAATTAACGCGTGTCTGTGCGTGCGTCCGCTTCTGTGTACTCACACCTGCTCTTTGTGTCCTGGTTCTCAGTCCTGGCGGCTGCCGTCACCCAAGCTTCCCTGCGGTCTGTGCTTCACAAGCTGCTCACCGCCGGACCACCCGCTTTCAACCTCAGCGCTCTGCTCTCCCAAGCCGCTCAGCACTCCAGCCAAGGTACGCTGCTGCACCCCAGACCCCAATTTGGACCCCAGACCCCCCACCTTTGATTCTCAAATGAAGCTAAATATTATGTATTTTTCTGATATAGTTAAACATTGTCTTCAACTTCATAGACTGTTCTCGCTGTTCTAATCAACGCCTCTACCTGCTTGGTTATAATATCAATTAGAGATGGGACCGATCCAATATCGCTATCGAGTGCCGATACGCACGTCGTTCACTCATCGGATGCCGGACTGACCTTGATGATCCACGTGCCGATACGAATTCCATTCCATTCCATAGCTTGCGCTCAACCATAAACGCACCATTTTATTTTGCTAATTTAACGCTCTGCCTCCTCGAGAATTCAATTCCACAAATAATTAACCTGTAAAGTGCAATGCGTGAATAGGAACCGGGGCTCTTTGGTCAAACGGTCACTGATTGGTCCTCAAAATAAAACGTCATGATTCCGGTGTATATGCACCGCCGCAGGGCTGTCAGGAGCTGTAGTTCTAATTGTGAAGCGCCACACTGAAACGAATCACCGGATGACAATTAAAACTAAACAGATATACCTTTCGGCTTACCGGTTTAAAACCAAAATAATCCTACGTCAACACCGCCGCCATGTTTAAACGGACGAGACCGGCCTGTCAACAAATACAAGTAAACGGTGGAGCTGCGGTTTTTTTCTGAATAGAAAACAGTGTTTACATTTCTCAACTTGTTTTAATGACTCATTTTCATATTCAAGGGAGTGGAGTAGGAAAAACATATATTTTATTTATTTTTCTCTCCTCCCTTACGCCAAACCTCCACCTGTTTGTATGTGTAGGTAAAATATGAAGCCTACAGAACATTCAGTTCATATATATGCTTTTGGCTTTGGAATACATTTTACTTTAATGGATCTTTGTATATTTTTTGCTCCTTTTTTTTTTTTATATTTATTTTATTTTAACATAAGTGCTGTGTGGTTTACTATAGACTCAGACTAACCTTACACATAACAGCAATAATAAAAAAGAGCTTTGGTATCGGCACATGGATCGGACCTGAATAACAGTGGATCGGTGCATCTCTTAATATCAGAATTACTAATGATCGTTTTTGAAATACATGTTAATATTTTATGAAAGCATCAATATTCATCCCGAAAACATTGTATTGATTTGTTTAGAAATGTAGGTGAATTTGAATCTTTAGTGCTTGATACAGTGTTACTGTTGATTGTTCTGAACTTTGACCATAGAATGAAGTGACGAAAGGGTTTCAACTTGTTCAGGGCGAACGCTGCCTGCCGGTATTGATGTGTCGTCTCTAGCTCCTTCTGCTTTCATCACTTTCTGTTTGTGTGGGAAGATACATCAAACCCGGTGGAAAGCAGGTTATGGATCGCGGTGTACAGTAAGTGCACTGCTGTGCTGTGCTCAAGCCAAAACATCCATTCTCTTGTGTCTGCATATACTGTAGATTATACATGAGGCATCAAAGTTCTGGATAACCGTTATGCGTACAATGGGTGGATAGTTCTGTTTAAATGCATCATGAGCTGTCTCGGCTCTGAATTGGGAGATCCTGCCCCATACCCAGTCCTAATATACATCAAACCCCTATAATTGTGCAAGTGTGCGAGGGAAGTGTATCCTTTCCACCGGGCTTAACGCCGCCTGCCTCCCCCCGCCTTGCAGCTCAGCAGTCCAGTCAGTCCCCGGTGTCTCTAACGTCGGACACGCCCTCGCCGCGGCCGTACGGCTCCCCTCGGAACGGCACGCCGCAGCCCAACTCGTCGGGACAGAAATCCATGCTCGGCAGCGTCGCGGGAGCCCCCGTGCCCTCCCAGAGCAGGGTGAGCGGCATTTAGTTCCAACCTGCTTTAACCACAGAATGCATATATGACCCAAATTATTTTCTTGCCTTTCTTTTTTTAATTAAAATTTTTTTTTTTTAAACCACAATGCTTTAACCATCGAATCTTTCAGGAATTCCATATTTGAAGGTGTTTTGATGATGTGATTGCAGTTGTCATTACATCATTGACATTAGCTCACTCTTTATCAATTTCTTCAGTGGAATATGAATTTATGAAATGTGTTGCGACACTGCCACTAATCCCTCTCGCGGTGTAACCGTAAACTGTGTTATTCATTCACGCCTGAGTGTCCCGCTTTAGCACATAAAATAACGTCCGTTTATCATCGCAGTCATCACACATCACTGCCCCTGTGACATTAATCGTCCACGATCTAAAATCATCATACCTCACACCCCTTCATCGAGGCTGACCCGGTAGACTTTGAGGCTCCAACAACTTGAGTTTTGCGTCCTCAATATAAACGGATGCATGAATGTTGCACCTAATGCACTCTCCAGGGCCACAGATGCTACCAAGGTGTTGATAGCTGCATTCACAACTCCGAAAGCTCTTCCCTATGGTACTGAAATACCCACTTCTCTAGCGAAAGCCTTCCCACAAAGCCTTGATGTCTGTGAAGTGATGGACAAAGAAGTGACAGGGGAGCGACTTAAAGATAGTTGAGTGGGAGATCCAGCAGGGCGTCTTGTATTGGACCTAAAAAATGGGACGATATGAACGTTTCATATCATGATTATCCCGGCCAAGATAATTGTGATTCACAATATTATCCCGATAATCATCAGAATATGCTTAAAACTGGCACTTAAACATACTGGAGTCACTTCACCTTACAGTTTGAAGAAACAAATATTTTTATTACATCGTAGGACACATATTTTCTTTTTTTTTCTGAACTTCCTTTTTAGTGAAAAACAAACAATGACTCATTCAGAATCTCACAAACACCCAGCAGGCAATCACAATGAGAAAAAAATCCATTAATAACAAGCATCTACTTATCAACCTGATATTCAAGCATCTGCCTGGTTTGATTAGTTGGGCTGTAAATGCATAGTAAATAAGTAACTTGTTTGGTTTAGATCACACAGACAGGCACAGCAAGGACAGCAGAATGAATACAACCCCCCCCCCCAACAATTATTCTTCAGTAACGTAATCATAAACGATAAGGTCTCCCTGCATAAATAAAGGATAAATAAATAATGGCATTGTCATTGTCATAGTCAGTTCTTCAAATAAAATAAAGTCCAACTGGCATTGTGGCAGATTTTGATGTCCCGGACAAATGGGAAAAATTCCGCTAATATCTTATGTGTTTATTGAGCTTACAAACAATTGATAGGCAGGCTATATAAATGAATGAAATCCTGAAGGCATGTAGATTTACAATATTCTTTATTGAATATTCAAAATAAAACAAGTCCCGTAAGTTAACCTCATTTAACAAAAAAAAAAAAAAAAAATGCAAATAGTACTACTTTAAATAAAATAATTTACGTTTGTGAACCAGTAAAAAGTGCAGCTGCTTTAGTGAACATTTTACTTGTATCCAATTTTGATTAAAATGAAAAATAAATTGAACATAGCAAGTAGGTCTAAATGATTAATAACGTTTGCGGTGGCCTTCGTCAGGACGTCTCGTCGACATATTTTACAACACAGAAGATATTTACCGTCTGCTTTGGGTCTGAACTTAGATATCCAAAAAACGCCAAACTATGGCCGCCTGTGCCCCTGTCAACGAGACATCATCTTTCTGATTGTCCTCACGACACTGTGCTCTGCCTCCGCTCCGTGTCCACTGTGTTTACAAGCGCGACCTGCGGGCGTGGCTTATTTCTATATCGACAAACGGGGTCGGCTTTGGATCATCCAAACTGATTGGCTTTCCGTTGCAAATTGCCGAACGCGGAAATGAACTGATTGGCAGAATTTTTATTTTATTTTTTTAATCAAAATGATTGACTCTTTTTATTTTGCATAGAGGGAAAAAAAATATGGTAATAATAATTATCGTCATCGTTTTGTCGCCCAGCACTAATTCAGTTTGTGCTTGGAGGGAATCATTTTCACCGGACATTATGACCGGAGAGATTAAAATGTCACTGACACTAACACTGACACTTTTCTGTCATCAAACAGTACTGCTAGCCTTGTGGTCCAGAGAGCGAGCTGTGCCAAACCTTGGTCCTTTTCAAGATAGATTGAAGTGCAAAAATGTCAGCACCATGTTCACTTTTTCTGGCTTTAGTTGTTCGTAGAGGAGTGAGACCGTGCCCCCTAGTTGCAGGTCTGCGTAGAAGTCTTTGTGCAACCCTGGAAAGCTGAGGCATTTCTCCTGCATGACAACGTTATTGAGCTAGACAGCTTTTTTCAAGTCACTCGTGAGGATATTCCAGATTACCGATGGGTCCATCCGCAAACCCTCTGACAACTTTTCACCCAAGCTGCTCCCACAATGGTCAGGGCCGGTCCAGGTGATGAAAAGGTTAGGACCGGTTAATTACAGGTTTAAATGGCTGTCTCAAAAGGACAGAGGGTAGGTTCAAGGGGGTGGATATGAAGTCATACTTTGGGGGTTCTCTCACCTCATGCCGCTGGCTGGGGGTGGCGTGACTGTGACATGGCCCCAAGTGTGAGTAGGTTAATGCAGATATATGGTTAAACAGTAATCCCTTGTAAGGTGTAACCTTCATCTGTGTTGCTCATTAATGCTTCCTGTTAACTGTGCACTGTCCCTGGGTGGATAAAGGGAAAGTGTTTGGAGCGCGTCACAAGGGGGTGAAAGAGAGAGACATATGTACGTAGTTGGAAGAGTTGCTCTGCCTGTGCTTAGCACCCCAATAATAACAATATTTAGCCCGGATACTGCGAGATGTTCAGCTGCCGATAGCTGCATCATTGGCATTCACTGGAGACCACAGTGCTGGAGCAACCTTGTCATACCGGTGCGAAGGCCTGGTTAACCGTCCAGGAGGCCGGTTGTTCTTTTTCTTTTATTTTTTATTTTTATTAACTTGTTTTTATTTTTGGACTGCAATGCATTGCCTTTGTTATTGCATTTTAAAGAGGGTTTCAGACCTGGGCCCTTAGGATTCATTTTTGTTTCATGCGCAATTATTGCACAAGGGCATTGACGGGATACTTATTTTCTCAGATGGACATTTAGCTCAGTGATATGAACTGAGTTTTTTGATTGGTAAAATAAAAAGTCATTTGTTGCAAGTCTGCTTTACGTTTTGGTGTGTGTTGCGTCCAACTAGGACTAATGAACCTATTCTTGAACTTGTTCCGAGGTAACTAGACTGTCAGCCGATGGTTACTGTGTAAACTTAAAAAATAAAATACATTTTAAGCCTTTTTGACCCAATATATGCATTCTAGGGTTAAAATGAGTGGAGCGAATGAAGTTCTGCCCATTGCCATAGAGTGATAGTTTTCTTTCCACCTTCCTCTTTTCCAATTGCTGCTTTTTTCCTCTTCCTCCCCCACAGGGCAGTGTGTCTTCAGGTAAACCTGGACCAGCTCTCTTGTCTCAGTCCTCTGTAGAAAAACGGCCTGAGGACCCCAGAACTCTCCAGCAGAGAAGGTACGCCCGGAAAGAAAGAAACAAATCCATTAATACGAAGTGTCTTGAACCTCCGAGGGTTCCTTTTTAAATGTGATGAGTCAGTGACCTTTCCCTGCTCCAGCTCATTTCTGTTCTTGCTCTCGCAGCCAGGAGATTCCATCCACGGGACCAAACCATATATCTGGGGCCGTCACGTCGGGCGGCATAAACCAAACTCAGGCCGGCGCCCCTGGCACCTTCACCCCCACCCTGGCCGCCCACTTTGATGAGAACCTCATCCGGCACGTTCAGGGCTGGCCAGGAGAGCACACAGAGAAGCAGGTGGGTGGCCCTGCACCAGCGGCGAAGCGTGGGTGGAGCACTACGAGGGTGGAGGTTTGGGGCGTTTCACGGCGCATTGTACAAGTATAGCTGAGAATATCACAAAGAGGCTAAAACCTTGAAATCTTGAAGCTTCCTATTTGGGTTCAGTGAAGATAAAGTTAACAATGGGTTGTGTTTACTGCCTCACAGAGACGCAGGACTCCAGGCTAGAAGCCCTGGTCCTCCCTACTGAAGCTTTTAGAAGCACCAGCACAAAATCTAGGAGCACCACTGAAATCGACATGCAACGCAACATATTCATATTTTTTCCATCTTAACTGTATCAAGCCTGATTTATAGACGCCGTAGTGTCGTTCTGTGCGCGTGTCATAATGACGTCATTACGGCGCGGCGTGGGAACGATCGGTGCGCATTTTGCCCACCTGTCTCCCTCTCTGACGATGAGCGCACCAGCGATGGGGTGCCTGTGATCGCCACAGGCCAACAGTGTGTTTATTCTAGATGTAGGTCATTTTATTTTACGTATTTTACGTTTTCTTATTGAATGAAACAAGCACCGTACGTAATGGGGCCACTTACTCTATGGCTGCTACTGATACAAAATGATGATTTATAAAAATATTTGCAAGTTACACTGGTGCTCCTAGTTTTGTACTGTTGTCCCCAAAAATGGTCACAAAATGCGACTAAATGATGGCAGTCTGGAGCCCTGAGACGGGATCCCCCATGTATTGGGACAATGCAATTCGAAAAGTATTCTTAAATGTGAATATTTAGGTGGTGTTTTCATGCTTTGTTTTACAGGCGGCGCGGCTGCGGGAGGATTTCCACAACATGGGAAGTCTGTACATGTCAGAGATATGCACCGAGCTGAAGAACCTGCGCTCCCTGGTGCGAGTGTGTGAGATCCAGGCCACGCTGCGCGAACAGAGGTAGGAACACCACACGGGTGGAGCAAGAGGATGTGAATGGCAGTTATATTGACAGTTATATTGATTTCCACAAGTTATGTCAAATGTTCTTTTGGTTTTAACTTAAAGTTGACTTGTTTCACATGAACATCTTACGTGAATTAAAGACTGAAATAAAGTAGTTCCATATTCAGAGCACCTTATAAAGCCACACAGAAAATGTGTGTGTGAATATATGTGAATATGTGCGCACATTGTCACTCTCTGTTTAGGGATAATCCTATCTCTATGAACTGTGTTCTAAAGTCTCAGAAAGAGCTGGTTGGTGGCAGAACAATATGCACCGTTCGTGGTGGTGCTGTGGCGCAGCATAAATATTCAACCTAAGTTGAAATTTCAAGGCACACGTGTCAAAATGTATTGTATTATCACTCGCAGCGTAATACGGCATGTGTAGAAATACATGAGAATACACAGAAAACAAATGTCTTCATTCACCTTTGTCCTCGTGTCTCACCGTCCCGACGCCAAGAATCCTGTTTCTGAGGCAGCAGAGCAAAGAGCTGGACAAGCTGAAGAACCAGAACTCCTACATGGTCTGAACGTCCGGGCGGAGACGACAGAGGAAGGGATGGATGGACGGATGAAAAGGGACGAGGGGGATTAAAAAAAAAAAGAAAAAGAAAAAATTAACAAATTTATAAAAATAAAAAAAAGAAAACGGGAAGGCTGCGGTAGGTATCGTTCTGCGGAGCCCCGGAGGAGGGCGGCGAAGCTGAGCATCGTCGTAGAAACCAGCCCGGGGCGTCGTCCGCGCAAACCGGAGCGTCTCAATTTGGAAAAAAAAAAAATTTGTTTTGCCCACGATCCGAATTGCCCCCGTTGAATCGGACCGAACGGAAAGGAGGGACGGTTCAGCGAGTGCGTGACCCCTTTTTCCGATGGACGCCAAGGACCCCCAGGGGCCCGGGGGGCCTTAAGTCTCTTCTCGGCTCCGAGAAGCTCTTTTCAAATAGCACCTTTTGGACTGTGAAACTCTTGGATTATGTTTTTTTTTCTTGTGCCGTTCAACACGTTTTCTCTGGTGTGTTTTGACGTCTCGTGGTGCTGAGGAGAAAAGGATCACCTCCGTTCCCCGGAATTCAAAAAGACTCCAAAAAAAGTCAGAAAAATTGACACTTTCATGTGCCGAAGGCGTTTAGCAATAACAAACGCCTGTGAACTCGTCAAATATAACCCGCTCCATACTGATGAATTCTATATATTCAAATTGGCTGAATTGATTGACGGTGATGTTAACGACGTAACCTATTTTCTCACAATTCCGCTCGACAATGTTGTTCCCATCTTTGTTGGGGGGGGGGGGGGTCTGATCAGCTCCGGCCTCAAGCCACGGGCCTGGGACGGATGCTGGGCTCGGAACCGGCTTCTCAACATACTTTTTGAGGCGAGCGTTAAATGGAATCAGTGTTAAGGGGCCATCCATCAGTTTTCAAAAACAAACTGAGCAAGGAGGAGGTTTGCTCTGTCCAACGCACCCGCCACCCCACATGTTTCAGATATTAAAAAAAAAAACGAAATAAAACTCAACTACTGTTGGACCTAGATCGGCTCTTATTTGGTTACCTTGATTTGTATCATTATTTACTTTATACCCTACAGCTTATTTGTCTCTGTTTGTCAGTGTTTTGTTTCTGTCCTCAAGCGGGGCAAAATATTTCATTCCTATGTGCAGCTTTACAAGAGATGGTGAGAGTAGAGAAGAACTTATGTTTTATTTGAGCAGTTATGTAAAGTTAAATTATTGTTGCACATTATTGATTATGTCGGTTCAGTGCTGACGATGAAGAAGAAGAAGATGGAAAGTTCTTGTTTTTGTTATTTCCTAACGAAGCTCATTTCTTTGTGTTCTCCTGGTTCAGATGGAATTGACTTTGGCCAGATCTGGCTGCCTTTCTATTATTATTATTATTATTATTATTATTATAATTATTATTTTTAATGGATTCATGAGATTTTTTTTTATTTTATATGGATAAGACTTGTCACATGAAACTGCAATTATACTCTGCAACATCCACACAGTTCTCGTCTCTTTAGTCTCTACTTTACCCTCTGGTCTGAGGATATCTTCATCAAACAATAACAGTTTAGGTTCTCGATGTACCGGCCGTCGCATCGGCTGGCAGATGTGGTCTAATGTGCACACTTGTGTCTGGGTGGGGTGGGGGGTGGGAGGGTTCTGGGCATTTCTGTAGGGTAGAAAGGCTTTGTATGTTATTCCATAAAATCTATATGAGAATAAAATATTCTACCATATCTCCTGTCAACTGATATATATTTGTTTTTAAATCAACTGATGTTTTTTACCTGATTTATGACTTGCCTAGGTTGTTGCCTGTCTTTTGACTTAGACATTCTATTTACTTAATTATGTTAAAGTGGGATAAACGACTGCCTTTAAAAATTGGAGGAGGATTGAGGATCAAACCAGATCATGTCCTAATGTTCAAATCCCCTGCATTGCATGGTTGTGTTTCCATTTCAATTGAACATTAATAACTGTATATATATACACCGATCCGCCAAAACATTAAAACCACTGACAGGTGAAGTGAACATTGCTCATCTCGTTTCAATGGCACCCGTCAAGGGGCAGGCTATATTAGGCAGTCAGTCAGTTAGACAGTCAGTTCTTAAAGTTGTTAGTCAAAAGTGCCGACAACGGGCACCTGAACGTCAGAACTGAACCATGAATGAAGATACATCATGTATTTTTCTATATCATGTGGACGTTGTGTCGTTTACCTGGGGAAGAGATGGCACCCGGATGCACTGTGGGGTGTAAAAGGCAAGCCGGCGGAGGCAATGTGATGCTCTGGGCAATGTTCTGTTGGGAAACCTTGGGTCCTGGCATTCATGTGGATGTTAGTTTGACACGTATCACCTTCCTAAACCTTCCTAATTGTCACAGACCAAGTACACCCCTTCATGCAGCAAGCTGTGATGCACTGTGTGTTCTGACACCTTTCTATCAGAGCAGCATTAACTTTTTCACCAATTTGTGCTACAGTAGATCTTCTGTGGGATCAGACCAGACGGGCTAGACTTCACTCCCCACGTGCATCAATGAGCCTTGGGCGTCCATGACCCTGTCGCTGGTTCACCGGTTGTCCTTCCTTGGACCACTTTTGGTAGGTACTAACCACTGCATACCGGGAACACCTCACAAGACCTGTCGTTTTGGAGATGCTCTGACTCAGTCGTCTAGCCAAAACTATTTGGTCCTTGTCAAAGTTGCTCAGATCCTTCGGCTTGACCATTTTTCCTGCTTCCAACACGTCAACTTTAAGAACTGACTGTTCACGTTCTGCCTAATATATCCCACCCTTGGACAGGTGCCTTTGGAACGAGGTGAGCAATGTTATTCACTTCCTCGGTCAGTGGTTTTAATGTTGTGGCTGATCTCACACACACATGTAGAAAGTGATTTTTAAGTTAGAATACAATGATTGAAAATGAGTAAAATTGAGCAAATATAATTTTAGATTCTGGGCAGACGGCTTACTGTGAGGGGGTGATGATTTATTTTCCAGCACAAGATGGTGCAATTTAGTCGCACCTCACGTTCCTGTTACACACAACTGGAAACCTCACGTTCCTGTTATACACAACTGGAACGATTCTGCATGGGCAGTCTTAAAAAGGCTGTTACTTTTTGTGTCATATGCAGAATAAAATGTTGCTTATTCAGAGTCAAAGTGTGGAGGCAGTTGGAATGAAAGTGACTTGTCTGCTAAATACTTTCCAGCTCTTGAGATTATTCCAAGACTGATGGTGGAATTTCTGAGGATAAACACAAGACTAGATTTATGGATTTCCTGGTTGTACTCAACAGTACTAAATGCTTTTATGAATTGCAGACAATAGTCTGAAACAGTGTCAGTTGTAAATGGTGCAGATTCACTATGTTGTTCATGCTTTAGTTTGACATTCAACAACACTATAAAAACTCTGCATATTTTTAGCCTTTCTCGCATGCAAAGCCCTCAAGGGTATTTCTTAATTTTTTTGTTAGCATCTTAATAATTAGCCAAGACACAAATAGACAAATTTGCATTTCCTTCACTCTAATCTGCACAGGTTCCAGGTACCCGTGCACTAGAAAATTAAGTAGTACTTTGTTTATGTTTAAACTTTCAAAGCACAGTAAATGCAGGGCTAAGGAAGTTCCGTCTACACGGGAAACTCTGAACTTTTCCTTTCCTTGCTGTGCCAATATTTTGTGCATATCACATCATCATGCTTCAATTTAACTATACAGTAGATAGAAGCATTGCTTGGAATAACTTATTTTGGCAATGTTTTGTAGTCCAACTTAAGAAATGGTTGTCAACAATGAAATCGGGGACTAACTTGGGTCGCACCCTCTTCAATGCCGTGTCATGAATGCTGGAAAGCTGGACGTGACGCAGATGCCGTGGTCAAAGTCAATTGCTCTGTGTTGGGAATGCACTAATTACGCCTCGTTTTCAGACCATGCCAAAGTCGTTAACAAAAGAAAAAAAAAAAGTGGCTTCACTTTTGCCTTACCTTTAGAACCACGGATCTACAAATAGACCCGGTCAATCTGTCATTGTCTTCACGGCGAGGGACATTTTATCCGCAGAGCTCATCGGCCGTAGAGCCGGAGGACGCGCTCGGTTCCAGAGGGCACTTTGCGTAGTGAGGATGGCAGCGAGCTCCTCACGTTACATCACGTTAAGGGGAGAGAAAACGGTGGAGCGGTTTTGACTTGTGATTAGTACTGCGTGTTGTAAATCTTTTGTTGGCTTGGCAGGCCACCCAATCCAAAAAAACAGAAACAGAACCTCTGTAAGCGCTTGGGTTTATTCCAGAGTCCCGGCTTGAAATGTTTTCTTTCGGGTTCGCGGACAATGAACTCTTGGATCATGCATAGGAGAAATAGCTTTTGAAACACTTTGGTAAGTTTCCTTTTTTTTAAATTTTCCATTACTGAAGCGAATTTCTGGAGATGTCGTGGAGACTCGATCCTCCTGACAAATTGAAACCTACCGATCGTCTGAGAAGCGTTCCAACCTCTTGTGTCCAAGTAAAGCTGTGCAGTATTGTAGTTAAAGAGAACTGAGCCTCCGATGGACGCTGATAATTATTTTCTTCTGGTTCCGTATCTTTTGCCCAGAAGCCGCATGCCAACAATCAAAGAACAAAAGTTTCAGAAATGACGCTCTACAGCCCCTCTCATGCACACAAACACACCAGACCTCATTTTATTCCATTTAGCCGGCCCTATTACTCCTCACGTGGCGGCGACTCCTCCTGCTGAGGTTTTTGTCAGCGTCTTCCCCGACTGACCCCATGTCGGGGTACAGCAGGAACCCGGAGAAGGTGGAGTCGTTGGTGTTGTCGGCGTAGACCCCTGCAAACTCCTCCCCCCCGTAGACCTGCAGCCACACCTCGTCCCCGGCCGCCAGCCTCTGGACCACCGCCCCCGAGGCCTGGTCCAGGTCGCCCTGGTGGTACTGGTCGTAGGTGATCACCACCGCCTTGTCGTTCTTGAACAGGGCCACGCGGGCGTCCTTGGGGTAGACGGTGAGGTGGTAGGTGAAGTAGTAGACCCCGGGGACGGCGCAGCGGAACTTTCCGGTGGCGTCGTCGTAGCTGCGTTCCTCGTTGTAGAGGTGTTTGTTGAAGCGGATGGGCGAGGGGTCGGCGCCGGCGGGCACCGGGTCTGTCAGGCCCATGCTGAACGCCGAGTGGTGCGCCAGGGCGCTTTCACCTCTCGCACCTTTGAGACCGGGCGTCCCTGGAAAACCTCGGGGCCCTGCAGGGCCACTGTCACCCTTTGAGCCCGGGTCTCCTGTTTCTCCCGGTTCACCTGTAAAACCAGATACGATGAGATTCAAGTGGGTGTTTAAAGGGGACCAATGATGCTCCTTTTTACAGAATTTTTTATAGGTCTCTGAGGTCCCCAAAGCATGTTTTTGAATTTTTTTTGCTGAAAATACCACTCAGATTATGCATTTTAGCCATTGTAACATGCCTCTTAATCCACTGTGTTCCTGACGCTCTGTTTCAGCGGGTGGAGCCACCTTCCTGAGGCCACGCGTTATGTGAGCCAATGGTGTTTGAGCATGGCTTCCAGGTTTCGTTCTATTTATTCCGTAACTTTCACTGATTTCACCTTTATCAGTCCACCAAAATCTGTTTCTGAACATATTTTTAGGTGTGAAACACACAGCGGATGGGACGAAGCAGATGACCATACACGGAAATCCCTGAAGAGCCGACATCAGCTGGTGCAGAGAGTGGAAAAAACCGTTCAGCGTTCGGAGCCTGAGCGTTTTGTTCACAGCCATTACTTTGTCATTTATTTTCCTCATTATTTCACACTTTGGCCACGTCCTATATGAACATCACCACATCGTAACAGAAAATAAGGAAAAGCACAATAGGTCCCCTTTAATATCAAATATCAAGTAAGGTATTCCTCTCATTTCAGCAAGTAGTAAAATGCTTCATGAAGATTTCGAATTGGCAAACTCGTGAAGATGAACTTGCGTTCAGCTCCTCGCATCAAATCAGTCCAAGATGGCGTTTGAAGTGATTAGAAATGATTTGGGCTGTTCAGAAGTCTCTCTTGACATTGCATTCCCCGTCATGTGTTTTCCATTTGTACTCAAATCGAGTGGAACATGTTCAATTACCCATTTCTCCTTTCTCTCCTCTGGGTCCATCGTGTCCGTCTCTGCCGTCTCTCCCCGGGTGGCCGCTGTACCCCGGCGTTCCTGGCGCCCCGCCGATCCACATGGTGCACGGCTTCATGCCGCTAGGCGGGCCTAGCTGTTGATTAAAGGCAGCAAATTGTTTACTTAACCCTTATTATGTTGAGACTTATGTTCATACTTATTTTCAGTGTGAGGCCAGGTGACTTCGCCTTTTTTTTAATGTCTATCAGCACTTTGCACCCCATTTTGATGATTCAGCCAGTTTGGACCACAAAGGAGAATAGGGCTTTATCAACTAGCAGCTAAATAAGAGTCTCTCTCTCAAACACAAGCACACTCGCCGCTCTCACCGAAAACACAACTTTTATTTGAACTGAAGGTAGGCTGCTGCATTCAAAGAGCTTAGCGATGCAGATCCACGTCGCGGGAACTGACTCTGCTGCCTTCTGAGAGGGGAGACGCGCTGACGTTAAAAGGTCCCACTCCCCATTTACCCACTCAGTGGCGCTTGTCAGAAGAGGAAGACGAGCAGAAGATTCTCAGTGCAGCGAAGCCCCTCGCTCTCAACTCAGACACTGATAATGACGGTGAAATAGGGGAGGAAGTGTCCGAAAATGAGGACAATGTTGAACATCAATCAGAGTACAATGAATCATCCTCTGATGAAAAATGAGAAAATACACCGGTTGAAAGAGAGGCCGTGGCTGATGGGACGGAAACATAGCGTGGTCACAAATAAACTCATAAAAATGTGCCTGAATTAAAACCTGAAATGATTCAGATGACTGTGTTTGATGTGAGTTACGTTCATCATCATGTGGAGGACACCGGGGCGGCTCCTCATCATGAATGTTATTGTTCCAAATCTGCCCCTCATCAAATGCAAGGCAAACATCATTGGTTTAATTATTCATCGGTTGATGAATAATTAGTGCATATTGTGTGCTTTGTAATGAAAAACGAGTGGTGAAATATAAAGGGAAACCTGTCCAATGTGGACAAAAATGGTGAAATATCTGGTCAAGTTTGTAATGACTGACGTGATTTGAAAAAACATTTTGAGGAGGTTAAATATGCATATCTCACAATTCTGAGGTGTCCTTTATAGCATGGCCATTTCTTGACGAAACGGTATTTATTGGTAAAACTTAAAAAAAAAAATTTGAAAGATAATACAAGGGTAAACTAAGAACCTCTTCGGCATTTGATGTTTTGCACACCCTTGATGTTAAATCAGCTTCACATAGAAGAAGAAGAAGCCTTTAAAGTTGCCCAAAATCAACACCAAGACTATTACTGCACCCTCGCTGTGCTCAATGAAGGGTTCAATCAAAAGGGGAGACATGAGGAAATAACAAATATGTGCTCTTAATTCAAATTTATTTGAATTATCCTGAACTGAACTCCAAAGCAAAGTACTGAACACGCACGCTGTACTTCGAGGCGCAAGTTTACCTCGGTCCCAGGCTCGTCTACCGCCGCCGCCGCCTCGTCTTCTTCCACGGGGGCCTCTTCTTCTGTGGGGGCCCCTTCGGGTGGGGCCTCCTCGGCGGCGACCTCCTCAGCCGGCTCTTCGGGCGCCGCGGAGTCTTCCTCCTCCACCGCCTCCCCTCCCTCTTCCCCCTCCTGAGCCCCGCCTCCTCGTCCCAGCAGCAACAGCAGGACCAGCGCCAACGTCCCCTTCATCGTCTTCATCGTCGCAAACCCCTGGCGGGCGCCAGCCGTGGGACTTCTGGTGAGGACCCAATCGTGGGTTCGTTATCGCCGCGCGCCCTCCGTTGCAATGATATTTGAGTTCTACCGCCAGTTCTACGACAGGTTAGACTCTAGCCTATCTTCCTTGCGGGGGGTTAAACCTCCGAAATCTCCTTTTGGGGTCGCGTGTGCACACCCGGGTCAAGCGGACAATAGTGTTTCAATTATTCCAACTGAGATCCGCCGCTAATACGTACAACTCGCCATAACGAAACCCACTGGCGTCCATGTCATTGTTCACCGCTACTTACAAAATGCTCCATCTCTCTTTATCTCAAACATAAACCTAAGCGTCTCTCCGGTGCTGGCTGTCAAAGGCACGAGTGGTTCCTGGACGAGATATTACTTTATTCGTGCCCCGGGGTAGTTTAAAAAACAGTCCACTACACCGTGTTCGTTAAAACCCCCCATAGGAGAGAGAGCTCATAGCAGAGCCGTACTTTTCTTTTCCTGCCACCAGCTGATTGATAGACGCTATCGGTGAAGTGTTCGATCCTGCAGCCCCCTTACCTTTGTCTGTCTTCTGCTTTGTCCCCCTTGTGAGGTTCAGTGGCGTCTCCTTGGACTACGGACTCCAATCAGACGCCCGTGTGTGTGTGTGTGTGTGTGTGTGTGTGTGTGTGTGTGCGCTTGTGTGTGTGTGAGAGTGTGAGTGAGACACGTCTTGTGACCCCTTTCCCCAAACGCTGTCCTTGGGGAGGGACGTGGACGTGGACCCACTGTACTGATTGCCTGTCATGCTATATTTATCGACATCACACCTTTATTTATGGGTCCCACTGATCTGCGTGAGCAGGCCTCCAGGCTTTACCCCCAACCACCCCGCCCTCCCTCTCTCTCTCTCTCTCACTCACCCCCCCCCCCCCCCTTTCCTTCAACCCCACCCCCCATCTTTTCCCCCAAAGGTTTCTCGTATTCAAACGCTGTCCTTTCCACTTGTGCCTCCGTCACCTTCTCCTCCCGTAACTCTACGCCTCTCCCCCCGGCTCCCCGCTCCCGTCCTCTTCCCTCTCCTCTTGTTCCTTTTTCCCCACCCCCTTCGCAGAATCTCATCATCCTGTCACCCCTGCACCAACCATTTCTGACCACCCCACCCCACCCCCCTCACAGTCCCATGAACTCCCCACCAGTTCAGACTCTCTCTCTCTCTCTCTCTCTCTCTCTCTCGCAGCCAGGGGTGGAAGGGGGTGGGGGGAGGAGGGGGGAGGGAGGTTGCATTAAAGTGACCGATCTCCTCTTAAACCGATGCTGACGGAGGTGGAGCCTTTCGCTTTTGTTAACCTTGGGCAACTTTTGATAAATGGGGGGGCCTCTGTGAGCAGTGCTTTTTAAAGCTTGCGTCAACGCGATATGCAAGGTTATGTGGACGGAAGGTAAACAAACACTTATGTAAAGTAAATGGACAGTGCACTGGAACCTTAAACTGCGGAGGCGTCTGACACGACTTGACCTCTGAATGTGAAGGTCGGTGCATAAAAAACCCCACCAAAAAAACAGGTATATTTGCATGATGTCACGCAGCTTGTAATGGTGTGTCACGGAAAAGCCATGTTCTGTTCTTCAGAAATACGTTTTGAGGGGAGGGCGTTGACGCTAAAAGTAATTTATACAATGAAGCAGAAGTCTACTGCCGCAGCATCCATTATATGGACATGGTTTTGATTTTGAAAGTGATTTAATGGAATGAGAAAAAATCGGGTGTAAATTCCAGTGGAACAATCAGGGCTGCAGGGTTGGTTGAATGATGTTTTTTTAATTTTTTTTCTAAATAAACATCGAAGTGGAAAAACTTTTAAGGATCAAATATTCCATGTTTCAGTTATATCCTTTGGACACATTGCCCATCCTTACAGGGTGGAGGTTCACGCGCCAAACAATGTAAAGAATATGCATGTGCTACATCATTGATACTCAGTGTGTTGATGCTGATGGGAAGCTGAAACACCTTATATATAAATGTGCATCTGGGTGAAACATTTAGCGTCGGCACAACCTGTATTGGCAATTTTCTATGAAAATTACATTTCACGGCTGCAAACCTCTCGTAAACTTGTTTTTCCTATCTAAAGCTCCTTCTTGCGAATCTAATAGGAAGACACTAAATACCGAAACTGCCGAGACAGGGATATCGCCAAAAAAGATATAAGAAGATTGCTGTGCGACTTATCTCACTACATCACGGCCGAAAGTTATATTTCAGCGATCCGCCTACCCCCAAATGAAAACATTGTGTCTTGCTCAATTCAAATCACAGCTCTCCCTCCTGCAGAAATCATGCTCAGTTATAATTCAAAGTAGGCAAGTCGCCGTCTGCATCTTTCACGGGTCTCCCAGGCCGGCCTGGAGTTCAGCCTTGGGACTGTCTATCTATCCAAACATCTCCTGAATACCTTGTGATTATTAAGTAGTAAACCTAGAAGACCCCTCTGGCATACAGGGAAACGGTAAATAACCGAGCGCAAAGCCAAATACATTTATGAAATACATTTCATAATCGTAGATTTTCGTAAAAGAGGTGTGTACGAATATTCTGGTGAAATTGGGTTTGTCTTACAATCACAGAGGAATACAAGTGTGAATACAAATGACCAAGGAAATGCCTTGAGAAACCGAGAAACACAGATGTTTTCTGACCCCGAGCGTGAATTTCTTTGTGAGTAATCTGCTGCAGATATACACTTAACACCTCCACAGCCTGCATTTATATGACAATATTATCATTTGGAAATGAAACAGAATTACATTAAATAATATTTGTCAAAAGTACATTATTTATTTTAATAATGACAATAAAAGGATAACCTTTATTTGTAGAGAAGATTACATTTACATTAGAAGAAGGCCGTCACATAGTGACAATGAAAGCAAACCAAACAAGCAAAATGCATTTACAAATTAAAATAATAAATATTTTAATTAATTTCTGTTCTTATTCTTATCATTTCTTGATTTCTTTATTTAAATGATTTGTCTTTCTGCCCATACTGCGTGTCCTCTGGACACAGACAGCTGTACCATTTAGTCGTCGCCACAGGGGAGTGCTCTTGGTCAGGGGTCAGAGATTCTTTCCTTTTATGATGGGGATACATGATCAAGCTAATGCCAATGCCTATACTTCCCAAAGCAATGTTTGAATACAGGCCAAAGGTCAAAAAGCTTGGTCGCTTTCTGGTCTGTTTTCAATGTTGCTTGGCAGGAGGATAAAGGGAAGACGTGAAAGATCTCAAATGACAAAGATTATTATTTTTTTTATCTGATGCCAAAATCACAATATTTCTATTCTGTGTCAAGAGCACCTTTGAAAAGTCTGGAAGGTAAGGTGTGTTTCCAGACTTTTTGCTCGCGATGAAAAACTCCTATCCTCGAAAACGTACAGGACAATGAACGGTTCTAGACGTGACAGTGACATTTAAGCAAAAAAAAAAAAGAAAATGTGATTAAAACCATTCTGCCTAAAAAAGATCCGCTTTTGACTGACGGAGTGAAAGAAAAGGGCGGAGCCGCGAGTAAAACACAAGCGCGGCCGGCCGCCACTTCGGTGTCCGGAAATTCAATTCAATTTGAACGTTCCTTCATCTTGTTCATGAAGAAAAGGGCCGGGAGGAAGGGGGAGAGCGAGGGCGTCCCGGAGGGGAAGCGGACGACGGCACGCCCGGCACATGCAGGAGTTCAGACCTCCGGCCCGGGTCAAGTCACGGCGAGGAAAACCGGGTGTTTGCCGACGGGAGTAGGAAGGTAGGTCAGGAAAGGGCGGTTCCGGAGCGCTCACCGCCATGTTGGCCGGTGGTGACTAATTGCAGGTGAGACGGGTGGCCCTTTCCCTAACCCTTTCAAAGGGATTGCTGCCAGGGTCACGGACCTCAGGTAAAATAAGTCGGATCCATGATAAGAATCGAAGGTGTTCCGGGTTGTTTTTTCCCCTCATTCACGTGGATTCCACGCGATCGTTCCCCGGACCACCAGACCCCGGACTCCTGTTCAATTCTTATTGGTCGTGCTCCCGGGGTTCCATACCCTCGAGTTTATGTTTGAGAGAATCCACACGACCATTTTCCCCTTTATCCAAACATTCTGGTCGTCGGCTCAATATTGACCCTCGGCTGCAACTTTCTCCGCCGCGTCTTTTTTGGGGGCGCGGGACGTCGCGGTGACCGACGCGTAACCTCTCGTACAGAACTTCATTTATAATTCCTGCCGTTGGAGCAGCGAACATTGGACCTCATCTGTTTTCACCAACCAACCCCTGCAACGGTAAGGACGAAATTGACTCATCCAACCCCGGGGGCAAGAGTGCGTGCTTGAGCGATTTATAAAAAGCCCCGAGCAGGCTGCCCTTAACGGACGTCTGTGATGGAACAAAAAAAAAAAAAAAGGCCATGACATCGCACCCCACAGCTAGATTGCAAATGTTAATGGATAACAACAATAAATAGCGCGTAAATGCTCGGACGGCTCGGAGCGCCGACGGAGCGGGCCAATTACAACGCGCAGATAATTGCGCAGCTTTTTGCAGCTGCGGTGTTTGCTGCGTCACGCCGGCCTTGCGGTGGCCGCGGTGTCGCTTGGTGCGCGCCTCACAAGTGACGTCATCGCGGCGGACGCGGCGGCGCTTTTGACCTCCCAGTCTTCGGAGCTCCGCACCCTGCACATTCGGTGTTTATCGGTCTCCCCAGGCGGCTTGTGGACGGCGCCCGCCGTCTTTCAGGGGGCATCAATGCGGCGACGCCCAATTATATACTGCACGCTCGGGGCCCCCCTGGTGGCTGCCAGGCTTGCGGCGACCGCAACAGAGCCTTAAAGTTGCGAGCGGCTCGCTGGGAGTGCTCCGGGGTCACTCCAGGAAGAGGTTCAAACACAGAGCCGAGAATTAAAATCCCCCCCTGTCACTCGGATAACTTCTCCCGCGTTCAGAAGCCGTCCAACACATGAATGTCCCGTCATGCAGTGTATGGCTGTAGTATGGGGCTTATACTGAACGTAACAAAACTTTTAGATGACAACACGTCCTGGAAGAAACATTCATGTGATATACATTACGTGCACTAGTGCCGAATCAATAGATCGCCTGTTTAAGCATTGGGTGCCCTGGTCAGTCTCCATGGCATCCTTCCACCATGCTTTATATTCACCTCTCCTTGCCGGGCCCCTGATTTGGGAAGTAACCGTGCGTAGATTTCTCACTGGAGGGGACTATCACATGAAGCCGGTGGCGCAGGGGGATTGAACCCGTGACCTTTCCCGGTGTGGTAGCGACCACCCTGCTCTCGACGCTGCTGTAGCCCCCGACGCCCCCTGCCCACCTCAGCCTTCCCCTAAAGCCCTCTCACATTGCCAATTTAAACGGCCACACCTTCGTTCCATCCCGGACCTTAAATCTGCCCTTGATTCTCTCTCCCCGCCGGCGTCTTACCAGTCGCCTCCGTTCCCCGCAACAAATAAATACATTTCTTGTCGAACACAACGTTGTGTGACAAAGCGAATTGGTTTTTCAGAGCGGCCTGGCACCGGCGGCAGGCCAGCCTGCCAGGGGCGTGTGCACGGTTTATCAACGACGTTTGGAGCAAGATTTTGGGGGTCGTTTGCCTCCGCCGGCCAACAGGGGGAGGGGTATGATTTGTAACCCTTGGACGCGCACAACGTGGGCCACGCGGTGAGACAGGCCAAATGCTGCTTTTGGCCTTAACTTTCCCATCTTTATGCAAAGAACAGTTTAGAATGCCGAAACGTTGTTGTGTCTGGGGAGCAGCCACTGAGAGCAATCTTTTTTCAGATTGAAAGGGATTAGCATCTAAAAAGCCGGTTGTTTTACCGCCCGTCCCCATGCCAAAAATACTGCAGGCCGGCGCTATGTTTTATGAAACCCATTTTGTCAGATAACAAAACGCTTGTGGCCGCGGGCGTCTCCGGACGGAGGGAATTTGATCCTTCTTGGCGGGCAGAAGTTTGGAAAAAAACGACGCCCGTGGCGTCCTCCAACGCTCCTCCGACGTCCGTTCTCCTGGAAAGAATGGCGTTGTTTTTCATTTCTGGAAATGTCTTTCGTGGTTCGTCTCTGACTGCGCCGCCGAGGCGCCGCCCTTTGTGTCCAAGCGGTCGCAGTTGAACGTTTCCCCCCGTGAAAGGCTCGGGGAAGCGTCCTGTTTGTTTCTCGGAGGCAACTTTTCTCGCGGGAGGGCGAGCTCGGCTGATCATGGAGATTGGTGCCGGCAATCACATTCGGACGTCATGGAAGGGGTCTCTTGCTCTTCCTTTGATTTTTGCGTTTACAGGCAATTTGGCGTCATTAAATGGGAGACGAGATGAAGGTCAAAGCAGATCGTGGCGCAATTACGTTCCTTTATTTACCGATGGGTAAATCATTGGACCACAGATGGGTGTTATTAGAGTCATCCCCCGTTATTATCTCTCGCGGTTCTACGTCCTACAGTGAGGACGGGCTGGAAGAAAATAAACGATAAGTAGAAAAAGCGGTTAAATTGTCGGACGTGTGTTCTCCACAACAGCGGTGTTGAATGGGGGGGGGGGGGGGGTCATCGGGGGCCAAGAGAGCGATAATCAAATGAGGTTTATACTCCTGAAAATGGTTGAATGCTTGACTAAATTAAGTATTGATCTCCCCTTAGCGCCGGGACCGGACTACAGAACAAACGTGTTGGCGAGGGAGGAGAGAGACGAGGGGGTTGACTGTCCCCGGTGACTGTCCCCTGCTTCCCCTTCCGTTTTCCCTCCCACCGCCAGATCCCTCTCTAATCCACTTCATCGCTTCCCTGACACGGGCTGCGGCTGGGGAACGGGGACCGTTTGCCTGGGAAAAAATAAATAACTAAATAAATAAATAAAACCTGAATAGAGATTTCCTTGCCGGTGTAGTTTTCCCCCATAATCCATTAAGATGACACGGACGAAACATCGACGTTCCTATCACTTGTAAAAGCAGTTGGAGTAAATAACATCTGGCCCTGGGAGCGCTGACGGTCATCTTGGTTTCTGTGTTTATCTCAAGCATGGATTGTGGACACTCAAGGTAAAGGCTGCATGGATGATGAGGCGGATCCACTAAAAAGGTTCAGTATAGACACACAGCACTTATTGAAAATGACCAGGACGCCTGATTGCGCGATTTAATCGAGATCCCCCCTCCCATGTTCCGGCAAGTCGACAATTTTGTGTCAGGTGCAAAAAATCAATACATGAAATCCCTCCGTCCCTCTGAAATCCCTCACTTTCAACCGGGATGAGTAGTTACGAAATACCCCGAGATATAGGCCCAATTGTTTTTTTTTCCTCCTCACCTCCGCCGTTCTGAATTGATAATAGAAAGATGCCACATGACTTTGTCCTGCACTCTTAACGTCTCCCTGTGGATCCTCATTAAAGCGGAACCTGTCACCAATGGACATAGGAGACAATCCTACATGCGCCTGACTTAATTGCAACAAGGCCGCTGTCTCTGTCTGCGTGTCGGATCTGCATCAATATCTTTAAAATAAATCCAAGTCCCGCGCGGTAAAAATATCTCTCTCTCTCCGAGCCTGACGGGTCTCGGCGGGGAATATGAGCATTAGAATTTGGGTATGGATTAGAGCCCTGCAAGTGCTGGCGTCTAAGAGAGCGCTCTCTATGCCTTTCAGGTTATTAAATCCCGGGCACTCTGGGAAGCCCAGTGTTCCCCGTCCCTCGTCCCTCGTCCCCTCCCCGTTTTTGACTTTCGGTGCCTGAGGCGTAGGCGAGAGAAAATCACATTAATTAATGTGTATTATTACCTCGTGGGAATAAGCTACAAGAGGGAATATATGCATTAATGCTTGAATTGCAAACACAGTATATATAATATCATACAACACATTTGGAAAGCAATACTGGTATATCATAACATTGATTCTCTTTTTCTCTTTTTACTCATTTCTCCTCGTGGTTTTCTCCGTTGTGATCCGACGGCGAACTCATTTGTTATGCACCGCATCGGCATTTCTAAATTGCGTGAAGTGAAACTCTGGGCCCCGTTCGCAAAGGGAACACGGTGCGCTACAAGAATGGGTTTCTGTTTTTCTCATTATACATGGGTGGTGGTGATTCACATTCTCAAAAAAAAAAAAAAAGGTGGGGACTGGAGGGTGTGCTCCAACTGCTGAGCGATCACGCTGCTCAGCGTCCCTAGGAAACCCGATGGGCGGGCACTGTGTAGGGGGAGATGGTGAAGGAGAATGGCATCTCATCTCTCACTTTTCTTTTACGTGGTCCTCATTTGCTGCATCCGATTGTGACCTCCAGCGTGCGCTGACTGCGCATGTGGGGGGTTGAACTTTACCGCATTTGTTAGACATGCAAAGGAGTTAATCAGCATTCGTCAAATTCAAAATCTGAAGTTCAGGTGCGAGGGGCCGAGAGTATAACTGTAGCTGAGTGGCCTCTTACCGAAGTTGGCTTTGTGAAATCTGCATAAAACTCAGCAAACTCAATTGTCATGAGGATAATCCTTGAAGCGGCCACCAAATAGCATCAGTTTAATTTCTTAAACTTGTGTCAAGACAGAAAACTCATTATCCAATGGTTCGAATCCTCCCATTGCCCTGCCAAGTAAATATGACTTTTTACCCCCAGTAGTGTTATTTCTTGAGAATCGTCAACATTCAGCTAAAAATCGCCTGTTTACAATTTGTCTGTGTCAGCGAAGCGCTTCATTTCCGAGGGAGAGGCACTCTCTCAACCCGGCACTGGTGTTGGGTTTAACACTCGAATCAGCCTGGTTACCATCGACAGACCACCCGAGGTTTCAGCGTGAGAGGAACCCAAGCGTCTCCCTCAGAGTCCCCACCCCCACCCCCTCCGTGACTGTACACAAGCACCCGGTTTCCACCCAATTTACCACAGATAATTAATTATGGGGGAAGATAGGAATGGGGAAAAAAAAGACATTGAGTGTAAAAGAGGGTGAAAAGGGCATAACAGTATTTTCAGAAATGCCTGGATCACTGCATCCAGAGCTGAAAAAGGAGGGGGGCGTCGTCCAGCTCATTTTATAATTAGTTTGATTACAAAAGGCGACCTCTGACGCCTCTTTATTCAAAGTGGATGGGCAACTGTGGTGTACCACACTTATTTTCTTTTTCTTTTGATACATTGCCTTAAATCCTAGCTGCTAATAAAAGCCATTTATCTTCATTATTTTTTCGCTGTCTTTTTCTCTTGTCAATAGCAAGAAAGAAAAGCTTACCATGAGAAAGATCTCATTTGCTGGGCTGGCTAAAAAACCCTCACGACATCACATCTCACAGCCAACAGAGACAGAAGGATTGATTCATTGGTCCTGATTAATTCCAACCCGCTTCGTAATTAATTATGTCGGGTTTTTAATTATACATGAACACGGCCACGCGTTCAATAAACTACTGTTTCTCGTCAGGGGGAAGGTTCTCAAAAGCGTCTCCGCCTTAGACAGGGTAACATTGAAGAACCACCGTGACTCATTTCCTAATTAAGATATTCTCAGTTTTGCATTGTCCTAACAGCGCACACATTGCAGAAGTACAGACATCAACACATTTGTTGGAACCCTTACAGCTCATAGAAACAATGCTTCATTCCTCCTGAAATGTGATGAAATTCAAAGAAATTTTCTCATGTATACCTGCATGCCTTTGGTATGTCATAGAGTAAAGCAAAGAAACTGTGAAAAGAGATAAATTATTGCTAAAGAGATCAATTATATTCTAAAATGGCCTGAACAAAAATTATGGGACCCTAAACCGTATATTTTGTTGCACAACCTTTGGAGGCAATCACTGCAATCAAGCGATTTCTGTAGTTCTCAATGAGACTTCTGCACCTGTCAACAGGTAGTTAGGCCCACTCTTCCTGAGCAAACTGCTCCAGCGGTCTCAGGTTTGAAGGGTGCCTTCTCCACACTGCTTGTTTCAGCTCAGATTAAAGGCACCCCATGCCAGATGCAGCAATGCAGCCGAAAACATAACCGAGCTTCCTCCATGTTTCACTGTGACTTGCCAAAAGCTCCAGTTTTGACTCATCTGTCCAAAGGACATTCTCCCAGAAGCATTGTGGCTTGTCAACATGCATTTACGAAAATTCCAGTCTGGCTTCTTATGTTTTTCTTTCAAAAGTGGAGTCTTCCTGGGTACCTCTTCCATCAAGCCCACTGTCACTCTAAAAGCAATGGATGGTGTAATCAGACACTGATGTACCTTGATCTTAGAGTTCAGCTTGTACCTCTTTTGAAGTTGTCCTTGGCTCTTTTTCTACCATTCGCAAATTCGAAAATCGCACAGGGTTGATTTTCCTCTTGCAGCCGGGCCTAGAGAGGTTGGCTACAGTGCCATGGACCTGAAACTTCTTCATAATATTTGCAACTGTAGTCACAGGAACATCAAGCTGCTTGTAGATGGTCTTATAGCCTTTACCTTTAACATGCTTGTCTATAATTTTCTTTCTGATCTCCTCAGACAACTCTCTCCTTTGCTTTCTCCGGTCCACGTTCAGTGTGGTGCACACGACGATACCAAACAGCGGAGTGACCACTTTTCTCCATTTAAATAGGCTGAATGACTGATTATAAGATTGAAGCCATGTGTAATACCACTTAAAGAAAACAGTTAGTTTAAAATATTAATATAATCCAATTATTTTTTATGTTTTCTAAGGGGTATCAATAAATCTGTCCATTTTAGAATATAATTGATCTCTTTAGCAATAATTTATCTCTTTACAGTGTCTTTGCTTCTCTCTATGACATACCAAAGGCATGCAGGTATACATGAGAAAATTGCTTTGAATTACATCACTTTTCAGGAGGAATGAAGCACTGTTTCAATGAGCTGTAAGGGTACCAACAAATTTGTCCACGTCTGTAAAACTTCCAGGGTTTCTCCTGCCCTCTGTCCCTTTATTTATCCCTTCGTTTCCCAGCTTTACCTCTCATAAAGCGCAAAAATAGGGCTTTTGCAGCAACCTGCTTACGCTGTTCTCACCGCAGAGTATAGGTGTGGAAGGGCGAGTGCGTCCTAACTAATGGCTTGTGACCTACAGCCTGGCAGTGATGAATGGTGTACTGGTGGTCCGTGCTGTGGTCTGCACCGTGGTTTTAGGATTGTCACGGTGTAAGCTGCAGAAGAGGAGCAGAGAGCAAGGCTACGCCGGGCTGAGCTGGACTCAAACGTACACCCATCCACCGCGCCCCTAGGCCTACCTCGAGGGTCCGATTCAGCTCGCCAAACCTGTGATATGCTGGACAAACACAGCTGGTGTGATAACACAAAACATTTCAACCGCCACCAGGGGTCGATTAGGGATGAGGCAAAAAACATGGGCGGTGGGGGGCTCTTTGAGGGTTTTTTGGGGCCCTTTCAAAGTTTTAAAAAGCACGGAGGGGCCTCCGGATGTGTAGACCTCCAGGTGAGTCCGACTGGATGTTGGAGTCTTTTCACCTAATATGGTAGAGAAACCCCAAAGTGTGTGTGTGTGTGTGTGTGTGTCTGTGTGTCTGTTTGTACATTCTGTACCTGTCCTTCCCTGTCAAGCTGAACAATGCCTTGGTCTCGAGGAGTGAAGGGAACAGTCCGGCGCACTGAGGAAGTCAAAGGCCAGAGTGTTGGGCTGCCAAATTCCTTTCCCGTCCATGGCAGCAGCCTTTAATCCACTGCCAAAGAGCTGAGACACAAATAATCTCGCTCAGTTTCTTCTTTTTATTTGGGCTCATTATCCTGACCGGTCCGTCACGGTATTCCTGACCTTAAGCAGCCCAATTAAAAAAACAAAACAAACATTTGCAAATGCTATAATATTTAATATTTATAAACCTAAATTCTCAAACAACTTCCATTCCGAGACCCAGCAGAAAAGTAGGAACAAACCCCAAAGATCCTGAGCAAAATTAGACTGGACTGAGTGGGACAGGGTCAATTGCTCTAAATTCGGGTGTGATGTGCTGAGCTCCAGGATTTATCTGGGTACAGTCAAACAGTGTCGGACTTTGGAACTAACAGCCGTCCCTCTTTGGGAAAATAGAAAATCAATATTTTTGCCTCGTAGAATTAATTTCCACTTGAGTTTTCCACTTGAGCTCAGAGGAGCGTGCGGCTTCAACTGTGACACATCCGAACCAATGATGTGAAGCTCGGTGACTCTGGTGCTTCCTAAGAGGATTCATGTAAATATTGGTTTAAAAGGAATGCGAGGAGGAAAGGAGTGGCCACGGGTGGAGGCCGAGACAGAGACGAAGGAAAAGAAAGATAAAAAGAGAGGAGGGCTGGCTGGCTGTTGGTAAGAGACGCTCAACTAGAGATGTTTAGATTTAGATTTATATGATTGTAATTCCTCCTGTTCCTCAACAGAATAGGAAAAAAAGAGACATTCTAAAATGCTGCGAATGGAGCAGAAACGAGCGTGCACTAGGATCCCACCAGAGAAGCGGGCGTCGTCTTCAACACGCCCTCTCGCTCGCTGTGAATTATGTGTGCGTGGGCACGTGCGTGTGTGTGTGTGTGCGCGTGTGTGCGTGCGTGGGTGTAGGACCGACGCTTTCTATGTGCAACTCCGATGCGAGTCCCCGTGCCTCTCCGTTACGTTATTGAACGAAACAAAAAAAGCACCGTGCATAACGCCGACAGAGTGCTGAATGTGCGGTACACTGAAGGGTCCCGGTTTTGGGGCTTCAAAACGCAGTCACCCTAATCCTATCCTAATCCAAGTTAGAACACCATTTCTAGACTCTTTTTACGTCTTCATATCAGGTTGTCTTCATATCCATGCTCTGTGACGGTCCATTGCATAATATCAGCGACATGATTATAAAACTCGCTGATAATGTCTTTGGCGGAAAGCATAAACAAATAAATAAATTGCGGATATTTAACTGTACAAATACACCTATTGCGAGTAATTCAATCTCAACTAAATCGGGTTGTCAAGTAACATATTTCTGGAGGCGACGTCGCTGATCTTTTAATAATTTAATAATCTTTTAATAATGATCCCTGACAGCCTTGACCGTGGACCCAATAATTAAGTATTGACTGGTAAAATTAATGAATTATAGAGCCGCTTTGAAACGCTGGGGGGGGGGGGGGAAGCCATCGCCCTTTCATCACCTCTCATATGGAACTCAGTGGCGGCCTGATCCGACGTGTTCGATCATCGGCCAGTTCATTCATTTGCGAGGGGGCGTGGAAGCTTTTTCCTCTCTTCGCCGCCACGACTTGATTTATAACCGGGTGTAAAGTCGCGGACGAGGCTTCAGTCCGGTTTTTATCAGCGCGGCGGCGGAGGACAAAACTGCATAAACATCGCCTTATCTGCCGCTAAAGTACAGACAAGAAATGACATGGGAGGCGACGAATCTCATTTCCCAGTATCGGAGGAAACGGGCGGACGGCCTCGTCGCCAAAAACAAAACAAAAAAAAAAGAAAGAAAAAAAAAGGGAAAACTGAGCCGGGGGTCAGAGGTCAGGAGGAAATATGGGAGAAGAAGGATGATGCCGATTCCTCAGGACTGATATGATGATGATGATGATGATGCTGAAGCCGTGCAGTCCTTTAACCCCTTAGAGCTTCAACCCGTCATTTCTTCCTAGATAATGTTTTGAAATTCAAATTTGAACTATCTACTACTATCTCTGTTTACCATAGAAATGAAACCAGGGTTTTAAATGACCGTTTATTGTTATCGTTAAACAGTGGTGGAAAGTTCTTTGTGTACTTAGGTACATTAATCGAGTATCTTTACCTCCTTCATTAGGAGGTAAAGATACATTCAGTTTGAATTCAGTTTGAATTTCAATTTCGAAGCAAAAATCGATACTGTGGTGTCGGGGGTGGTGTGGTTTAAGCAGCCACACCTGTCTTGGTTCTAGGTAATCGGGCCCTGGATCATCGTTTTACTGTGTTACATTTCTAACTTGTTTGCGTTACTTTATTTTAAAAAAAGATCAGGATTTATGTTTACATAATTACATCTTATCTTATCTACTTTTGTATATCTTGACTATAACACCATCTGGTTGACAATTTATTCTTTAAAATGTAATCAAGAATGCTCATCCAGAGTAAAGATCTACATTGCACTTTATGTTGTATTATAGACTGTTATATCGGGGCACCTTTAATACTTTAAGTACATTTAAGAGCAAGTCATTTCTATACTTTTATTGGAAATATAAAAGTAGTACTTCCACTAGAGTCATTTTGTCTCGGAGCATGTGTACTTTCACTGAATTAAAAGGTCTCAGTACTTGTTCCTCTGCTGTCATTTTTATACTCCCCTCTCATTAATTCACTCCTAATATCCACCATTTTTCAAATGTATTACGGCTTATATAAAGATGGAAAGCGACTCACGCTCGGCTTGGCTCCTCCCTCGCAGTGAACCGTGGGTTTCAAGGGAACAAGGAGAACAAGAAGAACAACAACAAGAACAAGATGTAGCCACCGTCAACAACCCGACTGGAAGAAGAAGCGGTCATACCAATCTGGGGCAGAAAAAAAACGGAAAAAAGAAAAAAATCTCAAGAGAAAAAAACGGGCCGAAAAAACAGGTAAGAACCTTCCGTACAAGGGCCGTTGACAAGCTGTGAGTCGAAATGACAAAGGTTTGTTATCAGCGAGCTCTTGTTAGGAGGGCCGGCTGCCACACACTGCAATGCTGCTACAGGACCAAAACATGACGACACATCACGAGCGTGTTAGCGGCAACTCCTTTGACGTCCTTCCCCCGAGTGAACGCTGTAAACCAGCTGCTGCACTCTCCCGAAATGCGACTAGGCCTGGCTGTCGACCTCCTCGTGACAACGGCATCGCCCTGTCATCGGCGCTCGATCACAGGGCGACAGGCTCTGCTGCTGCACGGTATACTGCAGAAGACGTCTGCGGCGAGATGAAGGCGGAGGCCGTACTCCAGCAGAGAAGACTCAGGTCTACTCGAAAGGCATTTTGCCGATGAAGCACCGGACGAGCCCACATCTGACGCACTGAAGAGGCTTGAAAACACAGTTTTTGCGATGCGGTTGTGCACCGTGCCGTCCAGTCTCTTGACGACCGGTTTCAGACACTGGGGGCGCGTCAAATGTCAAAGACAAGTCTTGGTGTGCTGCCGGACTTCAGAAAAAAATGGTCCATCCGAGGCTGTCAGATGAACGTGACGGGCTCTGCAAGATCCTGCCATGCGCAGGATGAGGGTGACGTTGATGGGAAAGAAGTGGAATAGGAGATGAGGAACTTACCGACCTCGGGCCCTGACGGCATGGCTGCCGCGGAGACGCCTCTCCTTCGTTCAAGGAAAACAGTCGGAGGAACTCTGCACAAATCAATCTACACAAGCTCCTGTCGCTGTGGCTTCTGCTGAGAGAAGCTTTTCTCACCTCAAACTCCTCAAAACATATCCGAGGTCAACAACGCCTGAGTGGACTTGCAATGATGGGTGTGAAGCAAGATGCTGTATCAGCAGAAGGCTTTCATACGTTGACATCATCGATGAGTTTGCATCAAAAAAATTGAGGAAACTGCTGTTATTTGTTTAAAGGTTGACATTTGAATTATTTGGAAATATGTTTATTTTTATTGGTATACATTTCTTGGTTTTCTTTTTTTACATGAATATACACTTTGATCTGTTAATATTCTTGAACATGTTCTAGTTAATTCATTTATTGTTTTTATATTGCATCCTTATTATATCTCTAATATTTGTGCAATTGAATTTGCATTTTTTTTTTTGTACATAGTTATTTATTGTTTTCATATTGTGGTTCACTTGTTAATTAAAATCTTTATTGATAATAAATAATGCCCACTAGTCATTCATTTTCTTCCAGGGTATTGAGAAACGACCCTGACCGTACAACAGTGTGGTTTGGACTTTTCCCTTTCACTCTCCTCATCCTCTTCCAGATCGGCGTCCAGAGGCCTGACGCGGCGATGTGGTCCAGTGTCCCAAATTAAAGGGAGCCTGGCGGCGGCGGCGGAACCCGACGGCTCCTCTGACACTCTGTGTAAGTAGCCGAGCCCCTTGATGGATGACTCTTATTTTCTTGTCAGCCTCGCACCTCTCTTATGTTTATCTTGATATCTGCTTGATGGGCCTTCATTTGTCCTGTACGGACCGGGCGGGGAGGAGCGAATGGGAGGGAGAAGGATTCTTTGAGAGACGGCCAAAGAAAAAAAAAAAAATAGAAGGTGAAACAACGTTGAAAGGCAACGGGGGGAAGAGAGCTGTAGGACAAAGGAGACAGAAGTAAGGAGACCTGTTGTGAAAATCTCAAGCTCAAACGTTTTCAGTGCTTGTGCAGATGCATTTGGGTCTCTGATGGGCCTACTAACACACAAACCTCTGAAACAAGACAGCCCAGTCAGTTTTTTGCGAGCTGTCTGTTTCAGAAAACATCTGATCCAACAGGCCATTCCGATTTGTCTCCCAACCCTACATCACGTTGGGCTTCAGTAGAATTAGAACTGCCACCCGTCTGAGCAACTCCACCTATGGCTTAAGCATGACTGCTAGCGGGTTCGGGGGCAAAGAGCTGCGCTAAGCATGGGAAGTGCTCTGTTGTTGGATGCACAGACCAGCGCAAATATTTTTAAAGAAAGAAGAATTTATACCAACTGCCCGTGACGAAACTGCAGACGATGGAACATTTTAAGTATTTAAAAAATAATTGTGTATTGTCGGTAATGTTGATAAAAGTCGGAACAAACTTTTAAATTAGGCCTTGTGGATCTAATTTGAGTTCAGCAGCTGGATTGCTTCTTTTTTTCCTTAAATTTGTTCAGAAACAGAATTTGGTGGACTGATAAGGTGAAATAAGCGAAAGTTCACAGACTAAAAACAATGGAACCCGGAGTAAAGCTTAAACCCCGTTGGCTCACAGAACCCAAAACTTGTGCTCAAACCCCATTGGCTCACAGAACTAGGGGCCTCAGGAGGATGGCTCCTCCCACGTAAACAGAGTTTCAGGAGTACAATGGATTTAGAGGCATGAATGGCTAAGATGCATAATGTGAGTGGTATTTTCAGCAAAAAACTTCAAAACATTTCCTGGGAACCTTAGAGACCTACATTAACTTATTGAAAACAAGCATAATAGGTCCCCTTTAAACAGGATGCTCAAATTGACAAATACACAAATCAAAAGTATTATTATGTTTTTATCTATTCCAGCAATACTGCAATGATGTGACTCAAAGACCCGTACTGGTGTCAATTTGAGTTTTATCCCGTTTTTTAGTTAGCACACACGTTACCAACTCTGACCATTTTCGTTAGAAAATGAATTAACAAACAAATAAACAAATAAATAATAAATAAAGAATAATGATTATTATTTTTATTATTATTATTATAATTTGTTATAATAATAATACAAATAATAATAATAATAATAATAATAATAATAATAATAATAACAATAATAACAATAATAACAAAATACTTTTGAATAAAAATATCCATTCTCTCATCTCAATATGAGCCATCAGTACAAACGCTCAGTAATATCAAACATGTAGAAACCGACTAAAACTCCATTTGACACCAGCATGGCTCTGTGTACTTCACTTAAAACCCACATTACTTAAATAAACAACTAAACTGTCATGAACGAGTCAGAGACTGAATGTGAATGCCAAATTGAAGGTGATGACATTGGTTTTGACCGGCCTCATTTACCTCCATTGCTGGAGGCCCAAGATACAAACATCTCCGCCACCGCGTCTCCTTCATGTAATCACTGTGAGCTCACACCTGGTGGAGCGTGCACGTTTTGGGGGTTTGGGGCGGGGTGAGTCATTTTCCGCCGGCGATTCTATCGCATCGCATTTGGGTCCTCTGGTTATTAGTTACTTGATGAGCAGCACTCCACTCTGGGGAAATTCCACCACCTGCCATTGATTTCTTTGCGAGGGCTCTCCATCCACTGACCTAAAAAAATAAAAGGAACAGTGCCAGTGAGCGACTCCTTAAAAAACCCTTCAGTTTCTCAGACTGAGCCGGGGACTGACACACCGGCCGGCTCTAAGTGCCCCGGAGAGTATTGATTTATCCATTATGATTTTACAAACTGCATGAATGCACTGTTCGCGACCCGTTCACGGCTCTACGGGTGCTCTCGTTTCACCACGGACACCTCTGAACGTCGGAAGGAAACTCACACGATCATTAATAAGGGAAGACATGCTTGGTTCAACAAATGCCAACTCTGCACTAAACACTTCAATTGAACATTGAAAAGGGATTGAAAATTGTGAGTCAGAAAATAAATAAGATGGCAGTAGTATCCCAGTAAGAGGCAATAGTATCCCAGAATTCCCCGACCTGTGTTTTTTTAATGTCCTGAGAAGCTTTTGTAGACACAGAAGCCGGCTCTTTGTCTTGGTGCGCGACTAAATATTTGAGAATTTCAAAGACAGTGTCAAAGGGTCAGTTGGCGAGTCGTTGTTTGATGTTTTATTGATCAAGGTTTGTCTGCAAGAAACAAAAGAATATCCTGTACTTGTTGGCAAATCAAAAGATAAGCCGAACCACGGATGAGCTAAGAATGAAACTCACGGTTGAAATGGCCACTTCATACGAGACGGTGCTGCTTTCAGACACATGCTTCAATTGTTTTTACACCACAGAGCTGCATTGAGACGGTTAATGATCTGTGAAATTTTCAATTCTGATTGGTCGACGGCAGCAATCAGGGATCAGTTATTTCCCGGGTTATTTCCCGTATAATGACTGCTCATCCGTTAATAATGACTGTTGCCACGCCCCTCGCATCTCTCTGCCTACACCAGCCAGTGGCGCCACCTTGTGGCGTTACAAAGAAACAACGGTGGAAGGTTTGAAGGCTTGCAGTCATTGATTTCAAAACCCCCAACGTTCCATTCAGTATTTCTGTTTTCACTATGAATGTAAATGACAAATTTAGGATTATTAACAGTAAATAGCTTTGTCATGCTGTACTTAGGCCACAATTATTTTGTAGGGTGAATAGCTCGCTACGTTGGCACAGCTACGTTGCTGTGGTTAATTGTTCTTAGCGGGAGATCTGACACTCGGCATACTACTTATGAAATGATTTCAAATCAATATTATGTGCCAGTGTATTGATTTATTGAGTAAGCATGTAGAAACCAACCATTTTAGTAGCCATGTAGAAAGCAGGATAATGTGCAACCAGCCAGTCGTTGTCGCAAAATAAAGACGGGCGACCAGGACCCCAACACCAAGCGACATCGAAAGCCAACGCTGCTTCCAGACGCGTAAACAAAGCTTATGTCTCACTTCCAGTTCCTTCCATTGTATTTCAACCGTATTTCATTTTTACGGAATCATTCTTCCCCCAACTTCACATGGCGCTGCCCCGAGAGGGTTGATCACTGCAGTAAGCGGGTCTGCCCTTGTGCGTTTTGTCATCGTGTCGGTGTGTGTGTGTGTGTGTTTGTGTCCTCTCGGAGAGCAGAGGGCTGTGTGATTCAATAGCCTCCGAAGCCGGCGAGAGCAAACAGCCGTTATGTCCGGAACCCTGGGGCCTGGCTCCCCCGTCACCCCCCTTGCACCCAACCGCCTCCCCGCTCGTTCCCCGGCCAGCGGGCGAATAAATCCCCGAAAAACCGCCTCCCCCTTGAGTGCTCATCAGGCAACAGGATCTATGAGCTTCACAAATTCAGTGGTGCCCGGTTGCTAACAGTCGGTGGCCAGCAGCCATTACTCCCCAGGTAGCGGGGAATCAGACGGGAGTTGGCTATCTTCTCAAACTTTTAGGTTATTTCGGTTCAGCTGGGCTGTGAAGGGCAAATTGCCAGTGCTTCAAGTTGACATTTATTTGATTCTAAACCACAGTTCTCCTTGTTGACTCTCTCGCTCTCTCTCCCGCTCTCTCTCTCATCTGGATACAAACAAGTAAGGAGTTTGTTACGAAGGAGGGAAGCGGGGTGAAGGTGAAGGAGAGATGACAACTCAGCCGATCCAAAAAAGGAATCAAGAACAGTACGAAGCTCCTAAAATTAACACCATGCATGTTGTCAGAACGTGGTACAGGATTCTACTGTTAAAGGATAGCTTCTCCTTTTTTCCACCCAATCCATGTCAAAATGTTGATTTTTAACTGTTCATAGTTCAAGCTCACTGAACACTTATTGAAAAACTTACTACTCTGCTGCAACTTCCCACTGTGATTAAATGCAGTCCAATGGGCTCTTTTTCGTAAACGGGGAAGTCACTTTTCTTTCAGTATTTTAGAACATGTTTTGAATAACAAATATTTTTTCAAACTTTTTGCAATTGACATCATACAGCCAGAGGGTTACAGTGGCCACAGGTGTAGGTTGTCAGCAGGAAGTGACACAACCTACTGTTTCTAGTCTCTCAGTCTTTTTTTGTTTTTGTTTATTGGTTTTTGCAAAACAAAAAAACCTCATAAAATGCATGGTTTGCTACCATTTTGCCATTACTTTGTGATCATCTCATTCTCAAAATGTAGATTCAACATGTTTTGTTTTTAAGCATTAAATGTTTGGACTGGATTGGATTGGATTGGACTGCATTCAAACACAGTGAGAAACTGCAGCAGAGTGATGATGGTGGAGCAGGACGACCCTGTGAGGTTTCTGAACCACTTACTGACTTTCCACAGACACTGGGATATAGCCAAACCGTCTCCGATGTGGTCCCTCTCCCGGAGATCCCAGTAGGGGTGCGAACCCTCGCTGAGATCACAGGCTCTGTATCCCTTTTCTGTATTCCCAAACAATAAAGATGTCAATTGGGACGGGACAAGTGCAGCTGGGAAGATGACCAAATGGCTCTGTTTTGTGTCTCAGCCGAGACTGGGTCATTAAACCCCTTCTCTCTTTTCCTCTCTTTCACACATAGCCTGCATTCTTTCGTTTAATCTAGGCCCCCATGGAGAACTCTTGTCTTTTGGCCCGGGCCATAAAGTGCAAGCCACGTCTTGAGTAATTTGCATCTGCAATTTCTCCCTTGTTTTTAAGGAGTGTGAATTAAGGTGAACCAATGTCAAATCAGTCTGTCAATCAGTAATTGAAGTGACATTAATTCTATGGATGTTTCGATCTAACTCCTCTCACTGTACGATGCAAAACGACAAAGTTACAATAACACCATTAAAATGTATAACTCTCATGTTGCCAGGCTACCATCTAGTGGCCAACGGGTAGAAGTCGCGGTAACCGCAATTACAATTCAAAGTCATTTTGTATTGTGAAGCTCAGGAAGATGACTTAATGCCATTTATTAGTAGTGTTGAAATTATGTTTTAATAGTTAGTAATTAGAAATCGTCCTAACAGTTAATTTGTCACAAATTTGTTATCCTGATAGAAAAGTATGTTTAGTATGTTGTATGTTTTAAAACCATTAATTTGTCCAAGTTGAGTGATGTATGGAGTTATGTGACTTTTGCATGTGAAATTAAATTACATTCACGAGTCGGGGAATTGTCAGCAGCCAGTTAAAAGAGGAGGTGCACAAAAATTGTCTCCTCCGCCATTTTGAGAAGAGGAAACGCTGTAATTCCTCCTCCCCTGTCAAGTGTTTAAAAGAAGTCATCGGTCAGTTTACCGAGAGGCTGGACCTCAAATTGCGGAGCTCAAGGGGAACAATTCAACATCATTTTGTTAAAGTAAAACAAAGTCAATTTCACACTGAGGTGGCATAGGTGCCACTGTGGCAGTTCGGCCTACCACAATCCACCCAAGTGACGTTTTCAGGACCCCTGGCACAGAGACACAGACGACAATGGTTTGTAGACACCAGTTTATTGTAGAGAGGAGGCTAGGTGGAATTAGCCAGAAGCAGATAGAACATGTCATGATGAGGCTCCTATGTTCAGTATGTTTGGGAATGGGGTTTTAACCTGTTGCTCTCCAACCAACGAGCAACAGGCATGCAGCCACCCTGATCCCGATCACTTAGATCAAGGTCAGTTGTGGCTGCTCACCACCCCATCCCCACACCACAGTGACCGATAAGGTTCACATTTGTCCGGTAAAATAAATTATATTTGGACACTGGACTGAATTTTACCACGGTGGTAATTGCACTAAGAAACTGTAGGGGAGCCAAATGTCACATACTAAAAGCAACATAGAGCTGCTTTAAGTTTGCTTTTGGGAAAGTTTGTGTGCAATTTAAATTCTTACAGACCAAGTGTGCTCCAGCTACCCAACTGAAAAATTGTTTTTTTTTTTAATCTTCTTTCTTTTATTTTGTATCGCTAAACCTTTTTTTTCTTTTACATTACGTTATTTTATTTTAACAGCGATCCACGAAAGATTCAAGCCTAACTGATTAAAGTTAGTGTAGCTAGATGAATATGATTGGACATTCAGCCACAACCTCAAGAGAAGCCATAAGCCGTTGCCAAGCAACCACCTGAGAGAACCAAGTAAACCACTTCTGGGCGATACGGCACCCTTGAATTGAAGCCGCCCCACCTCGCCGCAGGCTGCGGCCAGAGCTTTTTCTGTCCGGTAACCATCCCGGTTCACCTGGGAAGCAACCAAACCGGTAATTCAGGGAGCGGCCATAGTGGACACAATGCTGCCTGCACACTCAGGGGAAACCAGAGAAAACTCTCTACCTCTGACTCGGCAACCAGTACGACAAAGACTTCCAACATGTCCAATTGAATTAATTTCTTTTCTAGAGAAGTTACCGACCTTAGCGTGTGTCACATTTTATTATTTTGATGAAATAGTTACATAACTTCTTAACTCACAATTGTCGTTGAGTTAAAGTTTGTCACCCTTTTAAAATCCTGTATTCATTTACTTATTTTCTTAACATTAATTTTACTATTATTTAAATTTTTCATATATTTTACTATTATTTCATTTTAATTATTAAGCAGGATAAAAATAAATCCCATTTGTTAGAAAGAAGTTTGTCTGTTTGTGTCCATAAAAAATTGAAGACACAGGAAAATGTATCGCACCAAGAACTCAAATTTTTATGAAACTGATCAATAATAGTAAATTTGGTTTATTTATTGTCTCCTACTGGTTTATTTATTGCGGCGGCGCAACTGGTGTTCAACCAGCCAAAGAGGGCACACGTCACTCCGCTGCTCATCGAGCTCCACCTGTAGCCGCTCGCATCAAGTTCAAGTCTCTTATGCTGGCCTACAGAGTGATTGTTGGGAATGCTCCCACCTACTTAAATGCTCTTGTAAAAACACATGTTACATGTTGCTGCTGCGCTGATCAAATGAGCGTCGCCGGGCTCTGCCGGCCATACAGCCGCGGCAATCCAGGTTATTCTCATTTGTAGTTCCACGTTAGTGGAACGAGCTGCCAAAAACGACCAGAGCAGGGACCTCCCTCTCTGTCTTTAAGAAGCACTTGAAGACCCAGCTCTTCAGAGAGTACCTCCTCTCCTAACTTACAATTACTTAGCACTACTTAGCAGTATTTATTGTTACACTAATGTCTCTGTTGCAATGTAGCTTGAATGTTATTCTCCCTTGTAAGTCGCTTTGGATAAAAGCATCTGCTAAATGACTAAATGTAAATGTAATGTAAATGTCCCCCGCTGGGAGTTGTGCCCCATAAATAAAAGTTATTTCATATGATAATTTAATAGTTTGTTAAACCAAATAACGCTACATAAATTGAGACCCTTTTCAACAAATTCAATTTCAATTTCTAAAGTGGTTATAACGCTACAATGGGTACAGACATTTTAATAGGACCTGCGCTGAAAAACGGACAACCCATCATTTGAGTTTTAAAGGTTATCGTGGTGATGCTTGAACAGTTTTTACTATATCTTTTCGATATATCTTTGGAGCTTCCCGGAAGCAATTACCTTCCTTGGACAAGTATGCTCTCAGACATTGACGAATGATGTGGTGACACACAATGTTTCAAGCTGCCATTCTTCCTGACGTGACATTACTTGCGATATATTATGCTGCAGCTTAATTTTTTAGTAAACATGTAAAAAAAAAAAAGTATGGAGCCATTAGGCCAGTTAGGACCAGTTAGCCAGTAGGACCATGATTTATGGTATAAGAAGGTGGGGAAACCAAAATTATACTGTAAATAGTAATTGTAGTAATAGTAGTATAGTAAAAAGACTTTTCTATGTTTTCAAATAAGAAAAGATCAGTAGGCCTACCAATGATGGCATAATAATAAAGCTTCTAATATATCTTATATCTGCCATATTAAATACTAGTATTTTACTATAAACCAAGTGTCATTCAACAGTACTTTAGATCCACCCTGCTGTGAAAATGATTGTAACACACATTAAAACAAAGCACTCCTGTTCTTCGACAGATGCAAATTTGGGAGTTTGTTTTTGTTTCGTCTTCCTCTAAATTTCTGAGCTCAACATGAAGTCCTGGGTCATTCGAGAAGCTTCATCACCTTGGTATTCTTATTATCGCCTTCAGCAACTCCTGTTGAAAAGTCACAAGACGCCATTAATCTCTCATCTGGGCTGTCAGGCTGGCGAGGGTGTTTGTGATGCGGCCCGGACGTCTTCCGGCGCTAAGTGTCGTCGTCTCCAAGGACAGGCGTTGTCACGGCAACCGTCAGGTTTAAAGTTCCGTAGCGGTGTCAAATTCAGTTTGGGCGCAAAAACCCCACCTTAAAATGATCTCCTAGTCCGCTGACAACCACGGTAAGCACATATCGCTGTCAAAGTTAATACATTTTTCACATATTTTCTTTATTTCTTAATTCCTTTTCGAAAAGGCGGAAGCGCTGCTGCTTACAGAAAACTTGACAAAAATGTGGAAACTTGGACAAAAAAGACTGTACTTACTGTAGTTCTGTAAGCGCAGGAGATAATTTAAGGTAGCTTTATCACCATTATTTTGTTAAATCTGTCATTAGAGACAGTATTAAAAAATCTAAAAATGTGACCTAGCCTCGGGAAAATGGTCAGAGATAGTGTAAAATGTTTGCGGGCTAGTTAAAAAGGCTTAAACTCAATTTGACACTGGTATTATCACTTTAAATTAAACACATACTATTTTTAGGTTCATTTAGGAGTTGATAACAGATTCCTTTCTCCGCAAATAATCCCACAGCAAACAGAATGGACTATAAGTGACATTAAGATATGTGGGGGACTGATGGAAACAGATAGTGAAGAGATAAGAGATGTGCTGGAGTTTATCGATTATACTGCATCCCTTGGCACGGCCTCAGGCTTCACCAGCCGTACCACTGTGCAGCTGTGAGCAGATAAAAACACGTTTATTGCCGTGACCTGACAGAGTCAGATTATATGTCATTTTATGTTCTTTTAGTGGTTTTAACAGTTGGCTGAACATTTTTTTTATTTTAATCTGCTGCTCATGATGGAGCCAGTATCAAATATATTCTTCGTACCCTCACAAAATGTGAAATTGTGTTTTTGTAAGGGTAAGAAAATAAATGAAAGAGAAAATATAGAGACATACTGTAAGTTGAATATTGACTGATAGAATTACCATGGGCCTGCGTTTTCATCATTTTTATCGATAATTAAGCAAGGTTAGTAAAATACAGAGGTTCTGGATAGTCCCTTCAAATCTCCCCTCTTAAATGGAAATATGCTGGTTTTGGCAGGAGACTGTGTTTTGGTTCTTCCTTATTAGTTTCAGTGAATGATTCAAGTTCCACTTGGGTTATTTGAAATATCCATTTTGATAGGGCCACCATTTCCCCCAAAACCACACATATCATCGACCAATGAAACAAGCTGACAAGTGGGAACGGGTTTGTCGTGGATGCATCATGGGTTGCAGGACATCAAATACTATGTCTGCCACGTCAAAGTTAATATACAAGTTTGCCACAAAGAAAGTAAAACTTGTGTTTCTCCCCTAAGTATTATCAGAAGTTGCCCTGTTTATGGAAGAGCGATTAAATATTGTTGAAGTAAATTGTTGTATCTGTTGCAGCTCAGTTGTGAGCAATTCAAGTGTGTGGCGGATCTGAAATAACGCTGCACGAACGGCCCCTCGGAGCTGCTCGATATGGGTTCTGCAAACTTGAGACGTCTGGTATCAATAGGCTCAGATTTTTATTTTTTGGTTTTTGTTTTTATCCTCTATGAATGTAATCTGGAGGAATCACCTTCATCGGTTCATGTTGCCGCCAAGACACGCAGCCTGTCAAAACAAGGTGGGGATAATCCTCACCCCTCAGATATATGTTAGCCAGAAGCCCAATCAATAACGTGCTGGAATTGATGTTAAATAATTTAAATGACTTAGTCTCACACTGTGCATCCAAATAAAAACTTGTTGTGCATCCAATAATAGGTTGGCTTTGCAGAGAGCAAATCAACATTTCAATTTTTCTTGATGTCTAGAGTCTGGATGTCTAGAGGGTGAGGATGAGAACAGGGAGGTTTACCTCCCCCACACTCCAAAAGTCTTTCTCTTAAAAAACACTACGCATCAAAGCCTTCATATCACTCCACCGGTCTCCTCTCTGGTGAATGTAATCCCAAACACTTTCCTCCTATTAGTATCGTCGGTTCCCAAATATTTTTTAGGTCGGGAGTAAACATTTTGTGGAAAATAATATAGAAAATAAAAAAACACAAACACAGCATCTATTAATACCAATATATAAATATACAGCAAAATAAGCAAAATAAGATGAAAATAAAAGATAAGTAATAAAAAATTAAAAAGATAATTTCTAAAATAATAATTTTAATGCAAACCCCCTGCAACTCCTTAGAAGGACTCCCAGGGGACGACCGGCCCCAGTTTAGGAACCCAGCGGGCCTAGAATTTAATGTGGAATCTATGTGCTGCAATTACGCACGTTATCAATCGTTAAGTCTTTTCAGCATGTTTTATTATTCTATCAATCTACAGCGAAAATGTCTTCCAAGATAGAATCTGCTTGCATGGTCCAAAAACACTTGAAACTCGACACGGTCTATACTTCCATTCATGTCACGTTATGTTTTTTCCATGTCTGCCATATGCCTCTTGACATGGATTGACTGAATCTTGTGTTTTTTCCTGCTGTCATTGAGACAAATTCCTCTGCGTTTAGTGCACTTGGCAAACGTCATTGTAATTCAGACAGGGGGAGAGGAAATAAATCCTGTCTCACAAATTTGAACAGTGCAGCCAATGCATTCTGCCCCGCTTGTCAAATAAACAACATATTTCCCTTGAAAGAGTTTGCCTTCTTCTATGGCTCTTCTTAAAGGCGTCACATTTCTGACATGTGCCACCGTTGAATAGATCTGGATCAGATATGATTTGGCAGCCATGATTTCCAGCCTGTGATTTACTCTGCATGCGGTCAATAACATAAAGTGGTCTTCATTTACTTGAACATATATATATTTTTTAGCAACTTCCTTTTTCTGACACTCTACTCTGACATCCAGATACGTACGACATGAGTCAAAGGTTTAATCGTCAAATACGCAGCAACAATCGAATTGTTGCAACTACAGCACTTTTTCCTGGCTATAAGGTGTGTGGTCTTCAAGTTTCTCTCAAAATGCTTACAGTGTCAAGAAACAGGGATTATATATACTGTATATATTGTTTATTGGGTGTCACAGAAATCAAGCCTGTTCTTTGAGCGTCCCTAAACTGTGACTAAAAAGTTCACAGAAAGAGCCGAAAAAACAATTATATAATAACTAAGAACGTTACCGATTAATATTCAGCTTATGCCTGTCCCTGTCTTCATGCAAGTTAACACCACCCTCCATTTTTGGAGTATGTTTTTCCATTGCTCAATTACATGATTCATTAAGTGCTGATTGAATGAGGTCTGTGCTGAATGATCGGTGCCAAATACTTCAGGTTGTTCTCAAGCATAAAAAAACGTTGAAAAAAAACAAAAAAAAGTTCTTTTCTGCACCAGCTCCATACTTTCCTCATGCTGGGAGTGTGATGGGGGAAAGCTGCCAACGTGAAAGGAAAGACAGAAAGTATAGCGTGAATACAGCAAAGGTGAGCGGAGTTCAGACGAGGGCGAAGCTTTAGATGAGCCCCAAATGTCTACCCTTGCTCAACGCCGCCAAAGAATCTGTTGTGCGCCGACGCACGGATGAAAAATTGACATGCTATCATAGCCTGGAGAAAAATTGCAAAAGTGCAAGAAGCGCTACGATCACAGCGCTATAACTTTTTATTTATCTTTATTTTTTTGGAATTGGGGTATCGGAGAGTTCAGTAGCTGATGAACGGAAACGGCTAAAACTTCCCATATCGACAACCTGCCAGGAGGCAAACGTGGAGGTTCTACTTCCAACCTTCAAGGATATGATACGTCTCTCTTGAGCTTTAGTTTAATATTTGTGGATGCTCCGTTCCTCCGTCAAGGTTTCGATGCGAGTCATGGAGTACAAATCCCCAGGTCACCCATTTGGGTGCAACACCGGTGACAACACTGCCTGGCAGCAATGGAAATGCCGCCAGAAAACAGCAAATTGAACAAAAAAAAACGATGTAATGGTTTTCAAATTACTCACTGGATTTGCAAAGGCTGTCAGGCTGCTGTGACGCCATGTTAGTTTCGACTGAAACCATTTTTTTGTGAATGTGGGTGTTTGTGCCCTCTCCTCCGGAGAAAAAAGGGTTAGGAGAGCTGTCGTTGTGGTTGATGGATGGCTCTGTAACACGCGTCCATCCGGCAGAAATGGCCGGCCGTTACTAATTTCGGCGGGCTCGCTGATTTCTGTTCGCTGGCTTTTATTCGGGAGGGTTCAACGTAAAGAGGTAATAATGAGCGATAAAATAAAAAAGGTTGAGCGGTTGAGGAACGCTCGGTTCGGTAGTGGCCCCCTCACGATTCCTGCCCGACAACACTGATTTCTTAAAAAAAAAAAAAAATCTTCTTTAAACAACACGTTTTGGAATTGATCTAATAAATGATCATTTTTACAGTGCTAAACAAAGCAGGCCATATTAACACGAAATAAAACAGAGCAGCGCTGCCTGTGCAGGGCGTCTTTTCCGACTGCGACGTTCTCAGATATTAAATGTGAGACTTTGCGACATTTTAGTATGGTTGTGTGAGTGTAAATAAAACAAACTAAATCAAATAGATCAGCATTGCTTGAAGGGGTTAGGCCAAAATGGGCTTTTCTGGGACAGTCTCCGTTTTGTTCTACTCTTTTATTTTTGTTGTTTTTCAGGCTGAAGGTATCCGAAACACGACAACAGCACTACTCGCGGACATAGAAGTCTTATTAGAACCCGGGACGTTTCAGACGTCTTGTCGTTCGAGTTTGATTAATATCGATCTATATTTGGAGCAAAAAGAATTGTGAAAATTGTGTGTGTGAAATTGTGTCTTCATTAGTTTCAGGGGCGGGCGGCTATGTGACATCGGCATCCGAAGTTTTATAAGTCCATCTTTGGGAACCCATTCCCCTCCAGCCACTTGCGAGCACGACATCCAGAGACAGCTTGAGCCCGGGCTGCGTTTAAAGGAAACTCTGAAAAATTTAACTCGTGCTGCGTTTTACAAAACCCCGGAAACTTTAATCAATCAAAGTAGACGTTTTCGCATGGCAGGAGGTTCCGAGAACCGCCGGAGGAACGACATTGTCTTTTGTGCCCGCGCTGTGCCAGCATTCTTCAGGGATATTTAAACGTAATCCCGGGAGAGCAACATGCAGTGACGTAAGTCCACACAAACTGTCAGGAGTCCAAAACAGTCCAAAACATTCTGTGTTTGTGTCCCCACACGTGGAGTTCGCTCGCGGCTCCAGAGAGATGGGTCAGAATGGTGTCTTAATCGTGTTTTAGTTTAGTCCCAAAAGTTTTAAAATAGTTGATTAAATGTCTATGAGGGACATGCAGTGTTCAGTCCGTTTGAATGGAACCGCGTGGTTGGGAACTTCCACACAGAGTGATTGACTTCCACAGAGACACCGTGAGGCAGGACTCTGTGGACTACAGGTTGTAGACAGACACCTTCTCATTTTTAGGATAAAATCATAACACGCGACAAGTGTATCGGCTTGTGGTAGTAATACTCCGTGTCGCCAGGTGTCACAGCGTCATCAGCCGATGCAGCGTTCAATGGAAGCTCGGAAAATTGTAGCCCGTTTTTAGTAGGGGGGTTGCATGACATACAGGCCTCCCCTTGAGGCGACGAGGGACCTGCCGAGAGACCAGAGAGCAAAGCTGCTCGACAAAGACACGGAGACGTACAAAGAGAGATCGCTGCCGCTGATCCTCCCATGGACGTTGGTCCTGAGGCGTGTCCGCCGCCACCGTCTCCGCTCCGCAGAGGACATCTAATGTAGACTCTTTAAGACTTTGCGTAAGTTCATGTGGGGTCTGGATCAAACCGGCCTGAGTGTGATTGTGGCATAACTGTTAAGCACTGTGATGTACGCGGGGAATTGGGAAAACAATCGGTTTGAGCAGCCGGGAAGAATGTGAGGCTCCCTGCGAAGGAAAAATCATTTATTTGTGTTTGTGTTGATACAAAGTGATGGTGTGTTTCACGGAACTTGGAAAACTGTCATTCGTATCTAACGCGACTAAGTTGGATCCTGTGTATTGCTGCCTGTAGCTATATTATTGTAATTATTATGTATAATCATAGTAAAGGTAGGTTATTTTATACATTTTAGAAAAACATTATCAACTGGCGAATATGACAGGGTTTTTTTTTGCGTGGGCTTCGTAGGTCAGCAGGAATGAAATTCTAAGATCGAAAAGAATTAGAATATTAAAAAATATATTTATTTAAAATGCTGAAAATGCCGTTTAATTGTGTATTTTTTTTAATCAATAAATTATTTATGATAAATGTTTTGGCTAATGTTAGCGAATCAACTTCAATCAATTTTCCCGGTAACAGTGTGCGTCGGTGTTTCACTGTGTGTATAAGGGAGAGTGCGCCTTTGACTAGAATGTCCCGTAATTCCTCAGATATGGCAATGAAAGAGGGAAACAAACACGACCATCACCGACACAATGTCCTCAGTGCAGAGGTTCTTAACCACCAGCTCAGGGACTCACGG
>NC_137196.1:23204533-23289533 GCF_960531495.2 Zeus faber | reverse complement strand
TGGACAGAGAGGCAGTGAGACAGAAGGACAAAGAGGCAGTGAGACAGATGGACGGACAGAGAGGCAGTGAGACAGACGGACGGACAGAGAGGCAGAGAGGCAGTGAGACAGACGGACGGACAGAGAGGCAGTGAGACAGACGGACGGAAGGAGAGGCAGTGAGACAGATGGATGGGACAGAGATGCAGTGAGGCAGATGGACGGATAGAGAAGCAGTGAGACAGACTGACTGACAGAGAGGCAGTGAGACAGACGGACGGACAGAGAGGCATTGAGACAGATGGACGGACAGGGAGGCAGTCAGACAGATGGATGGGACAGAGAAGCAGTGAGACAGACGGACAGACAGAGAGGCAGTGAGACGGATGGACGGACAGAAGGGCAGTGAGACAGATGGATGACAGAGAGGCAGTGAGACAGATGGATGGGACAGAGAGGCAGTGAGACAGATGGACGGACAGAGAGGCAGTGAGACAGACGGATGGACAGAGAGGCAGTGAGACAGATGGAGGGCCAGAGAGGCAGTGAGACATAATTAACCATTTGTTTTCATAATTCACTTACTGTGACCCCAGAAAGACACTGAAATAATGGCACATCACATGCTCTTCCTGCCGCTCATATATTCTGTTGTCAAAATGCAGAGAACATGTCTGCGGTTAATGGATGCATTATGGGATGGTTGTAAATCAGTTCCACTCCACAGCCACTCCTGCAGCTCCTGAACGACCTTTTCGGAAGGAGAGGAACCTCGACAGTTCATCAACAGAATTATAACGTTGCATAGTGCACGGGGAAGCGTCAACTAGACAGATATCGATGAGTGACTCATTTTCTTAAGTTGAAGACAGACAGGAGCACTAATAACTAGCCGAAAACTCCTAGAGGCGCCATCAAACCGCTGAAGTTAGTTTTGGAATGTTTTTCCAAAAATAAAGTTTTTCTATCAGCCTCTATGAGCTCCTCCAGCCCCCCTGGCTACTGACCTCATGCGTTTGTTCTGAAAAGAAGAGTGAAGGGGATTTAGTGATGGTGCAGAAAATTACACTTTGCAGAATCGGTGCAAAGTATTATTGTGGCTACACACTTGTATCTCTTCCAGATTGTGATTGATTTTCAACCTGTGGGTCCCGGCCCCCTAGTGGTCTGTAAGGGTATTATGAGTTGGCCGCCGGATCGATGATTTCATGCTATATGATTTTAGGATTTCTGGCGATTCGGGTATCATGTCTGCGTGTGAAATCCTTTCTCATCGCCCTGCAACCTCTCCCTCACCCTCTTTTTTCCCTTGGCTGACCATCATAACAACCCAGACGTCCCACGTCCCCTCCCTGACCCCCACCACGGCCGCTGTGCGCCGACATTCCTCCGCGGGTTTCATCAGGAGTAACGACTGTATCTCCCGAGGTCTCCCCCCGCTAATGGATGATGAAAGATCTCAGGTGCGAAGGATCTCCCTCAACTCCCCCGAAACGCCGGGCGCAATCCATCACCGGCGGCAACCCGCCCCGTGATGGCCCGTCCCACGCGAGGAAAAGGGCCGCGAGGAGCGAGGAGGAAGAGGAGCGAGGAGCGAGGAGGGAGAGGAGCGAGGAGCGAGGAGGGAGAGGAGCGAGGAGGGAGAGGAGCGAGGAGGGAGAGGAGCAAGGAGGGAGAGGAGAGAGGAGGGACGGTGGAGCGAAGGTGTACAAGGTCTCCGACCGAGTGTTGTGTTTACAACATGATGATTGATGGAGGGACGGATTGGGGTTTTGTCTCGCCAGTAAACTTTCATTCCCGGGAGATTATAACAACTAATTCCGATGATGAAAAGTAAATAAAACAGCCTCTCTCTCTCTCTCTCTCTCTCTCTCTCTCTCTCTCTCTCTCTCTCTCTCTCTCTCTCTCTCTCTCTCTCTCTCTCGCTCTCTCTCTCGTGCGCAGGGCAGTGGGGATGGTGGGGTAGGGTGGCAGTTTGAATTTATGAAGATGGAGGAGGAGGAGAACATGCGAAAGAGGCGGGGTGAGAGGGTAGGGAAGTGATGGAGACCGCAGACCATGCCCCTCCAATTTAGCGCCGCCGTCGGCCCGGTGGGTGATTGATGAAGAGCGGAACGCCATCTGTTTGTCCCGGGGAATTTCTCTTTTCCCGATCGCTCGCCCGATTCTCCGCCGCTTGGCTCCACCTGGCCTGGCAGCCGCGGCGTTTTTTGGTATCGTTCCCTTCACCTTTGCCATCCATAGAAAGAAATGAGGGGGAGGTGGAGGAAGAGAGAGAGAGAGAGAGTGAGGAGCGAATACAGAAATGTTATTATTCCACCAGGTCAAAGGTCACGGGGACATCTGTGAAAAGCTGAGAAGATTTCCATTAGTTTTAAACGTTAGTGACACAAGCGTCGGTGGAGAAGAACCGCAACCGTGACCCGCGAGCCGTCCAGCGAGGGAAATCGTCTCCGTGGTTTTGTCGAAAAAAGGCCATTTTGGGACTCAATTTGGTGGCTTGGAAACCACCGAGATCCCACGTATAATCAGTTAGGTCGGTTTCAGTTTATTGGCTTTTCTGGGGAAACGTGTCTAATATCGGCAAATTTAAAACTCAAATAATATATTTGATCAAAATTTTTTCTTTTACTTCACTTTTAATTCTATTTTATTTCATTATTATTTTTACTCTCCACTTTTCAAATACATAAACTGATTCTGATTCTGATTGGGATTGGGAAATACAGTGTACATTGGGGCGAAATATTAACCTTGAATTCCTTAAAAAGCGCAGGTGGAGTAGAGGGAGGTAGAAGGCGCAGAAAAATATTGAGGGCCCTCCAATATCTTTTCATTTCATTTCTGGTTTATATTTGGTTACATTCGCCCCCTTCTCCTCTACCGTTTGTTTCATGCCCCTCCAGGGCTCGTTTAAAGCTCGGGCCGCACCAGAAGTGGGACGGAAAATCTGGGGCGCCCGTGGCAGAAAACGCAACGTGCTTCAGATCTGGGTTCAGCTGTTGTGTACGTGCAGTCAACAGGTGGACATTCAGTACTGCAGTTATCATTAATGCAGTTGGAACCTGTGTGATTGCAAATACTTTGTCAGTGAATTTGTTATCGACCTCCTCCACTTGAATGGTTTTATTGTGTGACTTCAACATTTTCCTCTGGTTGAATACATCAGACCACATGGAGAGAGCTCCGTCTGCCAGAGCGAGACGGAAAGCGTGTTTTTTTAACTAGAGGAGCCCGTCGTGAAAAGGTTTGCGTCTTGACTAAAATGCTGTTGCAGTATTCTGAGCAGGAGCAAAAGCAGCCGGGGAAGATGGCATCCAGCCCAATAATAGAAGTAAAATTTCGGTGGGGCCACGCCCTTCAACCACTTTGGTCTCTGTTGCAGGCATAGCTTGCAGATTCTTGAATTCTTTTTTATCCCAAATGAACCCTGAGATAAACCTCATCAAGTCTTCGAAAAAATGATTTTGGGATAAAGATAGGAATGCACTGAATTATATAGGAAGGACAATTTAGGCAGGATATTCATTTCGACCAAATTAAGTCGACCACCTAGCGACAAAGGGAGAAATGACAATCTCTCAAAGTCCTGCTGTACTCCAGTGATGTGAAGGGTGAGATTATTCTTGAAAAGGTTTTTGAATTTGTCAGTGACAAATGGCAGCCTTTAGAGGCGAGAGTTCACTCTTATTCAAATTCGGCTGAAGAAGGAGAATCTTTAATTGTCACGCAACACACCACACTACAACACATACATACCCACACACATGCTTTGGATGGTGGCCGGTGAAATGAGGCCTCTGCATTTAACCCATCCTGGCTTGTCCTTCCTTCAGACGATGATGTGTGCATGTTTTTGGTGGGGTTCCTTACTGATGGTAGGTGGAGGAAACCCCATGTGAGCACAGGGAGAACATGCAAACTCCACACAGAAAGGCTCCTATTTGGGACCTTCTTGCTGTGAGGCAGCAGTGCAATGCACTGCGCCACCGTGCTACCGTCTTTGGCTTGTAGCCAAAGATGAGGCCGAATGAATCGAGAACAGAGTGCACAGTCCATACGGATATATCAGGCCCCGGAAATCATAGGGGAGGAAGTCATCCATGCAAATTGATACCCTCTGTCCAACGCCGTCCTCGGCCACGCCTGTGAAGTAGGGGTTGGATCAGAGCGCAACAGCGAGCAGCTCGACGCCGATGGCAAAGAGCATAGGGGTACTTCGGGTATCCCTGCTTTTTGGCCCTTGAGACAGGGAAGCAGTCTGAGTGCTTGCAGTTCCTTCCGACAGATGCGAGCAGGGGGGAAGTGTACGAGAAGTCGACCCCATGAACCTCTCGCCAGAGCCGAATTTCTCCAAACTAGGGGAAAAAGATAACCCCCCCTCCACTTCGTCGAAAAAAGCCTTCCCGGTCGTCTGAAGAGATCACAAGTTCCTTCTAAGATCCTTGGAGTTTGAGGGGTTTGCACCCAACATTAAATGGGTGCCTAAAAAGGGTTAGTGTCTATTTTTAATAAAGCCTGTCTGGGCAGGGGAAACTACAGATGGCACGACCATTTCCAAAATGCATGGCCGATATGTTATAGTCCATGTTAAGTAATGAAATTGGGCGGTAGGATGGGGTAAGAAAGAGGGTCTTCATTCTTTTTTTTTTGAATGAATGAAACGGAGGCCTGTGACAGGGATTGAGGGAGAGAGGGCGTCGTCCAACGAGTAGGTGAACATGTCGATCAGGAGAGGGGCAAGCATTCCTTTTAATACGACATAAAATCAATGGGAAATGCAATCCTTCTCCCAGTTCAGCTCATCGGCTTTTAAAGGCGTGCACATCATATATTTTACATTTACTTCAGCTTGTGTTTTATGGCTTAAAGGCGAAGTTTGACAGATTCGATCCTATAAATAGATCTTTTTTTTTCCACCAGTGATACTTGATCGAAACTTGGGCGGCGTGCAGCGACGCCCGGGGACCAATTCCAAACGTCCATTGCCAGACGACGACCTTTGTGTTTTTTTAGTGGGGGTCCTAACCGACGTTCTGTGAGCACGGGGAGAAAATACAAACTCCGCACAGAAAGAACCCCTAATTGGGAGATAGCCCGCCGGAGTGCGGTGCCAACAACGGCCCAGGCGGGAATCGAACCCGGGATCTACTTTTCCAGTTGTTTCACTTTTTTTTTATTGTTTTATTTAACCTGCCGCAGTGAACTTCCCTTTCAGATTTAAGATGAAAACCAATTTGTTGGAAGGTTTTTCATGGCAGATCTTTGTTTTAAAGGCGTGGCATTTTAGACAGTATTGTTTCAGTTTGTTATCTTTTATCCCTGGAATCACAGATCTTTTTTTTTTTTTTTAATCATTTTGCTTTACAGATATGTTCACTTTTGCCTTTGTTTAGCACCGCCAATAAACTGTCTCTCGCCCTTGTTGCATAGAAGCATTTATTTTAGCAGAAATTCAGCGATAAGTCTGATTTGTCATTTTGTCAATCATAGAAGCTCTGTGGCTGTCAGCAGCCGATATCTAAGAAAGCTACACGTCGGCGAAAAACCTATTTAGAAATTCACAAAATAACAAATCTCCACTGGGACATCAGGATGACAGAGTTTTTTCAGGGAGCATGCACACAATTGTGCACGCACCCGCAATTTGTCATTGAATCTGTACGATCAAACCGGACGGTTCCCCTTCAAGACACAAATAAAGATAAAGATAAATAAAGACACATCTCCACGTGCACTCGGTGCTTCAAACCAAACGGCCGAGCCTGTGCCGAGACGCCCCGGGGGGAGAAAGGTCGGGCGTCACAGTTGAAGTGTCATTTTGTTGGGAGAACAAACCATGGGCGATGATTTACCTCCAGGCTTAATGCGGAACTGATCCGTCCCAGGTACTGACATTTGGTTTGGTGGTGTGTGACAGGTGTGCAAATCGTGTTTGCGCCCTTGTCATTTAGTCAATACTTAAATACAGATGAGGCCAACTGTCACGCATTTGGGCTTTTAACGTCTTGTTTTCGCCTCTTTGGCTTTTGGTCGAGAGAGTGGTTATTTTGTTCAAAACGTGGCTAAGATGTGAAAGGCTTATGATTGATTGATCCCGGGATGGAGAGTTATCCACGTAATTATGTTGTTTACCCTCGTGCAACCCTGAATGGAAATCGTTGACGTCGCGCGTTCATCTCTGCAGCCCTTCTTCCCATATTTTTTTGACGTTCCTCCACATTTTCCTAAACCACCATGGTTGGAAAAGCGCATGCAATTACAGAGACAGGAGCTTTTATCCAATCTTGGGTGTCGTGAAAGGCTCACTGCAGAGGCGCCCACTAACCTACTGACGTTTTAATGCAAACATCGCAATCATGCAACTTCAATCTTCGATATTGCTTCTTTTTTTGTTCCATTCAAAACTTGACTTTCTAAGACATTTTAACGGCACAGTTCAACAAAACGTAAAGGACGACCTTGCAAGAAAAAAAAGACGCTCCGAATGTGAAAATATGGGCGCATCGGAAGGTCGGGGGGATCAGTCGGGTCCGGGTTTCACCTGTCAATGATTCGGTCCTGTCTATGCCGACTCTCGTCAGCGGCTCTTGATGAACGACGCCGCTGGGAGAGCGGCGCTTCTACTTTGTCTCTTCATCCTGAGCAAGAAGGCGAAGCCTGCCCCGTCGGCCGACCCTGCTGGCTGCCACTTTTTGTGACTCGGTTTGCGGAGCCCCGACGACCCCGCCCCGCTGCCGCACGGAGCCCAGCGGTCGCGTGTTGTTTATTAATATCACGCGTGCCCGGGTGTCCAAATTGCACCAAATTCGACGCCGCACGTCCTCGGGTCCCAAGGAGTACACCCGTCAAGTGTAAAGTAGATCGGATGAACGCTTGTCCGGATAATCAAAGGACAGACAGGCAGACAGAGATTTCTCCCTTTTTAGTTAGACAGCGCACGCCCGTTCAAAATGTAAAACTTTCATTTAAATGGCACGGTTTAACAAAATGTCAACACTTCAGTCCTGTGTCCCACGATGGAAGATGGAACTGCCGGATAAAGTCACACACCGGGGATAGACGGTCTTTGTGATGAAGCCCCGCCCCCCGCTGGCTCGCTGTTAATTAATATTACACGTGTCGCGTGTCCAAATGCACCAAATGCGACACCGCACGTCCTTGGGCCCCGCACGTCCTTGAGCCCCACACCAGCCAAGTGTGAAGTAGATCGGATGAACGAGATAATGTGAGGTTATGCAGACTGACAGACAGACAGACAGACAGACAGACAGAAACTCCAGACTCTATACTCAGATTTGATCAGAAGATGCATGAAAAAAATGTTCATCGTCGACCATAGCACAAAACAGTCATAGCAAAGAACTCAAAAGTACTCAAAAGTCTACCTCTTTCAGTTTTTCATGGCTGCTTAATTTTCTGCTTGTTTCGTGAGTTGAACTAAATTAATGAACCACCTATAAACCCGTCATTTTACACTTACTTCTCGTTTCTCACTCAATAATCTACACAGCAAAGGAAAGGAGATGCACAACATTTATCTCAAGAATAATTTTTATTTTATTTTTTTTGTCCAAAACCTGGCAGTCAAACTCCATAAATATTTGTGCTTGTTTTCTTAACTGAGGAAACTTTCGGTGGCAATGTTGTTAAATGTCCAAAGTTATAAACTTGGAAATTGAATTTTATGAACCATGAAATTGTTTTGGTTCTCATTTGTTCTGATTGTTTTGGATTGTATGTATGTGTGTGTGTGTGTCCATGCGTGCGTGCCTGCGTGTGTGCATACGTATGTGCCTGTGTGTGTGCCTGTGCATGTGCGTGTCTACGAATTTCATTAACATGACAATCCCGGTGCGACAAGTCAAGGCTTGCGTCTTGACTCCCACGGCAAAAAGTAGATGCAGTTTATCTTTATTGTTGTAACTAGTTAAGCATTTTCAATATCAAGCCATAAAACACACACACACACACACACACACACACACACACACACACACACACACACACACACACACACACACACACACACACACACACACACAGAGTAGATCAACTACAACTACGACCTTGAGAAATTTGCTATTTTGACCATCTGCTTTGTCCACCTTCATTAGCTCTGCACCAGCCCCTTCAGCCTCTGCTTTGCAATTCAAATGTATTTTTACGTAACTGTTCCTCAAAAACAAAAACACAATCAGTGTTTTTTTTTTCTTTCTTTCTCAAACATGAATGCATTAGAGTTGGGTCACTCACGAACGATCCCATTGTTTTGAGAGGCTCATTTGTAGGAGTCTCGCTGGGCGATGAGCCCTTTTTTAAATTTATTTATATTTTTATTCATTTTTTTTGCCAAGTTTTACATGCAGATTTGTCATGCTTTTTGTTTACGTTGCCGTCTCCTGCCGCCGGCAAATGATTCCACTGCATTTAAGAGATGGCAGCTCCCCACTGTGAGGTTCACAAAGCCAAGGCACACACACACTCGTCTTCAGCGCAAAGGTTCAGACGGTAAAATTTCGATAAAACTTTTTCGATAAAGGTTTTTCTTTCATTAGGTTATTTTCTAAGTATTATTTATGCGTGGAGAAATATATTTTTTATTGTGGGCCTTTTTTTTAATATAATTATAAAAATAAGTTAATATTAACGAAAAAACAAAACATCAGATCATCAAGAGTATCATATATTTTCATGTGTTATTTATGTCATTTGCCAATACGCAGATGTTACAGTCCTCTGTGCCCAATTAATGAATCCATGTGTCCATTCATCCATTCATCATCTATCCATCCATACATCCCCCATTGTTTGTGTCTCTAACCTATTAACCCTTTCTTACAAATCCGGGGGGGGTGCAGGTCGAATTTGGGTCGAATGGGAAAAAGAAACAACTGATCTTTTGTTTCCCCAAAAGGAGAAACAAACAGGTTGGCTTCCCCTTCCCCTTCCTGGCCCTTGGACCGAGCTCTGACAAAACTGGACGCCATAATTAACATGCCAGCGCAAAATAACATCCCATTTTTGTCACTTTCCTCATCATCACCACTGTTTCAGTAATTCAATTATACTACGAGGCCCAAACCAGCTGATGATTACAGAGGCAGTTTGACCTCGACATGAATCACTGACATTACGCACAAAGAGAGCTGCCTCCCTTGACATTGTTTCAAATCTTAAAGGGGACCTTTTTTGCTCCTTTTTTCAACAAATTAATATAGGTCTCTGAGGTCCCCAAAACATGTTTTTTGCTGATAAAATAAATAAAATAAATATATACATCTACAATAGAAACACAGTATTTTATTGGTTTTGTTTGGAGAAACGCACAGCAGATCGTGCGCCGCAGCCTATGGTCTATGTACAGCATACACTTTTTAGACAGAAACGCCGAAACACAATTGAATTATATTTTGAATACCTACATTTCCATTGTCTGCAGTTTCTTCACGGACAGTCGGTATTAATTCCCCTTCTTTTTTTTTTTTCTTTTAAGATTTTAAGATTTTAATTCCTCTTTTTATAAAGTTTTGTGCTGGTCTGTGAAATGAACAGAGCAGTTCCCGGCAGCGCTTGTTATTCTACAGCCGTGGTTGGAGTTACTGAGGTGGTGGCGTCTCTAATTCTACTGAGGCATCGAGCGGGGTGTGAAGGGATCGCATATCTGAACGGGTTGTTTCACCACATGGTTTCTGAAACAGACAGCTCACAAATAAACCGACTGGGTTGTCTTATTTTACAGTCTGTGTGTTAGAGGAGACAATCAGAGACCCAAATCGATGTGCACAAGCACTGAAAATGTGAGTTTTTCATGATAGAATATCAACATTTAAGCATATATTCTTGCATCCTCCGTTGAAAAAAGAAAAAAATTTTTTTGAACAAACTGATTGTGATATGAAAAAAACCCCCACAAATGAAATAAACTTTTTTTTGTCGTTTATTATAGTGTGTTAAAAGCATGTTCATGATCACTATCTGTGTAATCGCTCGGTTTCTTTCCTTTCATTAATCTGTCCATCCATCTGTCCTCCCATTTTATTTTACCTGTTCCTCCCTGTTTAGACTCGCTGTGGCTGGAGATTTTGTAGATTTCAGGGTCACATACTTGGAAATAAATGGAGATAGTTAATGGGTTTATATGGTATTCATTCATCCATGCATTCATCCATGCATTCATCCATTAATTCATTAAACATGTATCCATACATTCATTCATTCAGGCATGCATGATTTCATTAATTTATCCATCCATCCATCCATCCATCCATCCATCCATCCATCCATCCATTCATGCATTCATGCATTCATGCATTTGTTTATTCATTCATAACTTATTTTTTCAGTAAATAATTCATTAGTTTGCCAGGTCATTCATTAATTCATTCATGCATTCAATCATTCATACCTTAATTTATTTTTATTATGATTTTTTATTCATTAATTTGTTCATGCATTCATTCCTACATATTTTTTTTCCTATTGCTTTTCCTTTCATTTTTCAATAGACCTTTCAATAGACTTTTCATTAACGAATGAATGTATTCATTCATCCATATCCATTGATGGAAGCTGTCAATCTTCAGTTGCATCAGTCTACATCCACTTATCAACACCCAACATTTAGGAATTATTCTTACATGTGGATGTAAGTTTGACTGGCTTTCTTTCTCCGACACGCCACCATATAAATACACTGGATCACACAGGCCAGGATGCTTGTTTCTGTTGGCTTCTGAGATGTAATCAAAGATGCTCCTGTCAGTGGGGAAACCACAGCAAAGAGTCTATTTGCAGATACCATGTCGGGCCTTCACAGCAAAGACGATCTGTCGCTGCCCAGCGACCTCCTTAAGGAATGCCACGACTCCGCAGAGAGTGACACAGTGACACCTCTCAAATGGCTGCAAGAAGAAGGCGTTTTTTCAATGGTTACAAGGTTAGCTCATATATAGTGATATATATCACCATTAACAAATATGATGTTTGACAAATATGATGTTATTATCCCGCTATGAACATGGCATTGAAAAAAATGTGCAGGTTAGTCATACAGCTCAAACTTTGTTTGCTGCAGGAACCATTTTCAGCAGATGAGGCAGATATGAAGTCTCTTTCAGTTGTTTTGATGATTTGAGACAGGGAAACAGCCAATGTCTAATTGTATCTTGTTAAGACAATTTATTTTCTGTTATTCATTTAGAAAACTTACAAAGTTGATTAGCCAAGATAACTTTTTGATATCTCATTCAAGCAACCCAATAAGTCGTCACAGAGAAGTAACATTTCAGAATAATTTAGGGAAAATTTTGAAACCTTATTACTCGATCAATTTAGACTTTTAAACCAAAAACACACCAGGTTGTCCAACACAATTTACTCCATCTTAAATCCTGCTGCTGCTGCTGTTGCTACCGCCGCTTCCACTGCCGAAACCCGTGAGAAGTTTCGGAATTTATTAATCAACAAAATTGACATAGGACTTACAGACAACATAAGACGCAACATAAGAGCTCACATCTCACCCCCCAGACTCTGATCCCTCAGAGCCACGAACCATTCCATTCAGCCGTCTCTGGCAGTTCCAACCAGTGTCGTCCTCTCACCTCTCTGAGGTGGTTTGACATATGAACCCAACCTACTGTCCCTTAGACATTATGCCGACATGCTTTTTCAAGGAGGTTTTTGTCACAACCTGCGCCCCCCCCAACACACACACACACACACACACACACACACACACACACACACACACACACACACACACACACACACACACACACACACACACACACACACACACACACACAACTATTTTGGCTGTAATTAATAGCTGTTTAACAAATGGAGTCGTCCCTTCCAGCTTCAAAAATGCAATTGTGCAACCCCTACTGAAACCCAGCCTAGACCCCGATGACCATAAAGATTACAGGCCCATCTCCAAGCTAGCCTTTATTTCTAAGATTTTGTGAAAAAGTGATCTTCTACCAGGTCTGCTCCTCCTTGAACACAAGTTTTCGAACACATTTTTGACAAATTCCAGTCTGGTTTTAGAGCACTCTCTAGTTACGCTCTGCTGAAGGTACATAACGACATCCTTCTCTCTGTCGATTCTGGTTCTTGGGCCATTTTAGTCGCGCTTAATCTCAGCGCGGCGTTTGACACCGCTCAATCGACCACGACTTCCTCTTAAATCGCCCAGAGGGCAAGTTGGTCTGCAGGGCCCGTGTTAAAATGGTTCACCTCATACCTGAGAGAAGTGAGTTAGAATAAGAAACTATTCTTCATCCCATGCTCCCATTAAATGGGCATCCCCCAAGGCTCAATTTTAGGACCTCTTTTATTCTCATTATACATGCTTTCCCTTGGCTTTGTTCTTGAGAAAAACAACAATATTCCATATCACTGTTAGGTGGATGACACACAGTTTTACCTACCAGGTTACACCAGACAGCGCTTGCTCACCGAAGAACCTTTCTAACTGTCTTGACGACATCAAATGCTGGATGGTGAGGAACTTTCTTCAACAAAATGGAAACAAAACAGAAGTAATTTTATTTGGCCCTCCCTCTATCACGAGCCTACGCAATGCACTTAGTCTCCTGTCTGCAAATTTGCACAATGTAGTTAAGAATCTTGGTGTCTTCTTTGACACTTCTTTTAATTTTAGCAAACAAGTCAGTAGTGTTGTGAAGGGCAGCTTTAATCAGCTTAGAACCATAGCCAAATATAAGCCATTGTTATCTCATTAGGACCAGGAAACAGCTATCGATGCTTTTATCACCTCTCGGCTAGACTACTGTAATTCCCTGTATATGGGGTAAAGCCATTCCAACCCAAACTCACACTTTTTCATGGTCAAAGTCACGAAAATGAATCTATTGAATTGTATCCAGAAGTGCAATTGTTCGACTGTTTTCGTGCCATACATCACAAAATGTTAACAAATTTGTTTGAATGGGGAGCTGTTTCATTCTATACAAGACAAAATGAAAACCTATTCTATTTAATGGGGGGATTTTTTTCGCTTTTAGAAGCGGGCGGCACAGAGAAAGAGGGGAGGCGCAGATGCTTAAACAAAAACTGAAACTAACCTGACTTACCTGACTCCTAACGCACCTTACCTTCTGAGGGTTAACCATTCTATAACAACAAACAACAAACAACGAAATAAGAGGTCCATTTTGCCTATTTGTGTGTTTGTGTGCGTTTGTGTTCACAGACTAATGCTCTTGTGTGCACATTTGCCAATCATTCTGCTTTCCTTGCCTTGTGGTGTCTGTTTTCTGTCAGTTTCTGTTTTCCGTGCAGAGCTGGGCTTGAATTCTCATGAGCCAAATTGCAGGACAGACGCAGCTGGAAACGATCGATAAACAAGGACAGAACGTGGAGCGAAGGGAGTGCGACAGAGTGACTGAAAGAGATACAAGAGCCCCGACCCCCCACCCCCCCTCCCAATTTCCCCGCATTTGTTCTTCTTTCAGAATCCTTCAGTCCATTTGGGAAAACTTGCTGAACCGAGACGTGCTCATGGGAAATTGCTCTCCTGCTAATTTTTTTTGCCTCGTTCCCTGATTGCTGAAAGCTTCTTTTGAAATAGCGTTCTCACTCCTACTGTATTGCCCGATTTGCGTATTCAAAGTGTTCGATTTGATGGGCAAAATCTCCTTTTATAAATCCTTAATAAAAATTATCATTGGTGGTCAGGGTGGGTGGAGGCAAAACTGTGAACTGTGAACTAATGAACAAATCCTTTGACTCAAATGACTCTCAAGTCGAGAGTCACTTTGGAAAAATAGTGTGTGAGTGCGAGAATCTTCGACCCCATATGAATTATGCCAAATGCCTTGACCTTTAGCTGCCTTGGTCTTTAATTTAGTCCTCAGTGATTATTTTCAGTCAAAGATTCACTCGCTCGCCCAACTCTCTTGCCGGAGTGACTCCAGACTTGAGTAATTTCAGAGATTTGTTCCCTACGAATTTCTGCATCACTGTGAGTGGTCCATAGTAATAAGCACAGTTTGATGTGTTTTTAGCGATTTCAAGAACAGTGATGTGTGGGAATATATTCTGCCTTGGCAAGAAAAATGTTAGGAAACACTGATTTAGGCAACGGCAGAGAAACCCACTAAACTTAACATCCGCATTCAGAAGTTTTATTTGAAATGAATTATTAAGGACGGCCATCTGACTCAGATGGAGCGAGACCAGAAAGCTGTTTCTCTTTAACTTTGTTTTTATTTGATTAGAATTGTGTTAGTAGGGAGCCCCAAATAGAGGAAGAGGAGGAGGAGAAGGCGGAGAGGGATTCAGGGAGATGAAGCTGTTTCTGCTGTCAAATTTAACATGCTGTGTCAAGAAGAAAACTGCAGAAAAGTAAACAAACATCTACTATGACACATATAGTTGGTTGTGTGTTATAGGTGAAGTGGTATTACCTACATGTTGTGTCTTAATGAATTCCACTGAGAAGCTTTCTGTCACAAAGCTAAAACATCATGGAACGATGTACTAACTCAACAATAACAGGCCATCTCACGATGACAGTTGAGCTCCGAGCTTAAAACACGATCAATTGCAGGGAAACGCCTTCTCTAACTATAATATAATACATTAGCATTTAATACTGAAACGTCTCAAAGCTTCAGCCACGCACCGCTTTTCCCAACCCTCTGGCGTCATTGTTTTTGGAGGCTGGGGCCCCAAATCCCTCCCCAGACATACCTCAGTGGGATCTGATGTTGTTGCGATCCGGCTACCAGGGCAGAGAGGGAGTCGAACCGACCTCACACCCGACATCCTCGGACGTGTTCTGGGCCTGCAATGACAACACCATCATGCCACCAGGTCACCTTCACGCTGAACCTAGTATTACGGGCGCTTTGGAATGCATCCTTGGGTGACACCTGTCAAAAGCTCACTCGGCATCAAATCCTGAACTCCCCAGCATCTCTCTTTGAGCCAATGAGTGTTACCAAGCTTGGTTATCTCCTCTAATCATCAGATTAAAGAAATCTCCGTTCTGAAGATGTCAGAGTTCATTGTCTCTCCCTTGTCTGCTGCTTGTTTTTTTCCCCTGTCTTCCCCTCACCTCCTGTTGGCATCCTATCTGTGTGTCTGGAGGTGGCCGTGGATCCTGGGCGTTTTCTATCCTGGTCCTGGATCCTTCCCTGATTGGTTCACCCTCACAACTGCCTCTCATTCATGCCATCAAGCAGCAGTACTTAACCCCGGGAGCGTCATGTCATTCCTTTCCAGATCGTATACTGTACTATGTGTTGCCATCTTCGGTCTCAGTCTTCAGCCTTCGGTCCTCAGTCTCAGAAGGACCTCCCCCATGCCTGACCACTCTGCCACTCACACTCTTTACTCACACAAATCGCACGTATCATAACAGAATGATCTGGCCAAATATGGACCCAACAGACACAGCCCTGGAAACCAATTACCTCCAGCATGCAGTTTCCAGTCTAGGTGGCTTACTCGGGTGGCACGAACTGTCTCCTTCAGATGGTGCCATCAAGTCGTCCTCACTGTAAAAGTTAAGCAGCTATAAACTTTGTTCGTGGACGGACTAACCGTTACGGAGGAAATCGGAGACAAATACTTTAGGTTAATAAAGTATTTAATCTTGTACAAGAGGAGCAGTTTCAGTGTAACAACACAACAGAATGTCACAGAGGAAGTGCTCAGTTCTCACTGGAGAGCTGAGCTTTTTAAACAGTCTTCTTGGAATGGCAAAACTGAGGAGCCACTGGGATGAAGGTCAGCAGATATCGCAACGCCCCTGCATAGATCATTGATGGGGCAGTTTCGTTGAGACCGACTATCTGTTGAGGTTCCCTTCCTCCTCTTTACGATACAGAAAGTGACTAGTCTACGTCCTTTTTACGACAGAAACTCGACTTAGCCTTGGGAAGGATAAACACACAGTACACATACATCGTACAAGGTTTCACATGAAAGGCACAGCAATAAATAGATATATAAAATTCTTATAACACTCACCATCACCGGAACCCCCAGACTTGTCCTAAGTCCTTGCAGAATATCGTGACTTGTTTGAGGTTTTTAGACTTAGCCCTGTCCCTGCCACCCAATAGACCTTTTGATTATGCAATTGATATTCTGCTTGGAGCTTCGTTGCGCTCTAGTTGCCTCTACAACCTGTCCCCTCTGGAAAGAGAGGTGATTGGAGACGTACATCAAGGACTCTTTAGCCGCAGGTATTATACGTCCCTCTTCATCTCCCTTAGGAGCTGGTTTCTTCTTTGTGGAGAAGAAAGATACGACTTGAGACGTTGTATTGACTTCCATGGTTTAAATAATATTACCATCAAGAATAAATACTCTTTGCCCTTGATCAGCGCGGCTTTTGAACCTCTCCAGGGTGCCATGGTTTTCTCCAAGCCAGATCTGCCGAATGCTTACCTACTGGTCTGAATAAGGGATCCAGACCAGAGACCGCTGGAACAGAGACCGCTGAAACCGCCGAGATGCTGAGATGCAGAGACTGCTGTTCCGGAGATCACTAGGACATTTTGAGTACCTGGTGATGCCTTTCAGATTGACCAGTGCCCCAGCCATTTTCTAAGCCCTGGCCAATGATGTTTTAAGAGACTTTCTTAATTGTTTCATCTTTGTGTACCTAGATTACATAATCATCTTCTTCCACAACCGAGAGGAACACACCTCCCATGTTGGCCAGGCACTCCAAAGACTCCTGGAGAACAGATTGTCTGTTAAGGCATGTTATTTTCAGTCTGACACTGTGGGTTTCCTAGGATACATAATTCAGAGTGGGCAGGTGAAGATGGAACCACAAAAGATCAGGACAGTGTTGGAATGGCCTCCACCTGCCTCCTGTAAACAACACACACAACAGGGGTTCCTCGGTTTTGTAGACTTTTATAGGAGGTTCATCAGAAACTTTAGCAGCAACTGTTGCAGCCCCCCTTACCAGACTCGCCTTCACCTCCCTCCCATGTGTCTGGTCCCCGGAAACGGATTCTGCTTTCAAGAGATTAAAGGTGCTGTTCACCTCTGCGCCTGTCGTCTCACAGCCTGGCTCTACCCTTCATTTTTTCGTGGAAGTGGATTCTTCAGACACCATAGTTGGAGTGGTCCTGTCCCAGCGTTCGGGTCCTGACCAGAAACTTCATCCCTTTGCCTTCTTCTCCCGCCATCTGTCCCCGGCCGAAAATAACTATGAAGTTGATACAGGGAGTTGTTGGCTGCGAAATCGGCCCTGGAATAGTGGAGACATAGGCTGGAGGGGGCAGAACACCCATTTGTGGTTTCAAGATTCAAGATTCAAGATTCAAGATTTTTATTTGTCACATACATATACATACTTTCATACATATATGCAGTGAAATGTAATGCAACGCACCCGGTGATAGCACACAATATGTCCTAGGAAAAAAATAAAAGTTAAAAATTCCTTTCTAATAGACCGACTAACTGACTCCTAAAACGTAATACAGTAAGTTGAATACTTATAGAATAAGATAAAGATATATAGAATAAAATACAATAAAAATAAAATGAAATAAAAATGGAATAGATAGAGGGAATATGCCTATGTATATACAGATATGTGCATTATGTGCATGTGGTTTGGACGGACCATAACAATCTAGCTTATATCCAGTCCGCCAAACGTCTAGGCAGGCCCATTGAGGCTGGGCTGTGGAACTTCACACTTATTTATTGTCCTGGCTCCAGAAATGTCAAACCCAATGCGCTCTCTCAGCAGTTTGTCTCAGGGGACGACAATGCTAGTCCTGACACCATCCTCCCTCTGTCTTGTGTTGTGGCAGCACTTACCTGGGAAATTTAAGCTACAGTCCACAAAGCCCAGTAACCCGACCCAACGGCCTGGCCAACCGCCTTTTTATTCCTGATTCTGTCCATTTCCAGGTCCTACAGTGGGTTCACATGTCCTGGTTTTCCTGCCATCCTGGAGTCATCTATACCATGTCCCTACTCAACAGACACTTTTGGCGGTCCGCTATTGGCGGTCCGTGAGTATGTGGAGGCTTGTCCATCTGTGCTTGTGGCAATCTCTCTCACCGTCCACTGGCTGGCCTGCTACGTCCCTAACCTGTGCCCAGTCGTTCCACTGGTTTGCCGCCATCCCAAGGTAACTCCACCATACTCAGCATTGTTGACTGTTTCTCCAAGGCTGTCCATTTTGTTGCCATACCTAAACATCTATCTGCTCATGAGACCTCCAACCTCCTGACTAACCACATTTTCTGCCTTCATGGTCTACCTATGGATATTGTCTCCAATGGATGCCCCCAGTCCCAAATCTGGAAGGCGTTCTGCACAGCTTTGGGGGCCCGTTCCGCCTCCGGTTTTCACCCCCAGACAAATGGGCAGGCGGAAAGGGCCAACCAGGACTTGGAGGCAGCCCTATGTTCTGCATCACTGGGTCCCAAATTGCACGTATCATAACAGAAGAATCAAGCCTTGAACCTGTGAGAGCGGCTCTGAAAGACAGCGTCTGAACCATTATGACAACTGGTCTCCCTCACCCTTAATGCTGGTCTCCGGGTGCTTTTAAACATGCCCTTGGGCTCCTGCCTTTCTAAATCTCGCTCTGCATCAAACCCTCCAACATGGAGCCACCGTGGCTTACCATATAATGCTGTCTCCTCCGGTCATCTGATTTAAGGAACAATGGCGATGACTTGGATGGACAAAATCAGGCCTTGAATCTACTACGGCAGCACTGAAATGCATCATCTCAATCAGTTGAGAGAAACTACACAGTTGACCGTAACATGGTCATTGTTAGGATCATGGTCATTGTCTCCCATCTGGGTGCTCTAGATGGCAGGAAATGGTGCTTCAGGTGGTCAAAACAATAAAAATGTCTTCACCTTCCATCGGGGGCCTGCACTCTCCTCTGGACTTCCCCCAATTCCACCTGTTTAAAAGTGCCCCTTTTCAGATTTTTCTCCCTGCCCCAAAAATGCTCTGAGCACACCACTGTCCTGCGGGTAATGGAGAGTGCTGAGCTTCTCCTCCTGTCCTGCCTCACATACTGGGGGGTTGCAATGCATCTAAATCGAAATAAAGAAAATCCAAGAAATGAGTGTTATAAGATAATTTGCAACTCACCCCTGCGTTAAAATGTGTTTTACCATCAGAGCACTGCTTGGCCCTGCTGGCCAACGGGCCGTCTCCCAGCTCTTACTATCTCTGTCTCCCAGCTTCCTCTGGATTGAGCAGTTGCCAACGACTCTCAGACACCAAAACAATGGTAAATGAAAAACAATTTGAACACATGAAGATACAGCAAAAAAGTTTAGTCCTTGAGGGATCAAGAGATCACTGATCATCAGGGATTTGGAATGAGCTGCACGGATCGCACTCAACCAATCAGAGTTTACCACACCCAGAGACCAGAATTGGCCTACTATGTATGTGTAGATAATTGCTTACTATCGGCCAGCGTACTTTAGTATCTGAGTGAGAAGGACGACATACTACATCATCGTAAAGCTGCTCTACTTCCGTTCAGCACGTTGAGGGTTAATTACAACACTGCATAGAAACTTTTACCAGCATCTTACCCTCACAATGTATTTAGGGATACAGTTGGATTGCACAATGGATTGTGTCATATGTGTGAGATCCATGGGACACTTGCATACTGTCATGCTTTCATTTACATTTTCAAATTTAAAGAGTTTATTAAATCAGGTAACGCTGTGAATACTATAGAACGTAAGTCTGTAAGTTAAAGCTGGGATGAACTGGGATGAACTATTACTTTCTATCTAAGTGTTTTAAACAACTGTCAAACCTTCCTCTTCATATTTTACCCATCAGGTCAGACTCTTTTTCAGTCTCATTTCCATACAATTTGTTTTCCTCTCTAACGACCAGACAGAGTATTCCTTGACATTCCTCTTCCTCTTATTCTCTACGGCTAAAAGTCGGCAGGAGGGAGACGAAGAGGGCTGAGGGTTTTTATACGGCAGCTTATTATCAGAGCGACTGACGGGTGTTTTAGTTTTGCCAAAAGGTGAGCGCGCCATGGACAAAAGAGGTCGTATGGATTCCATTCAACCAAGAGCCATTCAGCTGCTTAATTAGACATTACGGTGACTAATGGAGTCCAACAGGACAATGGCGTCTCTCAGCCGCGTCGATTACAGGGGTGTGTCCTTTCCGCTGCTCACCGCGGGCTCAAGGACTGACTCCGAAGTTTAGAGCAAAGGGAAAACGCTGATTAACATCCCAGATCGCTGCCGGGAGCAGATCTCTGCAAAGAAGGGATCGGATCACCGATTCTGCTTTTATCCATTGTCAGTAAACCCTTTTTTGTTTGTTTTTTACCCCTAGGAGAACAAGACCTTGTCCAGAGGGCATCTTGTCTCATCATGGATGATAGTTTAATGACTAGAACCACCCATACGTAAAAAAAAAGGCTTTGCACATATTTAATTTGGGGCAAAAAAAAAGAAAAATGAAGCCCAAAATGTGATATTTTGCCCATGACACCTGATGGTTGGTAATTTGGGCGATTTAGAGTCCTTCATACAACATGTAGGTTTTCGCTTTCTCCCAAAGCCGCTTATTACAGATTTGGTGAAATTTGAGTCATATAAAAGTGTTTTAAATGTGTTTGTGCCTCTCATTGCATCTCTTATTACTTTCTGGAAATTAAATTGAGGCATTTGAGCTTTCATGCTCAATAAAAATACATAATTGAATAGTATCTCTGAAATGGGTGACTTTCAGTAATCCTGTAGTAATAATGCTTGGTGTTAAATGTTTTTTGCCTTTTGAAGGGTGATATTTTTCACAGTCACAGTATATGTGTCTGTGATTTTGTGTATGTGGCTGACATTGACACAACTTTCAAGGCACCAATAGGGATTGAAATTTCTTTTTTTGAGCAAAACCACCAAGTCGTCCTTGTTTAAAATATAGACTTTTCATTATTAGATTGTAAAATGTAAATAATTGGGGGAATCACAAAGTTTAGAATTCAAGAACATGGTGGCTTAACAAAACCTACTGGATTGAAATATTCCAAAAAGTAAAAGTTTGCATATACATATATATATATATATATATATATGTTTTAGAAGCCAATGTAGTCACAGATGCATATTATCATAATCCTCCCAAAAATTATTAAAAAGTAAATATTTATCTGTCGATGACTTGGTTTCTCTGCAACATTGATGAAGAGACAAACAATTTGCTTTACACTGCAAATCCTTTTATTCAACAACGAAATCCAAATTTAACACCCCCCCAAAAAAACCTCAAAAATATTGAAACTTTGTCAGCTTTGGTATATTCTGCATAAACTATCTTGACGCCGTGAAATAAACAGTTTGCTTACTCATAGAATTCCTTTATAAACAATAAATACAAATCATACAAAGAACAAATACAAAGAATCTGCTCATACAAAGAAATGCAGACACCAGCTGTGTATTATGCAAGCAAGCAAGTATTATGCTGTGTGACGATTAAAGATTGTTCTTCTTGTTCTTCTTCTTTAAAGAGCTTAGACATCTATTGAATCAACACTTGAATGCATTTAGGATCCTACGACTACTTTTGTGTTGCAAGAACAAAGAGGATGCCAAATATGTCCTCAGCATTAAGCAAGATGCAGTCTACGAGAACAAAGAACATATATGTTAAGTAAATACATACACAACAAAATCATCTCAGAAAATACACATATTTTTCCACTTGTTTTATTTTGTTGAATCAACAGAGAAAAAGAAGTGGGGTTTTTTTGCAGTGTCATTGCTTTAATATGATAATATGATATGACATATATACTATATATTATGGTATAACAGCTTAAAAAAAAGAAAAGATTTTGTGACTTTGCAAAGAAACAGAAAATGTTCTCCATGGGGTGTGTGGCAGAAAGTTTACATTCAATATTTGAATTGTCTCTAAGAAACACACTTCTTGTCGTCCCTGAACTTTACAGTCCGTGCTGAGCGTTTCTCAAAGCGTCTCAGAGTTAAAGGGGACATATCATGAAAAACTCACCTTTTCAGTGCTTGTGCACAAACATTTTTGTCACTGATTGTCTCCACTAAGACACAACCTGTGTAATAAGACAACCCAGTCAGTTTTTCCGGGGGCCGCCTATTTCAGAAAACATACAGTAAAAGCACCCGTTCAGGTTTGCGATCCCTTCATACGTCACTTGACGCCTAAGTAGAATTAGAGCCGCCACTATCTGAGTAACTCCACCCACGGCTGGAGAATAAAAAGCTCCACCGGGAACTGCTCAGTTTGTTTCACAGACCAGCGCAAAACTTAATAAAAAGAGGAATTAATACGTGTATAAAAGAAGTGTATAAAAAAAATTCTGCAGTGTGTATGCTGTACATAGACTTTAGGCTGCTCTGTGCTTCTCCAGAAAAAAAAAAAAAATTTTTGTCTTTTTATTGTAGATGCATTCATTTATTTAATCTATTTTATTTTCTGACTTTTACATGAAACAAAACATCCCCGCTGGGGTGTACCGGTGCGTCTGAGTGGGTGTCGGCAACGAAAGTCGGAACAAGCTTTTAAATGAGGCCTTGTAGATCTAAAATGAGTGAAGATTCAGCAAATGGGTTGCTTATGTCTTGCCTCAAATTGTGCAGAAACAGATTGTGGTGGACTGATGAGGTGAAATCTGTTAAAGTTGACGGACTAAAATCAACAGAACCCGGAAGAAATGCTCAAATCCCATTGGCTCACAGAACTCAGGGCCTCTCAAAACATGTTTTGGCAACCTCAGAGACCTATATTAATAGCATAATAGGTCCCCTTTAAGGGATTCTAGATGAGATTCATTACGTGCAAATCCATGTAAGTTGTACTGTGAAACATTAATGCATTACACCAAGCTCCACCTCTGATGTATTTTTTTCCCATGTTAGAAAAAAAGGAAGAGAACAGTTAATGGGAAGATTTTACTAAACGATAACATAGTCCAAATAATAACAATTTTACTATTCAAATCCATTGTAAATTACAGCAAAACTGAAAAGGACTTTTCTTAAAAACTTGGAGTCGGTTGGACGCTGGGGAATTTCAAACAGGCACATTATTAATAGGAATAATGTCTGGATGTGCATTTGTGTCGATTTGCATGTGAGGGATGCTGCACCTTGCTTCCCAGCACTATGAGCAAGGCACGCAACCCTCTGTGGATTCAGAGCCCTTAGTGCCAAGCCCTTAAACCTGATCTCTGAATAGATACATTTTTATTTACAATATTTCAATATGTTTTATTTATCTCTCACCAAACATAGATTTATACATTCCTCTTCTTAATAAAGTATAATTATTTAGCAATGCAACCAATTAATGATTAAAACTAACTGCACAACACTTCTTATTATAGATCAATGAATCGATCAGTAATCTTATATTGCTCAGTGTCTTATTCAATATCAATACATAACATATATACAAATATTGGAGAAAATATAAAAAACATTCCTGTACATGCACTTATTTCTATTTCCAAATGAAATGGCACAAGCAGCTGCTAAATTTATTTTGCGTATTCACACAAAATGTTTTTTATTTAAAAAAAAATACAATACATGCTAACAATGCTACTAATTGGTCAACGCTGAAAAAGTGTGTTGAAGTGTCGGGCAACGGGAAAAAAAAGTGAAATCAATCAAGAAAACGATGAAATGTGAAAATATGTAAAAATGTAAAGAAAAACAAAAAACAGCAACGTTAACAGTACATCCTCTTTTATCGTGCCTCATGGTCACATATTCGCTTTCATTATCTTACAATTTACAAAAGCTACTACAGAACAGGAAAATACTTACACTGTAGGGTAGGCGGAGATTTGTTTTCCTAATGTGATTTAGAAGCTGCAGTGACAGCTGAAAACAAAAACACTATGGGTGATACGGTACGCGCACGCTGCAGCTCAGGTTATTATTATTTTTCTTTCCCGCACAATCTCCTCCCTTCGTCCGCAATCTTTTGTGTGTTCTGCCTATCTTTCCCCGACTGTAAGATGCATCTCAAATCTCTCTCCCTCTCTTCAAAACGGAGGAACCGGCCAGAGCTTGAGGGCGGGATTCCTCACCGCAGGCTGTGGGGCTTCCTCTACTCTTTGAAATCCGTCCAATACAAGTCCCACCGGACCGCAGGCCTCAAACAAGACCACCTTTCTCTTTATCAGCGACTTCCTGGTCATGCGGGGGTGGGGGGTGGGGGCGGGGGGGTGTGGTTGTGACGGATCAGCCGATGTAGTGGGCCTCCAGCGCCACCACCACAGGTTTGCCGACGTCGTCGTCGGACGGCACCTGGGCGGCGTTGGCGTTGGGCTCCAGCGTGGGCTCCACCAGCTGGGGCAGGGAGGTGGGCGGCGGCCCCAGCGAGGCCACCATTAAGGGGAAGGTGTTGTCTTTGGTTTGCCGCCCATGGCCGTTCCCGCCGCCGCCGACGCTGACACCCGCGGGCCGGATGGCCCTGGTGACGACCTTGGAGGAGCTTTTCAGGCTGGAGCCCCGCTGGGGGACCTCGCAGTGCAGCAGCGCCCGGAAACATCTGTAGAACTGGGTCAGGAGCGGGGACACACACGCACGGGCACGCATACGCACGCACGCACGCACACACACGCACGCACGCACACACACGCACACACACACACACACACACACACACACACACACACACACACAGATTTGAATAGTACATATTTGCATACACAGGAAAAAAAAGGAGGCGCACCTATACAAAATGAGATGATCATCATTTCACAGCGGGAGAGGACAGGGAGTGTAAACGAGGGAAGGAAGAAGGGATGGCGCCGCTGCTGCTTTGTCTGGAAAGAGGGAAAACAGTAACTCTATCAGTGATTACAATCACCTGAGTTTGACTAATTGAATGGAGTCTGATTAATTAATAAATTAAGTTAATTCAAACGGAGCCCCGTCTAAAAAAAAAAAAAAGAAAGGGAAAAATTAATTCCGCACATCATTTGCCCCATTTCGCCCTCCCTCTCCCTCTCCCTCTCCCCCTACCTCTCTCTTTCTTTGCCTTCCGTGTTGCAATCATCCTCGATGCCTCTCGTCCTCTGGATAATTACAAATAATTACGACGGATTGGACCCCGTGCTCTTTTGATCCCGTCCTTTCTCATTTTCCGCGCCGTTCCGCTGGCGGAGCTGTTGGGTTTCAGCCGCCGCGGCGTAAAATATCGCCGCCAGCCGCTAATTATTTGCAAATTTCCCAAATTATATTAAATGTTGAACTAATTACTTTTGCAATCATGAGTGGGGGTACTATTACTTCACTTTCAATCGGAAAAGTGATTTGCTAATGTGGCCGCCAGTGTGCATTTGTGCATCTGCATTTATGGAAATGTCACATAACTCCATTTTGCCCCCCACCCACTGCAGAATGAGATTCGAAAGCTTCATTTCTCGGAACGAGGTTAGCCGGCGCGGGGTGCGTCGGGTCGGCGATACACACGTCTTTTACAGCGCGCGCGCGGCCAGACTTTTACGACCGGATTCTGTGATAGCGAAAGACCGTCAAAACAAAATGGAAAAATGAACACCGAAAGACCAATCTGCACGCGCGCCTGCGGCGAACGGGGGAAAGGCGCGCGCGGGAAGGGATTTCAGCGCTTCCCAGGGAGAGCAGACAGGCGCTCTCGGAGGTTTTTTTTCAGGGGGAAAAAAAAGCAGCTCCGGCTGTCAGGGCGGAATAAATAGTGAATGGACTCCCCGCATTTATTTTTCACGCCAAGGAACGGATCTGGAAGTCCCAGGATGTTGATCTCATGCAGATCTTTGGGGCTTCACTCCGAGCTACAATTCAGAATTCCTGAGTTTCCCTGGCTCAAAGTCCAGGTATCCAATCTTTTTTGATGGACAGATAGACACATGCTGAATAAATGAGGACACCAGCAGCAGCTTGAAAGCATAACAATGCATTGAGGGCATTTGGCTATAGTTTAGATTCCAGGCATTACTGCACCCCCACCCCCGGCGTATAGCCTCAAACCCCACACAGACAGAAAACAGGTGTATTCACACACACACGCACACACACGCACACACAAGCACACACACACACACACACACACACACACACACACACACACACACACACACACACACACACACACACACACACGCGCGCACACGCACACGCACCCACACACACTGTTTGGACCCAGGCCGTGATTTATTCCGTGTTCACACTTCCCCCTTTTCCCAGTCCCTGTCAGCGTGGACTCTGAAGTCACTTCCCTTGTGTAAACGTAGTGTACTTAGTATACTCAGCGAGTTTCACGTATACTTATAGTCTACTACATTTCCCCAAGAGATGCAAAAGAGATGGAGTCCATGGCGCCGTCACGGCCCGACACATTTTGAACGCGCTTTGAACGCTGCTCCGTTTTGAACAGAGGAAATAAAGACATGTTAGAAGTGAAACGGATAGAGGAAGACAGGAATACGGATATAAAGTAAATAAATACATCCAAATAATAATAATAATAAAAATAAAAATAAAAATAATAATAATAATAATAATAATAATAATAATAATAATAATAATAATAATAATAATAATAATAATTATTATTATTATTATTATTATTATTATTATTATTATTATTATTATATAACCTTTTAAGCTGCCTTTCATACACAGAGTGCAACTCAAATTATTTACAATTCAATTCAATTATTCAATTATTAATAGGACAATCAAATAGTAGTCATAAAAAAGCAAAGAATAAGTTCATATTATACGCAATTTCAGTTTTACGTAATTAATAAAGACTTGGAAGGATCACGATCATTCCTCAGCAAATTATTTCCAATCTTTATTTCTCTTACAGTATTGCTCTTGAATTCATGAGTTGTCATGTCATCTGTAATCTGATTACACAGATACTCCGATATTACTCTATTTGATGCAGTCCTTCAAATTCTCAAGTCAGGGAACATTTTAGCAAAATGTATTTTATTTCCCTTTACTCAGGGGTCTCAATTAATTTGTCTTCCTCCTCCTCCTCCTCCTCCTCCTCCTCCTCCTCCGTCCTAAAAAGACACCTTTTAGGTCTCCACCTGCGTTTCTCCGCACCCTTACGAGCAATTCTCTATTTTATTAAAGAATTTTAACATCCCGTGAGGACACGCAGGAGTCGAGGAGCTGTGGACGAGGCTTCCGACACCCTTCCAAACTACGAGAGGCAGGATGAGAGGAAGACAGGATGAGGTGGACAGGGTGCGAGACAGAGAGAATGAGCGAGAGAGAGAGAGACAGAGAGAGAGTGATATATACTGGTGTGGAGCTACGGCGGGACTTGAATGGGACGCGAAAGGCATCGCCACTCGGGTGGAGAGAGAGACAGGGAGAGAGAGAGAGAGAGAGAGAGGGGCAGAGAGGTGGAGAGAGTGACAGATGAAAGGATGGCGCATGACAAGGAGATGGAGGGAGCGTGTGAGGAGGAGTAGCGGGGCATTATGGAGCGAGCGGTTACGGACACCACTCCGGAAGGGTCGTCTCAGAGCTGTCAGAATCCGCGCATCCACAACCTGGACCCACGCTCCACGGGAGGTGGCCGGGGTCAAATGTCACGGCGTTGTCTCGGCAATGCGCCGCTTGTCTCTCTTCGACAGTTCGATATTTCGCGGGTTTCGGTGTAAATCAAGTTTTCTATCACGGCAGTTTGTTCAGAGAGTGAAGAGTCAATTGAGTCTAGTGTTTTTTTTTCCTAAACTCATATTAATGGTCAATCCAATTGGTATTGTTAACACTGGAGTCTGAATGTTAACAATGTTGCTGTTATCTATAACGTATCTTTGGCCATTTATATGATTGCCTGATCGTTAAATTCATTTCCAATTGATGTACACATTCAGATTATTATCCAGGACCACTGCCAGGTCTTGAGGGTTGTTGAATTGTCAGTCAGATGCAATTAGTGTTTTCAAATAAATACTCACAAACACGTGCAGCAGAACAGAGGTCTGAAAAATAATAATTTTTCCCACAGGAACTGAATGAAACTGAATGATAATAATCGAGCTCCGCTTCGGGGTCGGACTGGGTTTCTGCAGAGACTGCACAGTGTGTGTGTATGTGTGTGTGTGTGTGTGTGTGTGTGTGTGTGTGTGTGTGTGTTCAAGCACTTCCCCTTTGGGAATGATGCTTCCCCAATTGACCAATTACATTTTGGGGGGAATCGACTTTGAATTTGTTCAGTTATTAATGTATTGGGATCTAAAAATGTGGGATGCCGCAGCATTTCCATCACAATTTATTGACAATTTAAGGCTGTTTAAGATTTTTCAAGACTTCACTCCGAAGGTCATGTGTGCTAACAACCCATATGTTGTATACAGTATATTATATTATCCCAACAAGTTTCAACACCTTGCGCTCATGTCGTTTTTGGTATTCACTCCTTCCTGAATCATGTGGAAAAATAGTTTGGATTATCTCTTGGTAGAGAGAGAACTTTACCCAACGCGACATTAGCAGCAGCTATGACGTTCTGAAGGCGGCAAATGGGTAAACAATTTATGGGGTGACATACAACGATTTATTGGCTCCTGTCTGTTTCGACCTAAGTTAAGATCTGACATCACCCCGCCCCACCCCAAACCCAAATATAACTTTTTGGCTCATTTCTTTCATTATATGTTTTTTTTTTTTAAATTCAGCACACACCTTTTCTCAGCAGGTCTACCCTACTCAGGCCGTTTGGGCGGAAGACAATAAAGAGCAAATTCAGTCGACACTTACCGCTGAATCTCTTTCAACTTGTTGGTCCGGGCAACGGTGACGGGGTCGGGCACACGCCGGCTGCTACTTGAATCTGTACAGCATTTTTAGTCTTCAACTCGCCTCAACTCACAGTTTCCATAGCAACGGGCTGGGAGGAATTGAAGACTGAAAATGACATACAGGACATCTCTCTGTCCGTGTTTCTCTGTCTTTTTCTTACCTTTCCGGGGCGCGACAGTGATTTCTGACCCCACGGCGACAAAGTCCCCGTGGGGTCAGACAGTTCTGGCGTCCGTGGGAAGTGAGTAGGAAGGGGGGCCATGAGATTGAAACAAGACAGGGGCTGGAACACAGGCACTCATACGTCCAGGCATGGCCGTCCGGAAACATGGTCGATTAGGTGGCGTTCATTTCCCCCTCTTCCGTTTCCCACTCTCACAGCGTCGCTGTGCGGAAAGTTAGAGCCGGGACAGGAAAGTATTCCGCTCGAACGGTTCTACAAAAACAATGTAATAACTTGATAAACTATGCTTTCTCATTTCTAACGTTGCGTTTCTTAAATGTAGAAAATCAACTCGACAGTCAGAAGTAAATATTTCCCTTGTGCAGCATTTTGTGCTTCAGTGCATGAGAGCGATGAGGAAGATTACAACGTAGGGGAGAGAAAATTCGAGCAGAATTATCTGTTTACCCAGGTCTCTGTGGAGCAAAAGGAGACTTCTAGACTTTAAAACACCAGCCCCATGAATCTCTGATCCTATCTTTTGTGGTTTTTCATCCCGATAATGAACATTACGTAAAACAAATATAAAAAACAGACAATATTTTACACTTTGGGAAGTTGGAATTTCTTTCAAGTTTTTTCTTGTCTATCACAAAAGGTCAGTCGTGGGACGGACACCGACGCCAAAATTTTTAAGAAAGACCTTTCTAATTAATTTAGGCCAGCAGACAGGACCGTTCAAAGCAGATCTGGGCCAGCTCTGTCCCTTAAGCGTTGGAACGTCTCCAAGCCACCATGGCTATAGGCAGTAGTTTAGTAAAAAGCAAGGGAGACCTGCCCTTACCCAGGCGGTCTCCCTGGCCACCAAACTGGCCAGGGAGACCGCGGCTTCCCATGCCACATGAGGTCTTCAACAACAACACCATGGTGCCTTCCGAAGAAGAAGAACCTCCTCGACAACTGGGAAGTCTCATTTGGCATCCAAATCCAGTGCACCAATGGCGATGGGCCGTCCTCAGCGACCAAACAGTGGCCAGTGGATAAAGCAGTTTAAGATTCCAAAGCACCTTCCACCATAGCACCACACTTAGTGTATAGGCTGACGCTCTTTGCTGAATGATGCAGAGAGCACTCATTCTGGCCCGATGACCTGAATATCATAGGACCATTTTAAATAAACACAATCTTTTTGATACAGGGACCGCCGTACGTGGACTAAACATGGGCAAATACAAACCTTACATTCTGGCTCAGAAACGAGTCTTGTTCCCTCCTACTCCTGCGTAAAGCTAATTTTTTGATTAGAGAAAATAATGCTATATTGAATTTCACATATAGGGCAGCGGCTGGGTTCTATTTTTCTCCGGTTAATGTAATAAAGTAGCCGATGGAGTTTAAGAGAAATCCGAATTCCTGACTGACAACTACACGGCATGCCAACGTGGATCCTCTTTGCTTGTGCTTCAGGTGTCCTAACACAGTTTCCTCTCGAAGTTCAAGTTATGCTTTCTTGAGGGTAATCAGAGGAACCACAACAAAGAACTTATTCAAGACATTTGGAATGTACCCCCCCCCCCCCCCCCACCCACACACACACACACACACACACACACACACACACACACACACACACACACACACACACTGAAAGGGAAAAAGGGTCAAGGTAATTTTCAACAGATATTAGATTAAAGCAATCTGATCAAAGATTTGGCGAAAGGGAAATTTAGGTAAATGGAAAAATAAGCCAGGCACTGTTCCCTCCCTGGTTTCACTGTCTGTTTTTATGTAGTTACCACGCTCATTATTGGGCCTTGTGATGTGCATTCACCTCTTTTGGGGAGGACAAACAGGCACATTCACCACTTTGCTGTGAGAAGTATAATGGTTGTTAAGTAAAATGTTTTAAAATGGGTTTTTTATTGTTTGGTTTTTTAAATGAACCCAAAATACAGACCCCCTTACCCATAGAACAGGTCTTAAATATAAGGCAAATGTGTGTATATCGACACATTTTTTGTATGTTCATGTGGGTATTGAGGTTATAATGGTATTTTAATTCAACTAGAATGGAGGCACATCATTTGACAACCACTGATGTTACGCTTTTAATTTTGAGTCTTGGACGTGGACCTGTGCCATGGAAAGCCATGTGGGTCTGTGGAACAGGGCTTGAGAGACACACTGTTCAAGGTGATTAAATGCACATGTTTTAGATGACACATTGTCAAGAGGGTCAACACAACAATAACAACAATTACAGATGTCTACACTGTCATAACACCACGGAAAAAACAGCAGAGAAGAATGCCCCGTTCAGGTCAAGCAACCTCAGACGGTCATCTCGCGGAGGCGGAAGAGGAAGAAAACAGCCTTCTCCCGGTCTTACCTGCTTGTTCATGAAGATGTAGATAACTGGGTTGATGAAGGTGCTGGTCTTGGCCAGGAGGGAGGGGATGATGCTGGCCTCGGGGGTGATCAGACCCGGGGGGCCGAAGGTCGCCATCAGGGCCATGACGCCGTACGGCAGCCAGCACATCAGGTAGCAGATCACCATGATGATCACCATGAGGAGGACGCGCCGCTCCCGCTTCCTGGTCATGGCTGTGTTGATGCCACTCACCTGGGCAGGGGCGGTGGCGGGGTGATGAGGAGGTGAAGGAGGATGGAGGGGTGACCGGGGATGGGGAATGGCAGAGTGATGGGGAATGGGGATGGAGGGGTGATGAGGGATAGAGGGGTGTGGGGGTGTGGGGGTGGAGGGTGATGGTTGTTGAGTGAGGCAAGAAAAGAGGAGTACAAACATAGTGCTAAATTTGCAAAATGAAATGAATTTTTTTATATTTATATTTATATTTTTTATATTCCTCTGCTTTGTATCCCAGCTGTGGTTATGTATTTCCCAGTACGCGTGGGTTTTGGTACCGACTGAAGCTTTGGGTACTAATGAATCAAATTCTAATACTAACGGTGAAATACCTAATAAAGTATGAGGAAATACCTAATAGAATTTCTTCCAGATGTTGGAAGGTGTAATGGATACACATAGATTCCAGGGAAAAAGGTATTCAAACTTTCATGTGTACTTTTGCCAAATCCTTTGCCGCGACTGAGGGTCCAAACTTTTGTATTTTTCCATCCTTGGAATTCCCGGCAGCAAAGATAAAAGCGGACGGAGAGAGAAACACAGTCCTGGGATGGATCCCGGGGAAGGGGAAGGAGACGTTGCAGAGGCTGAATTAGAATGAGAATGACAGAGAATTTGAAAAGGGGTGGCGTGGCAGTGGGAAGGGACACTCGGAAGGGAAGACGGAGGGAAACTCATCACAGCGTCTTCGAGAAAACGGCCCCTTCAACCTTGCACGCCGGGCCGTGCAGAAACAGCAACGGGAGAGAAGGTGGGTACGAGGAAGTGATTTGCATCACACATAGACATGTCGGCAAATTAACAGTTAAAATAAAATATTGTCCTCATCAAACCGTCTGCTCTCTGCCTACTGACATTGTGACGTGCTGTCTACGCAATATTATCCCTGTAGAGACAACAAAAATTGACTGACTCTTTTTTTATGTTACAATAGTGCCACGTCTTTTTCTTTGAGTTCACGGGCCACTCAGAGATGCACAAGGAAAGGCGCGCGAGGGAATCCGGAAAAACAAAACAAAAACGTCCAAAAGCGCAGACAGCCAGCGTATTGCGGCGCCCAGGCCCTCGCAACCGAAGCCGAGACACATACGTACAGTACAGACAAACATCGGCGCAGAAAATAAACACATGAGGGGGAGAAAACAGCATAACTAAAACATTAAGAAGAAAATACTTCATAGGTCCATCCATCAAACATCACTCTCATGACAGCTCATCATGGAGAAAGAAGTCTCTCACGCCCTCTATCTATCACTCTATCATCTATCTCTTCGCTTTGCACTCACAGTCGAAATGCATAATGTATTTTCTTGGACTTCAACAAACACTAAATATATATGTGTGTGTGTGTGTGTGTGTGTGTGTGCGTGTGTGTGTGTGTGTGTGTGTGTGTGTGTGTGTGTGTGTGTGTGCGTGTGCTCTAATGATCTGAGGAATATGACACAATGTGAAAGTTTTCCCCCCTGCGTTCCATGATACACAAAGCCGTGGGATCCGCAGTCAACTGCCACATGGCTCTAAACTTCCAACGTTGTCACTCACACAGAGGCATTTGCCTAAATATACACTTTGCACGAGTGCTCGGTAATTACAAGACAGACAGGTTGTTTGCGCGATGGCCACAACAAGTCAGAGAGCAAACTAATGGTTCCTGCCTTTTGTGGGCTTATCAAATAATAACACCTTTAATAACACCTTTTTTCCTGGCAGGTTCTCAATGTGCCATTCATTTCCTTTTCGCCGGCTTTCCATTTCCGTCTCCCGCCCCACAGCCCGAAACCAAAACGACAGCACTTACTATTCAGCAACGACGCACCACCATGGAAACCAAATCGGTGGCACGTGTCCTGCAGATGAAGAGTCAAAGCGCAGGAATTTAACTGTGCACTCGTTGAAGTATTGACACATCCAACCGAAAAACTCGAAGTGTTAAATTTCGGTCCATGCCTTCGGGCCAAACCCCTCCTGAGGCCAGGGAATTTTTGGCGAAGATATTGCAACAAATCTTCCTCAGCATTCGAACAACGCTTTTGACAAAAGTTTCTGTCATATGTGACAGCTCACGTGCACACGTGATGCACTGGTTACAGCAGCTTTCACCTGCCGCATGTGCACCATGAAAATTTATGTTATTCGGCGTTCCCTCCAGTGTAAAACGATAACGACAACTGAAGGAATGCAGGAGCAAATGGCAATTCTTTCTGAAAAACACAACAAAACAAAATGAACAACACAAAGTCGTTATAACCCATCTTCAAGGTCAAAGTGAGGTTCCCCCACCTCCCTGCACGATTAGGGCCCCATAAAGGCTTGGGCCGGCCCTGCTTGTTGAGAATATTGCACCTCAATTCTTACCTCCCTTCACAATAACAATAAAATCAGCCATTGTACTTTATCCAACGTTATAAAGTAAATTGATTAAATAGAGTTTTATAGAGTAAAATGGCCATTTAGGGCCTTGTTGCAACACATAACACAACTTAAGGCAATACCTTGAGGACTATAAGATCTTTGGAAATCCCAAATGTACCCCCAGGTGTTTTCATGTACTTTTTCACTCAGGGGATCCCCAAATTGATTCCAAAGTTATCGTTGTTACTTAAGTCCGTATGATATCAACCTTGTTTTCAGAAAAACATGTTTTTTTTCACAATGTCATGGAGACTACACTACCCAAAGTGTAGGAGGGATGTCTCTGATCGGTGGAGCTCGCTGTTACCATGGAAATGTTTACCGCACTGGCTGATGGGTACATTCGGTACACAGCCGTACAAACGCTGTTATTATATCCAGTTAAATTGTATTTGAAGAGTTCCCCTGCAGAAAATGAGAAACATCCTTTCAAAAAACGAACTGTCGTGAGTTATTCTTAACAAAAAACACATTCTGAACCCTAAATACGGTTTGTCCCAAAAGCTGTGATTGTCCAACGTCAAGGCATTGCCAGTTCACGATTTACAGCAGAAAACATCGAAGACCAGAGCAGTTCTTGAACACAGTCTGATAAATTAATTCAGCAAATCAGCATGCAGTATGGCTGCGGCTTTGTTCAGCATGAGATATGTGTCTGAAAGGGAATATCGGCGTAACGTTGGCTCAAAGTCATCTTAAAGGATGGATAATTTTGACAAAAGTGAAGAGTCTGTGACATAGCTGTCAACTCTCCGGTTTTTCCTGGAATTCTCCCGTATTTTACCCTTCTTTCCTGCTGTCCTCCCGGTTGTTTATTTTCCCCGTATAAATACCCCGTAATTTTATAATTACGGGGTTAGCAGCACCAACCATCTCGGCGATCTCTGCTCCGCTTACGGAAAGAGACGGAAAATTTCCCTTATTTAACAAATCCCAATGTTGACAGGTATGGACCATGATGTTCTCCTAACTTCAGGCTCAAAAAGAACAGGAAAGCCGAAATGTATTCGGGGTTAACATTGCGCATAAAAAAAACGCGTGTTATCGCGCTGAGGGAAAAGTTCCCTCCATTGCTCGTAAACACAAAGAAAAAGTTTGTCAGGCGGCTGCACTGTCTACCGAGGAGTTAACCAAGATAAGCAGAGTGCTTTATTCCGCAACGGATAAAGTAAAACAGGATGCCGCTCGTTGTCTACCATGGAGATCATCCCAGTTCAACGGCCAAGACCTTAAGGGGACGATCCAGCAAAGCACAAAACAAGGGATCTGATGGTCAAGTGCTTCGTTCTGAATGAGACTGGAGAAATACCTGTCTGCGATACGTAATTTATGAGCATTTTTTGTAAGTACTGAATATTGCTAAAATGTCTATGAGCATGTTGTGGATAATTACTTTTTCCGATTATTTTATTAAAATGTTATTTCTTTACGCTGCTTCGGGCTTTCAGTCTGTTAGGGACGCACCACATTGGTTATAATCTTCCAGTTTTGACTTCTACTGTTCCACTTCTATTGTTTTTGTTTTTTTTGTTTTTTGGTTTTTTTTTCAAATATATTTTTCTGTTTGAAGTTTATAGACGCAAAGATACATTTCTAACTGATATAAATCAGAAAAATGTTCCACATGTTGATGTTTGAGAATCTCAAAAAAAGAAAAACAATGTCTGCCGTTTGGATTTGAAACTTTAAATCATTTTAAACAATTAGTCAGTTATGAAAAAAGATGTCAATTATTTTTCCTTCAATCCACTAATTGCTCACTGCTTTAACCAAGAGCTTAACAAGAGGGGGCAGTGAGTTCACAGAGAATTATAGTTGTTTGTTGTTGTTTTCCGGGCATCAAAAAAGATTGCCTGCGCAACCTTGCCAAGTACTGAGGCAGAACTGGGTGACAATGCATGAAAGCCACGGTGGTGCTCGCAACTCAAATATAATGGAGGGACCACATTGTTGTAAGTTACCTGTATTTTGTTGAGTTATTTTCACTTCATTGAAGCAACCCAACTGCAGTTTGATTGATATTACTCGCACAATGAAAAAACAACAAAAAAAAACATGAATTATTGAAATAAGTAAAAATGGAGATTTCTGTTTTTGCAAATAAACTCTTCAGCGATGAATGAAATCTATATTAAGGGTAGGACCCTTTATCCCGGTTCTCGCCCAACCTTGAATTTAATAGACCATTCAACAGAGCAAAAGCGAAAACCCGTGTCCCGCTTTTATTTCGTCCTGGGCAGAACAAAATTCAAACCCATGCATTTTAAATTGAAAACATCCTCCCTCGCTTCCCCACTTCTAAAGTAGAATAAAATCACCCCATTCAAATGAGATCGCGTTGTATGTCGCACCAAAAAAGTGGGTCAATCGTGCGCGGGGACACGATTGCATAGATTCATTTTCCTGACTACGAACACGAAAAAGCGCGAGACCGGGTTGTCTAGTCAATGCAAGCAGAACGCTGCGGTTGACTTAACACTAAGGCTAAAGCTATTTCCAGATTTTTGGAACGAGCATGGTGGAAAACGGACTACCTTGAAAAGACTCAAAAGATCTAAAGACGCGGTCCACCTTGAGTTCGGTTAAATCCAACCACACGGGACAAGCGAGCAGATCTCTCAGTGACACTGAGGCATTGTTTCCTATCAGGAGAGCTGGGGCAGCACGACGTTTGCCTCGAAGCAGTCGTCGTGCAGATAAACGGATATAATTTGTTAGATGAATCAGGCCGCCTTGTGTGCTTTACAGTACTGTCTTTTCTATTAAATTCAGTCTTTTATCCTGTGAATGCACTGTAAATTGAGAGGTACTTTGTAAAATGTATGTTCAAGGAACGTTATGTTTTATGCATGATAGTATGTTTTTGATGTGTGTGTGTGTGTGTGTGTGTGCGTGCGTGCGTGCCTGTGTGTGTGTAAATGCGTTCCTGTTAGTGTGTGAACCCGCTCGCATATATGAATGTTAAGCTTGAATAAAATCACAGCACACCTGTTGGGCTTTCCCCTCCCGGTGACAAAGAGGGCCAACAATCAACATGCATCAACTTGTTGCCTCTGCTCTGCAACAAAAAGCCGGTCTTTGGCTTTCTCTTTGCGATGACACTGAAAGCTATTATTTGGTTGTCTGCGTGACGAGCCTCCTGTTCACTCTAATCATCACAGCGTGTCACATACAAGCAGGTGTGCAACCCCGCGTTGTGCAAGACGGGCGCATAAATTGGATTGAGTGCACGCGTTTCGTGTACGTGAGAGGCCTAATGAGAAAAATAAAGAATTACCTTTCAGCCAACCAAGCCCGGGCTCTCCTTACGATCTGCCTGGAAACCTTTCAGAGTGTTCCGATCACTGCGTGCGGTACGCAACTCAGGATGCACGGGGAAAATCCGCCACGCATCCCTCACACTTCCTTTCAATTAACAGCCAGCGACCAACAAAGCTGGCGCATAAGAATGGAAGAATGTGCATGTATGGAGCATATATTTTGGGGGAGCCTATCTACGCTCCCAAGGACCTCTATCCCAGGGCCCTGTATTAAGATATCGCTAGGGTTGTTTACGGAAAAAAAAAATCTTAAAAAAATGCTCATCTACATTTAGTGGCAGAGAGATGGTTAAAGTAGAACGTAGGACAAAGGACAGGAGGCTGCAGAGCGGTGGTGGCCGAGGTGGGCGGCGGAGAAAAGTCGACTTGGCTCCAAAGGCAGACCTTATCAACCATCTGCTATCGGTAATGAAGTCCTGGCCTTTAAAGTGCGACCGACTTGGCCACTCTGAGAATTATTTTCTTTATCAAATCATTCTCAGGTACCTTCTTGGAACTGGACGCAAGGGATGTTTCTAAAGTAAACATGTCAAAGAATCCAAAAAAAAAAAATAATAATAATGATAATAATAAGACAACCACACAAAACGGTAGAAGGAGGGGACACCACAGAACAACTGGGTGACCAATGTCGGAAACCCAACCTTCTCTCTTCCCCGCTGCCCTGCAGAGCGCGTTGCGAAACGTTGTTTATGCGAAGTGGCTGTTCGAACTAGGACAGCGGGGAGAGCTTTTATAAATCCCGTTTTTTAATGGAAAATTACTGGCTTGAACAAGGGCCAAGATAACACCGAACACAATTTGGAGGGTAGGAGCCGATGTGAGGGGAACCTTGATTTAGACTTTAGATCTTATTTTCCGAGGACTCTTGAAAGTGTGTCCTCAGAGTGTTTTAATGTCGAGGAATATTTGCTGGGTGGTGCAAAACTAGTATTGATGTATTATTTTAATATGAGCGAAACAGGCATTGTGTGTGTGTGTGTGTGTGTGTGTGTGTGTGTGTGTGTGTGTGTGTGTGTTTGTGTGTGTGTGTGTGTGTGTGTGTGTGTGTGTGTGTGTGTGTGTGTGTGTGTGTGTGTGTGTGTGTGTGTGTTGGTGTGTGGTTGACTGGTGCGGAATGAGGAAAATATACTTTTGACAAAGTGTAAAAGTAAAAAAAAATAAAAGTGGTTTGTTAAGGTGGCAGTGTCGTATTTCCAGTATTTCCATGCAGGATGTCCAAAGGGTTTTTACAACCTGTCCCTGGGAACTCCTCATAAAAGTTCTGTAAAGTGAAGGAAGCAAAGACTGCACGCTACCAACCCTCCTTGATGTATTATGCTGCTTTCACCATAAATTTGCCAGTAATGTCCGCCTTTCTATTTCTCACTCTCCTGTTATATATCCGGTGCCATTATCATCTCCAGCCATCTCAAGCTGTTTCTGTTGCACCATCTCTCTTTACTTTACTTTGCTTAGAATATTTGGCTTACACGCACGCACGCACGCACGCACGCACGCACGCACGCACGCACGCACGCACACACGGACAAACACACCACTAAATCAGAGCCCTTTAAACATCTTTAATTGACTCCCATAATTAGTTTTGGCATCCGCAGAGCAGTTTAATTGGTTATAGGCTTGTAACAGGCCCCCTGTGCACCCCTCCTGGCAGAGCCTACTGGCTGGGGCGACAAAAAAATTACCTTGGCTCCGAGGAGCAATGGCAGCGTTCTCTACCTCCTCTCCTCTGCCTCCCGTCTGCTCTGCTTCCCCTCCAAGCCGGCAGCAACATCCAGACATCGGTTATTAGACTATAAGATTGGCGGCGGTGGTGGTGGTGGTGGTGTCAAAGGAGGGGAGTGAGAGGGGGTGACAGCCAGAGGAAGGGGCGATAACAGAGGCGTAGGCATATGGAATTTGAAAGTAGAGAGTCAAGGGTGTAACTTTGGTTTAAGAAGTGTGGGGGACACAATAAAAGGGTCTGGGGACCTTCCCGCAGAGAAAAAAAAAATGCCATTTGAATCCCATCTCCTGCATTTCTACACAGATTTAGGGACTACGGCAACCAATATGAAATCACATACCGTATAACCTACCTGTTACTCAGTGCTGCTTCTCACTGCCCCGCCCTCCTCCATGACTTCCATAGGCACCTCCACCTCATCTGATCTCAGATTAAAGCAGTTCACTGATGGGAAAGCTGTATTGAAATCACGTTGGTTGTATTACTATTAGTTTACTTTATTTTGAATTCAACCGGGTTCACTTCTTATCATGTTCAACCCTTCCATTCATCATCATCAAACCAAAATCACCCCAAAAAAAACTTTTGTACAGCGCATGTAAAATACCTGCAAGTACTAACGCTAATGATTCTATTTAGTTTTCCCGAAGGAGCAGATCTCTAATGTTTTGCTGTTAATGTGTAAAAGTCCAGAATGCTATGAAACCTGCCGGAAACGTTCTTAATATTTTAACTTTTGTGTTTGTTGTAATTATATTTTAATTTAATTAATGTATTTTTTATGAATTAAGTCTTCATTTATTTCCAAAATTATAAACAAAATTTCATCATGGCATTTTAAATGCAGTTAGAAAAAAAATAATATACTTAGAACCTTATTACGTAGGGTAAGTTCATCTTAAATCTTATATTACAGAAATATCACCGTTACCATCTACAAAAAAGTATTTTGTGATGAAAACCAGCAACCTGGGTCCAGACCCCGCTGTCCGCCCCCGTAATTTCCGCCCCTATTGAGAGGGGGAGATGGAGGGACATGAGAGGTTGACGCACACAAGAAGAGGTGGTGGGGAAGGAGTGGATTGGCACGGCGTGGAGGAATTGGTGGATAGAGAGAGAGAGAGAGAGAGAAAGAGAGAGTGATGAATTCACCAAAAGCGCTGAGTTAAAAGAATGTGGAGACCGCCTCCATCGGTGGCCAAACCGCCTCAGGCAACAGTGGCCACATGCATCCAATCCGCGATCGATTGTGTCCCGATCCGGCCGGGGGAAAGCAGGTTCTTTTGTGATCGATTTTCTACGTTCCCCTCTCCTTCACCGATCCACCGGCTCTGTTTTTTGGGTTCGGAGGCTTGTCCAGCGCTGTAATTAACAGCCGAGGCTTGGCGCTTGGCACCGTGGGGACGTGGCTGGCAGGTGTGGGCAGTGCAGACCCAGCAGCTGCTGGGGTGGCGACGGCCGCCGCCATGTTTGTCAGAACAAACAGCTCTGCTCCACTTTAAGACGGAGGGTTGTGTGGGAAGTACGCTTCGCCAAACACACTGCCGCAAATAAACCACCCCTCTCTCCAGCTGCGAGGACGCCCTCAGAGGCTTGTGGGACTGACGCCAAATCAATTGAGGCAACTAAGTGTCTATTAAACTGGGGATATTTTATTTCTACTTTTCTTTTTTTTTCCTTCTTTTTATGCACTGTCCACATTGTTGAAACTCCAGGTAAGGTTGAGCTGGAACTCGGGCTGGGAGGCAGGGCCTATACTTTATATCATGATATAATTTGAAGCACGGATGGTAACAGATCACAGTATATTGGTTTTTCTTCAAATTCTAATATAAATGCTTCTATATATAAATATATATATATATATATGTATATATATATATCAAAATTTTTTTTTACTTTTTGCCGTCTTCTGCGATGGAATTACACCCGGATGTTACGTAGCTAGAAAGCGAGGAGCCGACTGCTGCCTATGTAGGAGTTTTGTGCTGCTGTGACGGGGCCGGCAGACGCCGTTTCCTCCAGAATATCGCACTAAATGGCTTTAATATAAACCGGCAATGATGTAAAAGTTGTTTTTTTTCTATTTATTAATTGGTGCTTGTAGCGAGGAAGCAGATGGAGGATTTGGACACGGTGATCTTGCCTTGCACGGCTGGTCCGCTGAGAGGGTTGCAGCTCCAGGTAATTACTTGTGTAAATTCTTATATATAACAACAGATACTAAATAACTTAGCTAAATACATTTTATTGCAGTCTTTGTACATCAGCAAAATAGCAACACATCATCAAGTTTGTTTCATTTTGCAGTCGTGCCTCCCGCTCGCTCCCGTGCGTTTACCGTGTTCCATATCAACAAACTGCAAACGGCCATGTTCGGCGGATAAATCGTTGCATTCCTACTTTAGATCTGTGAGGGCTCGACCGGTCAGCACGGTACAGTCAAAATCCATAACAAAGGGCAAATATATACTGGTGTACCTTCTATACCGTTTATACCGTCCACCCGTAGCTGAAACCTCCTTACAACACCCTACTGTACCTCATTTCCCCTGAACAGGGAACACCTTTGTCGGACTTGATTTCAACGTTGTATCTTCCCACTACATACTGCGCATACACACACACTGAACCAAAAACTTGAATCAAGAGAATGATAAAAAAAAAAAAAAAAAAAAAAAGATCTGTGATTGCACTGTGGCAGAGCGATAAAACACAACTTCTTCGGGAGACAAGGTTTCCTCGCCTTGACTCCGTCGCTAGATTTGAATTGCCGGAAACTCCTGGGCCCGTTTTAACTCAGCAGCCTTTGTGAGTTTGAGTACGTCATGTATCGCTACCCACTGTGACAAGTCACTGAAAACATTCTGAGAAAACCATTAAACTAACAGAAAGTGTTTTTTATGTTTAATGCTGTCATTTATGACTCATGTAATTATCGCAAAAGGCAAGTCTTTTGAGGGGTAAAGTGACTTTTACAAGACCTGTGGGAATTGTGAATGTGAAGAGAGAAAAAAAGCCAAGTGAGTCATTTTGTTTTAGGTGACATTCTAATAGACGCCCGGAAACGACAGTACAAAATCGGTGGGCTTTGGTTGTGATTTTGTATGATTTCCACCCTCACTGGCAGTTTGACAACTAAGGCTATGAAAGATATTAAAGTCAAGTCGATATAACCGGAATACGGGCGCTTCAAAAAGCAACATTATCACTGGTCTGATCTCACTTTCGTGCCTTCCCCTTCCCCGTTCCTCGACTCTGTCGGCGGGAAAGAAAAGGACTCGGAGAGAGGAGTCATTCTTCACTAACGCTGAAACTGCCATGAAAACACAGCAGCGACTGCGGGGAGTGTAATTTGGCCTCAATTTGCTCAGTTCAAATCTTTGTGTCTTGTAAAATCTCAAGTGAAAGGGCAAAGATGTCAGTTTGAGCTTTTCACTCCAACACAAGTGTAGACACACAGAGCTTTGGCTGTACACTGCAATATTAACCATATTATGGAATTCATCGCAGACTCACTGTGGGGTTCATCCTTTGCTCTATGTTCCCTCAATTGTATATTAACAACCTTAGGTCCAATAGGCAACTAGGAGCATAGGGCCCTGGGAACATAGAACCCTGGGAATATGGATCCTGGTAGACATAGGATCCTGGGAACATAAGATTCTGGGTATATAGGGTCCTGGGAACATACGACTCTGGGAACACAGGACCCTGAGAACCCAACCATGGGAAAATAGGGCCCTGGAAACATAGGACGCTGTGTACATAAGGGCCTGGGGGTCATGGAATTCTGGGAAGATAGGGCCCTGGGAACAAACGGCACTGGGAACTTTGGATCCTGGGAACATAGGCCTCTGGGTATATAGGGTCCTGGGAACATACGACTCTGGGAACACAGGGCCCTGGGAACATGGTACTCTGGGAACATAGGGCCCTGGAAACAGAATCATGGGAAAATAGGGCCCTGGAAACATAGGACCCTGGGAACATAGGGGCCTGGGGACATAGGATCCTGTGAACATAGGGTCCTGGGGGACATGGGATCCTGGGAACACAGGATTCTGGAAACATAGGGCTCTGGGAACATAGGACCCTGGGAACATAGGGCCCTGGTAACAATTGAACCTTTGAACATTGGACCCTTTGAACATAGGGCCCTTGAAATACAGGGCCTTACGGAACATAGGGCCCTGGGAACATAGATCCCCTGGAATGTAGCTATGCTCTTTTCACTATGGTACATGAAACTGCACACCTGGGCACCAGGAACGATGGAAGCCAAAAAGTGAAAGACACACAAGCAGCACTTTTTTCCCTCCACTTTGTTTTGCTTCAGCTCCTGAGTCAGCCCTGGAGTTCCACTAAAAGTGATTGATTGCGTTAGCCCCTTACCTGAGCCTCCTGTGGTCCGCCAAGCATCAGCCCTGCCAGTCATTCGCCAAAGGGGCCTTTCAGCAAAGCAACCCTGAACTGAACGCTCCACTGCGTCCCTCTGCAAACACTCAGTGTCCTCTTTACCTTACCAAATCCCACTGCCAGCCTCCCCTGTCCACATCCCATTTCTTCTCTCCCTCCTTGTCACGTAAATGTGTTTCCCCTCCGCTAGGTCAAAGGAGGAATGTAGAATTTTATTCGATGAAAGGGGGAAAAAATGTAGATGTGTCTGGGAGCAGGAAATATGCATCACCACCACTTTTTAGAGACCAACAACTTGTGAGGAAAGGAATCAGGAAGTAAATTGAAGTTGAGATACTCTGTTGGCCCGGAAGGATCGTAGAGGGTTGATAAATGCACGTTTGACGTGTGTGTGTGTGTGTGTGTGTGTGTGTGTGTGTGTGTGTGTGTGTGTGTGTGTGTGTGTGTGTGTGTGTGTGTGTGTGTGTGTGTGTGTGTGTGTGTGTGTGTGTGTGTGTGTGTGCATGTGCATCAGCATGGGAGTAAGTTATGCGCTCGGTTACGGTGTTGCAACCTCTGTTTTCATTTTAGAAAAAATGGTTCTGGTGATCTCGAGAGTAGCAGTCATTAACTTCAGGCTTATAAATCGTGGAAGGCGGCCTGTGCTGTCTGCAGCTCCTGACTCTTCTGCTTCCTGGAATCAGAGTTTTTCTCGGTAGACAGAAGTTGATGGTCTTATCCAATCCCAGGAGCCTTCACGTCGCTTCAAAGAGCCGACAAGATGTTTAGAGAAAACTGAAGGATATCCTTGAGCTGTGAGCAGGTGGTACCCTCGGCAAACACACTGCTGCTTATTGCCCAAAACAATCGACAAGACATGTCTGGAAGGTTGTGAAGAACCGTGCCTCTCTTTCCTCTCTGTCAAATACAACCAATGCAAGTACCTTGATATTCGAAAAAAACACCCTAAATGGATGTATCCCGAGGGGGAAATCTGAGTTCTGCTAATTCAGTCCTTGAAGGTTGCCCTTCGCGAGACAGGCTTTGCTTTAATTTCAGGATGTTATGTTCCGTGTTATGTCTTGTGTATACGTGTTGCGATGGGGTCACATTAAATATATGGATATTGTCATCCACTGTTGCTTTGCGTCTAAGAACCAATCTGAACACTGTGTCTGTGATATAAGGAACAAAATAAAACAGTTAAGCCAAAGAAATATAGCCCTGCCCTTTGTGGTAACAAGTTACTCGTCCTCCATCTCTCATAGTGTTATCAGTGGATGAGAAAATGAAAAAAACGATAAAAGAAATTACAGTTGTACGAATGTTGCAAGAAATAAAACTTTCTGGATTCCGGGAAAGTTGACCTTTTGAAACACACACACACACACACACACACACACACACACACACACACACACACACACACACATAAATACACAACCTTATCAAGAGCAGCTTTGTGTTTTTGAGGATACTTTTTTAAATTATATTTTTTTAAGAACAAGGACGTTGTGGTCACTTACCTTGGTGCCCAAGTAAAACCTGGTGTCAAGCTTTTATAATGCTCATAGTCATGAAAAATTATCGATTGAATTATGTCCTGTAGCGTGATTTTCGGACTTCTTTCAAGCTATACTTAACAAATTTAAACCAGTTCATTTGAATGGGGAGATTTTCTTCGACTTCAGAAGGGGTGGGGGGGGGGTGGCATGGGGAAGGAGGGGGGTGCCCAGATACATACACTAAAACTAAAACTAACCTGACGAATGTATGCCCCTGCGGGGAGGGGGGGGCACCATCGATGTATTAAAATTTTAAATTTAAGGATTTTTATATTTATATTATATTTGTTATATACCTACCAGCTGAGGCTTTGGAAAGGTCTTTTGGGTAAACATGAGTTTGAGAGAATTCAGTGAACCTTAAACTGCGATATTGACCTTTGAAGCCCTATATCTCAGTAATGACATGTAAATTCTGAAAACGCAGGTATATTCCCTGACCAAATTAACCCCCAGTAAAACATGCATGTCGTTTTTCACCCATACCTTCTTTTCCTTTTTAGGTTTATAATAAAACTACCTTACCCATGAGGCAATTGCACCAAGATGCAGAACAAAATGGTGCAGAATTGTAGCTTTTGGAGTTTTTAGGGTTATTGTTAATCTTGGGTTTTGAACATTTATAAATAATTGCGTAAATATTTCAGAACTTATATAATAATTTGTTGTTGCTCCTGTAGCTGCCACAAGGCCATATGATATCAACCTTGTTTTCTGAAAAACACATTTTATTTATGTCACCGAGAAGCACTACACTACCCCAAAACCTAACAGTAAAAGTGACATCTCTGTTTGGTGTGGAGCTCGCTGTTACCATGGAAATGTTTGAATGCATGTATCTATGACGGAAATTCATACTGAGGGTATGACGCTATATCCCTATTCTCGCCCAACCTTGAATTTCAGAGAAACAATTCAGAGAAAAAAAGCGAAAGCAGCATCCCACACCATCTTGTGATAAAATCACGATAAAATCACGATCATAATCGATCATAAATCATAATACCATCACCTCACCTCGGTGGTGTCCTTTCGCCAGGTTACTTCCCTTCTCCCCATTAAAATGTATTGGTTCAAATTTTGTTTTCTGTCGCATGAAAAAATCTCCCCATTTAAATGAATTGGTTTAGATTTTGTTATCTGTAGCATGAAAAAAGGCGGACAGTCGTGCTCCGGGATAAGATTCAATAGATTAATTTCGGTGACTATGAGCACGAAAAAGCGTGAAACTGGGTTGCCAATTAATGCAAACCCCTGATGTTCCCAGTGTCACAGCTCCAAAACTAAAATAGCAGTAGGGTGTCAAAACCATTAGGCTCTCACCTCATGATAATGGGTGATGGGTGCATGCGGTGTTTACCCATGCATAGAGGGAGGCACACGCACATACACACAGAGGGTAACACAATCATGTGCTGGCTTTTCATCAATTAGCAGTAGGGGGCTAACAGCCTATCACTCAATGTGGCCTGGATCTGCCTGAAATTGCGAACACACACACACACACGCACGCACGCACGCACGCACGCACGCACGCACGCACGCACACACACACACACACTTTTAATTTTTAATATTTCATTGAGAACAGTGAAAGAGCCAAGAGCCTGGGTCCCAAATGCCAAATGGAGGAGGCCATTATTTTTTTTTGCCATCATTACTTTGTAGCGGTGTTGCTTAATATTCATCAGCAGCATTCATCTAAACCGCATGTTATTTTTAAATCAAGGGTACATGGGTACCACAGGCACAAGGATGGGCAATGTGGGTCGGGGGGTCTCGTGGTTCCAGCCGAGATGAGATACAACCCTGGTGGTGGTTCTCGTGTTCTGACCTCCAGGCTATTTTTCTTTTGACAAGGTTACCCACCGGGTGTCAGAGCTGCCAGTCAGGCATGTCCAATGTCAACAGATAAACATGAGGCAACACAATGAAAGAGGTGGAGATCCACTTGTGGTATATGAAATATACATTTCTGGAGCTTCAGAAGAGAAATGGGATGTTGTCCCTAATGAGCAAAAGAACTAGCTCGACTGACAACTGAGGAAGAGAAGGATAGGGATAAAGACCCAGCACCCTAGTAGAAATAAAAGAAGACAGTATAGACTTTTTTTCTTCAGAGGTCCCCTTAAATCAAACCTGATTAAATCTGAGAACCTATTTAAAAGATGACGTGATTTTATTATTCGTCATTATTTATGAGTGATTAGCATCTTCTTTTGTCTGAATTGGTTCTATTTTCATGGTGGAGAGAGCAAGGTTTTGAGGAAATATATTTATTAGAACATACAGTCATGGATTTTATCACAATTCATATTTGAACACACACACACACACACACACACACACACACACACACACACACACACACACACACACACACACACACACACACACAACAAGCACACTTTAACCAATATTTGAGTATGAGGAAACATAAGCCTTAAATTATAGAGGGCCAAACGACCCCCCTGAGATCTCTGGCGACCCGATTTGGGTGTCTGAAACCTCAGATTGGGAACCACTGGTCTCCAAGCAATATAAAGAAAAAAGAAATCAATGGAAGAGGCACCGCAGAGCACTTTTTTCGAAAAAACCTGTTGCATTTTTCCGAAGTGATACAATCTCATTTTTAATATCACACCTCCAGCCTTCAAACGTTCCAATTCCAGTGTAAACACACATCTACGGCGGTGGAGGAAAATGAGCCAACACATGAAAATGGGTCAGGTGGAAGAAAATCAAAGTGATAATATGTTGGTGAGGCCGCTGCTCTATTTCCAATGCAGATTTCTCCAGAGATTATGTTAAATTTATGTCCTAAGGAGTGAAGATGGGTGGGGCAGAGCTGGGGCAGCATTGCTTTGCATAGCGGCATCCGACATCCACCCAAAATAAATGTACACCAGTACATTTATTTTGTACACCGCTAAGGTGTGAAATATGCCAAAGAATGTCTGCTGTAACGGAGGACCGGTTTTAATGATGTGGCTGATCGGTGCATGCTATAGCAGCTACAAAGGTTCACCATTACCCAGTCCGAATTGAGCAGGCGCAATAAGATACCCAAACAATTTATTGGGGACTGCTGGTCACTACGGCCCTCGGGTCCCTGTTTAATAATAGGGACACTCCGCGTTCAACATTGTCAACCAATCTACGGTCAAACGCCATGTCGAGGGATTTCAAGTTGAAATCCCTCAGTTAAGCCAACAGTACAAGCTGCAACAGGACAGGCGGCACGAGGCACAGTGTTGGCAGTGAACGCGCATTGCGTAGCCCTTCAAGACCGTTTGCGCTGTAAACTTGCTCCTTCCAGGGACCCGGGTTGACACACAGCTCATAAGTTTCTTGATATCTGACATTGCGAGACATAGGACCCTCAGTGGACCGTCTGTCCATGGGTAAGATGCCCCATATTGCATCCTTCTCTCCCTGTTGCAGGACCTCCTAACACCGTCTACCTGAAACATAGTCATACCCCTTCAGGTCCGAACGTGTAAGTGAGACAAGTGCAACCGTTGCCTGGCTAGGTTGGTTAGAGGCAAGAAACCCGCGTGGAAGACGCCTGCCGCAAGTTTGATATAGATGGAGGGAATAATGAAGCTGATCCCACCCCTCGTACGGATAACCCTTAATTTAGAGTCAGAGTAAGTTTGAATAGAGAGGTTTTATTTTCTTTTCCCTGTTCTGTTTGACGCCAGGCCTATAACCAACGTCCCCTCTAACTATGGTAAGCTGCTGTTGTGCCCCATGACCCCGTGGGACGGCGCTCCTCTTCTTCACTGACCGAAGATCCCTGGGCAGCAGCTATCGGACCGAGGGGGGGGGTGTAAAGGAAGACCGTCGAATTTAAACAAGATAAGCATTCTTTCATCTGAACCCCCGTGACACCATGGGAACAGTAAGACAACAGGCGTCAAGAATGGTCAAGAATTAGCAGATGGCCCTGGAAAGACTATGAGAGCAGATGCATTCAACTCCTCTCTTTGTTCCCCAATCATACCTCACCACACCAGCTGTGGTACAACAGCAGGGAACTAAGTGCAAATGAACGGCTCGGCGACTTAGGGTCATTTGCACAAGAACAACCACAGTCCTGTTTCCCTTAGAGTAAGAATGGACTAAACTATATGTCTAAATCTTCTCAATCAATAAATGTCTTTATTTTTATTATGCAGTTTAGAGTGAGTTAGCTGCAGTTTATACTTCCCCTCACCAGAAGAACCACTTCACTTGCCCTCCGTGTGTTTATGTTTAACTTGCTTTAATTTCCCTTTATTATAAATCAACATTCATTGTTTCCTCAAGAAGTAGATGGGCTTTTATCTGATATTCCATGTGAGGATTACTGAACGGAGAGAGCATGACCCTGGAAGAGTAAGGACCTCTAGCGCCGCACATGTGGCCATAAACAGATTTTTAATTTACCAATTATTATAATATTATATTATATATTATATATAATATAAAATTATAATAAAATTGGTGGCACCCAACTTAACGATAAATATTCATTATAGGTACTCAACACGCAACCCTGCCATCATTTTGCCAAACGTGGCACCGTCCACTACCTCCTCTGTAAAGAACAGGTGTTGCAGCCGTCTGAGAACTCCTGGTGCCTGGTGGTGGCAGAGGCAGTCAAGCCGCGCCAGAGGTGCTCCGACACTCAACCACTCCAATTAGGCCACGTCTTAGTAGGTCAGACAGACAGAGACAGCACTGCTTCTTCCTTTTTTCCGTTTGGTTATGTCTCGTTCAATATCATTAAATTTTGCATATCAGTAAGACCCAGTGCTGCTGAGGCTTTTAATGCGAATCAATTTGTGGAATTAAAAAATTGTGCTCATGCCCCAGGGGACATTTAGAATCAATGGAATTCGGGAAGTCGACGGAAAAAAGAAGAAACTTCTTACTGGTTCACTTGCTGGGTAATAGATTTCAGTAGCTTATTTTTCTTACAATTGGTATTGTGGTTCTGACTTTGAGAAGTAACAACTTAATAAATGCCCAATAGAGACAAAAGTTAAGTTTTAAAGAGGGGAATATATGGAGGCCTAGTAGGCTTGATTGACAGGTCTCTCGTTTGTGTTTGAGCAAGGTTTCCTTTTTCCTCCTTCTTCAGCACACATAGCATGCTATCATACTATTTACGTAGTTACATGAGAGAAGAATGATTCTTCCTCTCAAGAAGAGAAGAAGAATCATTTTACTGGTGTCACAGATGCAAATGCACTCAACACACACGCAGGGAGTGGTGACAACCATGAACACACACACACACACACACACACACACACACACACACACACACACACACACACACACACACACACACACACACACACACACACACACACACACACACACACACACACACACACACACAGGGAGAAATTCAGCCGTTACATTTTCCTCCTAATACATTTGTCCCTCCTCCAGGGGACAGCCCTCGACTATGTCGGCACCTGGGGACCAATTCCAGGTGTCCATCCATGTCGTGGTCAAGGACAGGACAGCGTTTTGCATGTTTTTAATTGGAATACTTTCTTATATTGGAGGAGACCCATGTGAGCACAGCAATGAAATGCAAACCCCACACAGAAAGGCCCCTAATCGGGAGATCACCCACCTGAACACAGTGCCAACAGCGCCCCAGGCGGGAATTGAGGCCAGGACCTTCTTGCTCTACCACAGCAGTGCAAGCACCGTACCACTTTGCCACCACCACATTGTGCACCACATTGTACACACTACAAGGTGTAGCAAGGAATCAAAATGCAAATATATTTGTGGAAGTGTGGAAATCTGATACGTTGACATACTGTATATATTTCTGCTTTGATAAATAAACACTTGTTCTTTACTTTTTGCTGGCGCTTCAGACACTATGCAGATTGTGTTGGAACTCAGAGGAATACAGAGTGAGATTTCCCAGTGAGGAAAGCGACGCAAAATCAATGTTTTCCAAGGTTCTGTTTGTTCATTGTCATAGAAACGAGTGAGGTCAAAATTTGGAACAAAGAATTTTGTTTGTGACAAAAAGGAGAGCAGGACATTTTAATGCAAACGACACATCCAAATAAGTGTTGGAGCTCCCTCGCCAGATCTTCAGAAGTGTCTAGTCTCGTTATGCCCATTAATAAGGAAATATGATGTCCGATATGATTAACACATTTACCAAAAGGGGGGAAAACAGGTTCAAAATCGTCACAAAAAACAAATTCCGGTACAATTACATTTATAGTTTGATATTGCTCAGTTTACAGATTTAAATGGTCATCAGAAGAATTTCTGTCTTTGGATATTCCAACTGATTCTGAAAATTGAAGAATGATTGAGCCTTTATTCTCCGCTGAGTGACTCAACAATTACCGAATCTTGAAACAAAGAGCCAAATCTTTCATCACTACCAATAGTTATTACTTTCAGTGTGAAACTTGAGCCGAGCTTGCTCTGATGAACACGGAGCGGTTAGTCCACTGGAACTGATCAATTAGATGTATTAGGACAGCCTTGCAAATTTGATCACGCGACGCCAGAGACATTATTATTTTTTTGTGGAGTATGAAAGTTAGCGTGCTGGGAAGCTGTTCCATAATGAAACCATTAAATGCACAATATAATTACTGAATTGATTCTTGCATTGAGAGTTATTGCGACTAAATGAACACATAAAAGTAGACATCCAGCAGACACTGGATTAAATGACATCATTCATCAGGCTATCCCCAACCCACCCGTCTTCTGGTAGATTAAAGAAAACGATTTTTTTTTTTTTTTTTTTTTAGCTTCGACGGCCTTTGAAGCGGTTCAACAATTTATTCCCTAAAAGCCTTCCCTGCCTATAATGCCTTGGATTTAAATTACCTTCAGCAAAAGTGAAGAGCAGAAAGAAGAATACCAACAACAACATGCGGAATGCCGATTGGGAGAAGATGCTTGTGCCAAGGGTTGTGGGCGGGGGCACGGTTTCCTTGATGTTTGTTTGCAATCAAAAAAAGTCCCGACACACCGGCCGTCAGGGACTCGGAGCTTCAGCGGAGGTTCAGACAGGAAGACGACTTTTTGTCATCGTCACGAAACCGTCGGGAGATTCGAATCACCGCTCTTCTTCATTTCACATCGACTGCCGCGCCCTCAGAGATCCCATCCCCGTTGCTGCCTGAGAGTATTTGGTGGTAAGTGGTGGCACTGCTGGTTACTCCTGCCGGCGTCTTTGTTGAGTGTCACTTCAGGACTCATCTCCCCCCGGGCATCGGGTCCCGTCTGTAAGGTTCTCTCAACCGCCGGCGTCGGGACTCCACAAGGGGGAGATCTACGACTACGCCTAAAGACCTACGCTCCGTACAGTACCGTTGTGTCATTTGACGGAGGGTCCCGGCGCCAGGCTTTGACGACTGCCACCAATCGTACTTTTGTGCTGACATCCGAAATCCTCCCGATTGAAACACAGTGTGCAGCGGTAAAGTTTGCTCCCGCCGCCGCCTCCCAAACCATCCTCTGTGTGTACGCGCAAACGAGTCTACGGCAGACCCACGCACTCAACGTGGGGGTGGGGATGCCGTTGGCCGTGGGGTGGGAGCAGTAAGATGGTAGTGAGTTGTCTTACGTTGGCTTTGACTTAAGCATTGTCACAACTGTGGTGAACACTTGGTTTGACCACAATTCGCCTTCAAATATAAATCATATGTCACGCTCGGTGGGAGTGAAGTGACGATGCTTAACTACTGTGAGACCGTAGAACTGCTCCGAGACGCGTCCCTTCTTGCCACAAGTGCAGCCGGTACTGTGCCGTCGAGAGTTTCCGTACGCAGAGTAACTAAGTTGTTAAACCCAAACCAATTCACGTCGCTGGCTTCCTGTAACTGTGTTCCGCATAAAAATACACAGCTCTCAAACCCATTGGAATGTTATCAGATGCTCGACACTCAAATTTCAAACCCTCAACTCGGGTCGTTTTTATGCACGGAACATAAACATTATGGTTGTGAGGCGCACACAACAAAAACACACGCACGCGCGCGCACACACGCGCGCGCGCACGCACGCATGCACGCACGCACGCACGCACGCACACACACACACACACACACACACACGCAGAGCTACACGCAGGCGCCTCTAAAACAGAAATATTATCAAACACATGAAAGCTCTGAGGCCCAAGAGAGAGTTTGGCTGCCAGCAGCAATTCATCTTCAACTCAGCTGAGCCCAATTACAGCTTTTCAGGCAATCACAAAAGTTGAATGCGAGAGAGAGAGAGAGAGAGAGAGAGAGCGAGCGAGCGAGCGGAGAAGAGAGCAGCCGGAAAAAGAGCGTGAAAAGGAGGGGTGGAGAGAGAGAGAGAGAGAAAGCGAGAGAGGGAGAGAGAGCGATAGTAGAACATTTTGGTAGCCGGTGGCTGTGGTCCAATTGGGATCTGGATTCTGTGTCACTGTTACACAACAGCTGAGCGACTATCTGCCCCGGTGTTCTCGCAAGTTTTCTTTTGAGTTTGCTCCCGCCCTGGATCCACCAGACAGGCGGTGCGACTCCTCATTCTCTCCGCTCCTTTCACCACGGAGCGGAGCCTGTGTTTTCTTGTTGAATGCAGCTGCGCCGTTGCCCCCCATCCATGAATCCAGTGGAGCTACAGTACGGCACCAAAGAATACAAAAGCAACCTCTCCTGTCAGGCTTGCCACCTTTTCGTCTCCTCCCGTTCCTCCCAATCTTGTTTTGGATTTTATGGTGTTCTACGAAATCTAAGATATTGCATGGGCTCCCAGATTCAGAATACGCTCACTTTTCTCTGAGCTAAAGCTTTCGGCGTTTCAGCGGTTACAAATTACAGTTTCACATGGAATAGTCCAAATTAGATTAGATAAGAACTCTATTTATGTAAGACAAAATGAAATCCAGTTATGTGAAATAAGTAATTATATTTTTTGAATTATTAAAAAGTATAAATATTTCCTATAATATTTCCACTGTGTGTGTGTGTGTGTGTGTGTGTGTGTGTGTGTGTGTGTGTGTGTGTGACCAGTGTAGCCAAATGTATTCTGTGTCATGAATCATTATTTGTGATCCCTCCCCAGCCTTATGAGCTCGTCCTTCATTTGAAGTATTACTGAAATTAATTCATTTGACTTATAACATTGTTAATTTAAATTTATTAAATTTGCTTCCTTTCTAATTTCCACATGTCCTTTTCGAGAGGATTGCATATTAGTTGCCTTGAGCCACGTTGTCTTGAGAACTAGTGGCATGGTGAATTAGTTATTTTTACATGTTATTCACGTAAATAAAACTACACACCGATCCAACTGAGTAATGGAGGTGAGATAAGCAATGCCTGCTTTCACTTATAATAATAAGTTATGGCAAGGGCCAAAGTTTCACTTCTGCTCCAGCTTTTCTTTTAAAAGTTTTTGACCTTTCTGGCAGGGGTTGTGGCTCCTATTCCTCCCCTGACTGGGTCTCTACTGACACTGGGGTATGGTCCTTTATATCCGATCATTACTTCCAGTCCTTCCCTGGCCGCACCACTCCATTCAACTGTAAACAACCTGAGCTGAAGGCCTGATCCACTGCCTCCTCTGACCTTGTTTCATTTCGTACAGTAAGTAAGCAAGACAAATTGCGCCTGCCCCTGCCCCTCGCCCTGGTCCTGGTCCTGGCCCCGACCCCGGTTCCGACCCTGGCCTTGGCCCCGGTCTTGGCCTTGGCCCTGGTCCTGGTCCTGGCCCCAACCCTGGTTCCGACCCTGGCCTTGGCCCCGGTCTTGGCCTTGGCCCCGGCCCTGGACCTGGCTGCCGCCCCAGCGGCAGACAAGAAGCAGTGCATGACTGTGTCTTGACACAGTGTCTCGGGAAAACAGGCTTCACAGAAACAACCTCTGCTCGTGTAGAAATGATGACAGAATACCAAAAAAATGAAATGGCAAAAGCAGCAAGACCCTCAAAATAGACCCTTGTTAGGGATTTTAGTCAAGGTACAACGTCAACGCCTGTGACTATTTCTGCAGTATTCAACACCTTGTGGGAGGATTAGCAGGGAATTCATTTGCAAATGTTAGGAACCCGCTCCATAGGACAGTGGGACTGCAGCCGGCTTCGCACTGAATCCCACAACAGATCTGACCCTCGGAACCCCTTCCCCCTAAGGGGGCCATCGTAGAGCATTGTGGATTTTGCGTGATTCATAAAAAATAACCAATCCATCATTAACTTACTTTGTTTGTTTTAAAACCAAGCTCCAACAACGATAGTTTGCCAGCTGCTCAGCCCCAGTGACTTCCGGTCGCAGTCTCGGACTGAGATGTGGCGCTCATCCCGACCCCCGGGCGGAAACAAAAGCCTCCGCACTGCAGTGAGCCGGCGGGGCTCTCTGCGTGCGGATTCCGACCCGCCATAGAAAATGGACGGGACTTCCGATTTCCGAGTGAGCTGTTGTCGTTATTGTCGCATTCAGTGTGAAAAAGCGGCTGAAAGGAAATCTCGGCGAGGTCCGCGGATGGAGATGAAGGGGGAGAGGCTGATGTCGGAGTGAAAGGAGGCGGATGGTAATGGGACAGTGAGAGAGGAAAAGGGAGTGATCTGTAGAGAGGACACAGTGTGACACAGGGCACAGATAGAGCGAGAGAGAGAGGGAGGGAGGGAGGGAGAGGGAGGGAGAGGAGATTGAAACAGACAGAGCACAAAAACATCACTGACAGCAAAATTATGAATGAAGAGAACTAGACGGGCGCACACACACACACACACACACACACACACACGCGCACACACGTACACACACCCATAATAAATCCAAACAAATACACACACAAAAAAACCCCCAGAAACTCTCGCCAGCAATTCACGCAGAGTAGTGCGAGCACAAGGCGACAAGAACTTGCGAAAGGGAGCGATAATGGCCAACCATGGCCCTCGTGGTTCCGATGCCATACGGGAGCCGGGTCTCTCCGGCGCCTGAGCCAGGTGACTCTTCCAGTAATGGGTGTTTTGAATATGGCCACTCCCATTCCCCCGAAACCCTTCCCACGGAATCAAATCAAACACAAACATCCTGACACGTTCATTTCCAGTGATTGCCTTCAAGGTGTTCAGACGGATCTGCACTTCCTTACCGCTTCTCTCTCTCTCTCTCTCCATTGTGTGTGTGTGTGTGTGTGTGTGTGTGTGTGTGTGTGTGTGTGTGTGTGTGTGTGTGGTGCAGGGGTTCTGAACCCTATTTGGCCCATGACCTCGTTTTTTAAGTCCCCAAATACTTGCGATGACACCAAGTAGAGAGTGTGACAAATGTCCTTATTTTATAGTATTATTATTATTATTATTTATTTTGGACCCAGCATCACTAATTTGATGTATTACAATTCTTGGCCAAGCAGCAGGATTGGCTGATATCCAAAATCGGTATATCCAAAATATTATACCGTAAGGCGGAAATAACAATAAATACATATACAATAAATGTTTTCTTTGGAGCAACGGTGAACATTTATGCCGGATTGCCAATCAACGGATCGCTTTCTGCCACTCCCACTAGGAAGTTGGGCGTCTGCGTGCGTTCGGAAAGGATCTCCCGTCCACCGCGCGAAGATTGGCGGGCCCCAAGCGCGTGAGGAAACTATTTATGTGGAATTAAAAGAAAAATTTTGAGTTGGACTTGTTTTGGGATTCTCAGCGTGTGAAATGCGAGGTGTGGCACGTTAACCGGTCGATGTGCGTGAATCCCCACGGCCAAATCGTGAAACTTGGCAGCTCTGTATAACGATTACTGAAAGCATTTTTTTATAATATAATTTTTAGTAATGCAAGTAAATAACCTGGAGGAAGGATGACATATTCAAAATCTTCCGGCAATTAACTATTGTTTCGATAAAAAAATCAATCAATCAATCCTATATCAATTAATCAGTCCTAGAGATGTCTCTTGACCCTGTGTGCAGGGTCCCCACGTGGGGTCTCAAGGCTGAGACGGGGGAAGAAGATACAAGGTAATAAAGAATGCTCAAGTCTGTATTCCCCCTCCCCATTGTCAAGGGAAAAGTTTGAATTTAATTCGGTAAATAATTGCAGTGTTTTATTTCTTTTTGAACCACATCATTACAATTCTTGAGTGTTGTATACAATAAAACATACACAGCAAATATAAAAAGAATTGATACTGTGAAGAAAGAAGTGAAATTAGATGATCTGCTGGCAGCCAGGGGGCCACGCCCAGGAGGCCACGCCCAGCTCCCATTGACTTGAATGACTTTTGGTGGAGCCAATGGACCTGTGTCCAGTCTGTCTGTGAGTCTGTCAGACTGCCTCACTTGTTTCTTAACACTGTTATTTCTGTCTGTCTTCCTCTTCTTCCTCCTCCTCCTCCTCCTCTCCCTCCCTCTTTCTCCCCTTCCTCCCTCTTCCTCCCTCTTCCTCCTCTTCCTTCCTCTTCCTCCTCCTCCTCCTCCTCCTCCTCCTCTTTCTCCCCTTCCTCCCTCTTCCTCCCTCTTCCTCCCTCTTCCTCCTCTTCCTTCCACTTTCTCCTCTTCATCCTCTTCCTCCTCTTCCTCCCTCTTCCTCTTCCTCCCTCTTCCTCCCTCTTCTTCCTCTCCGACTGATCGCCAGCGGCCGGATGTGTTGCGTTTTTACGGATGCCGGCCGGTCCCCGTCGCTCTATCCTTTGCCGCAAGGTAATCAGGGAGATGAATTGATTGGCTTATTCCCACGCGGCCCGGCCCTGGTGAGCGGCGCTTTATTAGATCGGGGAATTCCACTCTGTCGGCTCTCTGGCTTTATTGGACGAGGAGCTCCAGCGGCTCCTCCGACCACCTCCCCCCTCCCTCCCAAGCCGTAGCGCACCAAACTCCACGGGACGAAAACACCCCTCAATTTATGCTGCACGACCAGACAGGAACACGGCTCACTCCTCCCTGCGGCGGAGGGCGAGCGAGAGCCGGGCTTCCAGGAGAGATTGTCCGGCCAGATATTCGAGGACAAGTTCAGAGGAGTTGTAAAGAGCGAATGAGAAAGAGAGAGAGAGAGTGAGAGGGGAGGAAAATAAATGTGTTGGCCGACATCGAACAGAGACCCAACACTCTGTATCCAACACGAGAACGGTACGGAAATGGACCAGAAAGGATGAGACGGACGGTGGGAAATAAAAAGGGAGAAAGAGGAAGAAACGCGGACGATTGTGGTGAAAATCAGAAACAAAAAGAGACTTTGTCGCTTCGATTTATGTTTGGGCACCACCACCACCACCCCCACCAACAACAACGACAACAACAACAACAACGACAAAAATAAATGTTTAAGTAAAAAGACCACATGAACTATAAGAAAAGAGAGGAATAGACAGGTGTCACGGCAGAGAGAAGGGAAAGAAAGAGAGCGGTTAACAGAAGAACAAGAGGGACTGAGCCGCTCTCATTGGGTCTGAAAGGAACAACAAACAAGAGGCAGCGTCTCGTCTTGTCACTTAATTGATGTGGCTGTGTATTGTAATTCATTCCTGCTCACAGCAGACTGAGTGTCAGTGTATTTCAGGGAAGAAATAGTGCACACACACACACACACACACACACACACACACACACACACACACACACACCGACACAAACATGTCTATACACACAGACACACACAGCAGATTAAACAGTGCATTGTTTATCTGAACACACATGAAGCTTACAGACTCTGAGTGGGCTGTAATCCTGTAAAAATTGCTCTGGGACTTTTGTTTGTCTTTGTATTTTTTTTGTCGATGTGTATGTGTGTGTGCGCGCGTGTGCGTGTATGCGTGTGCGCACTTGTGCCAGTGTGAGCATGTACCTGCTTATGTGTCTGTGGGTTGTGTGTATGTTTGTGTGCTTCTGCATGTGTGCATGCAAGTGTGTATGCTTATGTATATGTGTGTGAGCTTGCGTTTCAGTGTGTGTGGCACTATGTGTGTGTGTGTGTGTGTGTGTGTGTGTGTGTGTTTGTGTGTGTGTGTGCGTGTGTGTGTGTGTGTGTGCGTATGTGCATGTGTGTGTGCGCGCGTGTGTGTGTGTGTGTGTGTGTGTCTTTGTACATTGTTTGCGCGAACCATTCCCTGGAGAAGCAGTGCAGCCTTCAGTCCGTCTCCCATCATATTCCTTCTGACAGTCATGCGGTCAAGGACAGACGGGCAAAACCGAATGTCAGTTACTTCACAGGCCAGTTAAAAAAAAAGCAAAAGGAAGAGCGGCATTCAGCCCCAATATCCCGTCCCCTTCAGGAGAAACCATTCGGAAGCGAGGCGGGATGTTGGAAGAAGTTAAAACACATTACGGTTCAGCCTTGACTCGGAAAACAAGGCTTTTCAAATTCCTAGACATTAAACGAAAAACACCCATATTTTTTTAAATATTTTTAATTATTGTTTTTTGACTCACTGGGAGTCAAGCCAAGTGCTTGGAATTGACTCCAAGGAAAAAAAAAAATAGCGATATTAATTTGAGATTAATTTATGCTTAATGGGGCATTTCTTCAAATAGCGTGCAGTATGTTATTCGGGAGGTGATCCTTGAGCAGCTACGCAGTGACGAGAATAGACAGAATTCATTACTGGACTTTATGGCTACTCTGCCAAGTTGCAAGACGGGAACGGCACCTGCTGTGATATTTTCCACGGCAATATGGGCAGAGTTTATGGTTTATCACTGCAGTATAATTTAATTAGCATCCCATTTAGGAGAGCAGATTAAATGGGTGGTCATGAAGACAATCAAGGGGGTAATGACGCTGAAAAAGGTCCGCCACGCAAGCATTATCTGATGGGTTTATGCCTTACCTTGGAACATTGGGCTTGAAGTTTTGGATTATTTGTTTTTTTTATGATTGTCAAATATAATAAGTTTGCTATTGCCGTTCATTCAAAATAAGGATATCAAATTTTTTTCAATGATATGCCCTATTCAGAAAATTGAATCGAGCACCGAGTTTGAAACATCTGGCTTCCATGCGTAATCATACTGATTGAAAGAAATTCAATCAGAATCAAAAACAAAAAAAACTAAAAAAACTGTGTTGTATCAATACACATGTACACCCCATGTAACCAATACAGAGTCAATTTTAAGTGGTAATCCATGACATTATTTAATTTAGAAAAATACCATAATTTGATTATTTTGTTGTGAGGAACAGCCATGCAATGAATTTGTATTACGCATGTGCTCCTCTATGTGTTCTCTCCATTGGTTGTGGTGGGATCCGCCTTTCAGGTGACTAAACCCATAATTAAATCTATATGACACGATTAATTTATTAATGCTGTGATGCTGTTTATTTTTGGCAATGTTTTATACCGCTTATTTTGCACTTAGAAGGCATCAAAAACATGTTTATTTTTCCGCAAAGATTTTGGTAGTGCATCACCCGCTTCAACACTTTAATTTGTTTGTTTTGGTTCGTTTTGTTTTTATATAGAAAATGAGGCCCCACTCACTCCTGCGGCACCTTGGACACTGCTTCAATTTCCTTACAACCAGACGAAACTAAACACAGCAGCTAAATCGAGTGATCCCCAAACAATGAATCCGTGCTGTTTTTCTCCTCTGGCCTTAAACCAATGATCATTTTATCGAATATAATTTTTTTGCATTATGAATTACAACGTAGCATCGCTGTAAAACCCCGCTTGCAAAGCTTCAAGTTACTCGGCAGGCACATTAAAAGTGGCGTTTTGGGATAAAACAACAACCAAAAAACAAAACAAAAAGGAAAACGAAACCCCAAACTGTTTTAATCTACGAGCCCGTCCCGCAGCGATCCGATCCGCACCGTCGAGACTTACCTGTTTAATGACGTAGAGCAGCCTGCCGTAGCAGAACATGATGACCAGGAACGGCACCACCAAACAGAAAATGAACAGGCAGATGATGTAGGACAAGTTGTTGGCGGTCTTGGACGTCCAGTCGACAGAGCAGGTGGTGCCGGGCCCCTCGGGGCCGTAGTGGCTCCAGCCGAAGAGGGGCGGCAGCGTCCAGACCAGGGAGTAGCCCCAGGACAGAGCGATTCCCAGGGAGACCTTGCGGTAGTTGGAGGCGTCGGCCTCGGTGGCTCCCATCATGGTGCTGTAGCGCTCGAAGGAGAGCACGGCCAGCGAGATCAGCGACACGATGCCTGCAGATGGAAAGGTAAAGATGTTTTAACAGGAACCAAGTCAGGTCGGTCTTGTTTGGAATTCACTGTTATGCCAGGGATACATCGTAAGACTTTTTCCCTCCATCGTCCCGGTAGGATTTAGCAGGACGGTGATCACACGCGATCAGACATTCGAGCACACAGTATGGGAGACAAGACTTAAGACATAGGATAACATCAAACCCCTCGGATATCCCACTCGAGTCCCAGAGCAGTGTGATGCTGCTGATTGTAAGAGGTTCAGAGCATTTGAAACCAAATGGAAGCTGATGACAGGAGCAGGCTCTTGATGGGGAAATAGGGACCAAGTTCTTCAGTGGCTCCTCGCCCCATTGTAATACTTTTACTACTTCTACTACTACTACTACTACCACTACTACTACTGTTACTACTACTTCTACTACTACTACTACTACAACTACTCCTACTACTATTACTACCACTACTATTACTACATCTATGACAATTGTCTAACAATAAGGTGACAGTTTTTAAGAGTTTGACCGAGCTGACAGATTTTAAGATTGTCTGATTTTGCAAACTCCGTCTGGGACTTGAACGTCCTTGTGAAAGTCCATCTGTGTAAACGAGGCACAGAGAGCTTTACGAGTCCCAGCCATGAAGGCACCAGTGAACTCTTGGTAAAGCAGATGCATTACACACAATTAGCAAATTAAAAAAAGTTTCTCGGTGGCGTGTCCCCACTATAATGATGACGTTGTTTAGGAAAATGTTATTTTTTGTTTTTTTTGACTCGCTTTTTCTTTAAGCGTTTGGACTATCCTGCCTAGTCAAGTCAAGTCAAACTTTATTTAAAAAGCACATTTCATACCAGGACGACACAATGTGCCTTACAGAGAAATACAATCAAAGAAAATATATCAAATGTCTGTGCAACGATAAGAACAGTCAGTGCAGAATAAACAAATCTCACAGTAAACAGAACACACACACACACACACACGCGCACACATACAACCACACACACGCACACACGCACCCACACACACACCCGCACACACACACACACACACACACACACACACACACACACACACACAGAAATCTCACAACATACAGAACACACACACACACACACACAGAACTCAGCCATAGACTGTAGTGAACAGCAAGGTTTCTAACCTGCTTTTAATAGTGTTCCGTGTGGGGGCCTCTCTCAGTTGAGCCATTGTGTAGAAAGAGAAAAACTCCGCCCAAAAAAAACCAAAAAGGTGAAGGAACCTTGGGAGGGTAAATGAATGAGGGATAGAAAGGCTTATATGTGGTGGTATATGTTGGTGCAAACATGCCTGCCTTAAAAACAAACACCCATAACAATACAGTATCCACCCACCAGCACGTGCACAAACCAAGTAACCGCAACTCGAAAACACTTTCCCAGAAACCGGGAAATCACCAGAAACTTTGAACGTCCCACTGCGTCGAGGACATCAAGGGACTGATGCGACGCATGATGTGATTTTCTGCCGTCGTCTACGGTGACAACCCAATGAGGCCATAGCGAATGACGAATACCCCCACCACACACACACACACACACGCACACACACACACACACACACACACACACGCAAACACACACACACACACACACACACACCCACACACACACACGCACACACAAACACGCACACACACACACTATCTCTCTCGCTCTCTCTCTCTCTCTCTCTCTCTCTCTCTCTCGCTATCAGAGGTCTTATCTGCTCTGCAACTGGAAGGCTTGCACAGTCACCACAGTGACAGTGTTTTCTGCAGAGATCAAAAGCGCCGCTAGAATGGGCTTTATTCTTTATAGCTTTGGCACCAGAGCACCTATGATTTTACAAATAATTGCGAAAGTTAAAGAGCAGCAACGTCAAACTTTGGCTAGCAACGGGGACGGGGAGGCAACGGCGGAATTTTTCGGTTGACAAGCAGGTGCAGCGTAAATCACAAGCAGAAAGTAAAAATGAAACAGTCAAAAGGAGACAACATGGAAGCTTTCAAGGAGCACATTAAAAGTCCACTCTGATTATTTAGTGCTCACTCCACAATGATACGTGCGCGCGCACTTACACACACACACACACACACACACACACACACACACACACACACACACACACACACACACACACACACACACACACACACACACACACACACAACCACCCTCGCTTTTTTCCATAACCCATCCATCTCCTTGTTCCATCTGCAAAAGAAGCTCTGGCAATTGTCACGATGTGCTCAGGAACTCAGAAACACGGAGGAAAAACCTTCTCCTCCATCATGGGATGGATAATTGGATGGATAATTCATGGGTTGTGCTTTGACAGGTAAACTTGGAAAGGGATGAGGTTGAAATAATGTCACCTCCGAGGCCGGGCGGGCCGGCGGCCGTTTCCGAGGGGAGCGCCACGCCGAGGGCACCACCGCCGCCCCGGTTGGGTGCCGCCTGTGTGACCGGAATCCTCCCCGGCGTTACATTTGTTTTCACCAAGTGGACCTTTCACTACGGTACAGCTGGCACAGCCAAGCAGCACAAAGAAGGAAGAGAGATACGGCCAGAGAAAAAAGTGAGAGACACTGCAAAAAGAGCTTAAAAGAAGGGACGAGGGACATGGGACTGTGCACAGTCGAAGATATTAGTTATACTGAACATGTGTGTGTGTCTACCTCCAGTATGTGTGTGTGTGTGTGTGTGTGTGTGTGTTCTTGCGTGTGCGCTCTTAGGCGTGCGTCTCCTCAGCGAGTTAAATGTACGACCCGAGGGCTCACTGCTTCGTAACGGCCGGTGCCTCCAGGGATGCCGCCGAGCTTCTTCTCCCCGGCCTCAGACTGTTTCGCTGCGGGCTTTTACCGCCTCAGCTCCCCCTTCCAAGGCGCCGGTGTTTTACGACTGCTGGCGATAGCGAAACCACCCCAGCCTTTAACTGAGATGGACGCCGGCGGAAAAGCCTTTACCTCACAGGCCCCAGGGCGCAGGCGCTTGAACTGTGTCGATTCAACAAATCCACACCATAATCACCGCGTATTCTACCGTGAATTTCAGTTGCGCGGCCGCCTCGCGAAGACTCAAATGCGCGAGGGAAATCCAAACAGCTACAGAGCAGCCCGCCCACGACGCTGGGACTCCCAGAGGGCGTTATCTGTCAGCCGCCAGCTATGTTTGGGCTGGAGTCGCACTGCAAACGATACCAAAAGGCACATCAAACATGTGGGATATTAAAGACCTGACGTGAATTTGGGCTTTTTTTAATGTATTTATTTATTTATTAACATAGAAGCGTGTTCAGTGTCTCCGTAGAAAGACGCATAAACGTGTAAATGATCATGTTCCGTGAGCCACTACTGTACGTCCGGTCAAAGTCGATACTGATAAAGTAGGCGGCGCCGGAGGACGCTTTCTCAAAGGACAGGCTCGCTATTTTTGTGCGTTTGAGAGTTTCAAACACATGAAACTTGCAATATAGTCAACACGTCATTCCAACCGACTTTTTGTGATTGCCGCAGTAGGTCCAAAGCGTATCGCTGGCTACAGCCGGCTTACTGCTCCCAAAGCCACGCGCTTCCCGTTTCTAGTCTCTTTCATGGTGCAGATGCAGCCGAAATTTGCTGATGCGCCAAAGGGTCAATAAAAACCCTGAACAACCTGATAAAATGCAGGGCTTGTGACCGTTTTTGGTAAAATATGTAAAGACTGACTATACTGCATGTGTCAGCTTCTCGTTTTTCGGAGAAAAAGGAGATGCATTGCGCTGCATTTAAGCACGGTGAGAAGCTGCGGCTGGTAAGTTGAGAGTGGTAAGTTTCTAAATAGCTAAGCGGCGAGGTTGTGCTGTGAACAGTTAGAAACGATGAGGACCAACGTTTTAATATGGGTTGAAAAATGCCGAAACCTATCCTTAAAGAATGAAATTAAATCTGTGACTAATGACCCAGCAGGTAGATGGCAGAAAGCAGGCTGATCGAAATACACTTAGCATAACACTTTATTCCGTGTGGCTTATTCATTTCTTAGTCCACCAGACCCTTGCAAATGGTTCCACCGCCGCACTCACAGACTCTGCTATAAACTCACCTCCCCTGGTGACTTTCCGCTACGGCAACGGAGCCAAAATCGAATCAACAATTGCGCAGCATTCCAGAACAGAAAAACTAATTAGAGGCTCTCTGCCACGGGTCTCGCAGGGCGGCGTTGGGAGAAAAGAAAAAAGAAAATGAAACGTAATATTCACACTGATTACGCTGATTTTCCAACTGGCACTGACCCTCCTCCCTCAGTTGGTTGGAGAAGAGAACTTGTTCAAAGTTGATTAAGATTTTCTTGATTCGGAAAATGGGGAAGAAGAACCAGACAACAAGGTTACACCAATACCCCCCCCCCTCCATGTCACAGCAACCAAACTTAATGGAGTCTGCAATCAACCCCCCCCACCCACCCTCCATCAGCCCCACTCTGTCTCACACTCGCCTGTTAGGATTAAAGGCAGCCGTCTAACTTAATAACCCCAAAATAAATGTCTTATGATCAGATGTTTAAAATAAAGTGGAAAGAAAAGCTTGCCTTTGTTCCCTCTCTCTCTCTCCCTCTCCCTCTCTCACCAAATGGCTGTTTCCCAGCGGTGGCGAGGAAGAGACTGTTTGAATGGAAGTGGGTGGTACGTGCGGACCCCCCCCCACCCCAAAACCTAATGAGCCGCGGGGAGCCGAGAGAGGTGAGCGAGTCAGGGAACATGGCGGCATACTGATAATAAGGTGTTTCCAAACCAGACACAAGTCGTCCATAATAGATGCGTTTGCGAGGGGTGTCAGGGTCTTTTATACACTGTTTATGATGCAGGTTCATCAGGCGGCTGACTCACTCTGACCTTTACAAGACAGGAGCAATGTTCTGCTTTCCTTGGTCTCAACTGAGATGTCCGTCCACTTTAGCGGGCAGGTCTGGAGATGTGCACGTCTGTGCATGTGTGTGTGTGTGTGTGTGTGTGTGTGTGTGTGTGTGTGTGTGTGTGTGTGTGTGTGTGTGTAGGTCCACGCGAATACATACTGTATATGTATTCTGTACTGTATATGTTTGTGTCTTTGCATGTCCAAGTTTCATAAATGTGTAATTTTGTGGATGCATCCGCTTCATGCTACACTTCTGCCCTGTGTATGTGTGTGTGTGTGTATGTGTGTGTGTGTGTGTGTGTGTGTGTGTGTGTGTGTGTGCGCATGCCTGCGCGTGTGCATGTGTGTGTGCGTGTGAGAATGTGTGTGTGCGTGTGTGTGTGTGTGTAGCAAGGCAATCTGGCTTCAGTATGCACCGGGAGGAGCAGGCTGTCCAAGGTTAATCCAGTGACTGTGTGCACAGTCTACCTCAGGCAGGGGGACACAGCTTGCCGCACGCAGGGCCGGGGCGCGCGGGACGGATGGGAGGACGTCAAATAGAGCGAGAGAGAAATCCAACCCTGCACTCCCTCCATCGGACGAAAGACAATAAAAGTCCAGGGGAGGCATAGGATGAAATGCATAGCGGCAGACAGGAGAGGTGAACGCGCTAAATGGGTGCCAGAGGGCTGAGAGAAATGCAAAATGTTGTAAAGTTGTGTCCGTGCGCGTGCGCGGGCGTGTGTGTGTGTGTGTGTGTGTGTGTGTGTGTGTGTGTGTGTGTGTGTGTGTGCGCGCGTGCCCATGTTAGACTCGTCGACGCAAATTGTCCCGTCTTTAGCGGAGGCTCTCGGCACAAATCAATCCAGCCGTCTCTCGAATAGTTCTGCCATTCGAGAGTGGAAGAAGTTATGGACCAAAAGTGAGACGCCGCACTATGAAAGGTAGCGAATCGTTGGCAGCGAACACTAACAGCGTCCCAACAATGCCCTAACAACCTCTTCTGTCATCGACAGTAATGCCCTCTAATTGGGAGGAACATTGATCATCACTAAACCCTTCAGAGATTGATGCGGCTCGTTGTCAATGCCAGGGCCGACGTTATTCATCTCAACAATCAATTTCTCTTTTTCTCTCTGCCTTTGTCCCCGCCCCAACCTCTCTGTCGCTCCATCTTTCTGCCATTAAGGAATTATTACTCGACCAATGGAAGCTCTAATGATGTCTGCAAGCCATTGTGCACGTGCATGCGCACACACACACACACACACATGCACACACACAGACACACACACACACACACACACACACACACACACACACACACACACACACACACACAGATACATGATTATCTGTCATGATTGTCTCTCTCTTACCCCCTGTATATCTCTCTCTTTCCGCTCAGTCTTTTCTTTTTTCTTTGGTACCTTGTAGATGCCAACATCTTGTCGGATGTTTTTTATTTTTTTTTAATTGGCTCCTTGCGGATGCTCTTGTGAAATGGCTTCAGACTGTGTCTAATCTCAGCGCAGCGTTTCAGAGACACTGGCGCGGCTTTCAGAGACGTGCTCGGCAACAGAGTGCAACTCGTAAGCGTGGGGGACTTTCGGCATTCCAATATGATAGCAGTCAAGTTATACCGCTTTTTTTTTTTTTTTTTTTTTAAATTGGCCACACTTTCCCGGAGGAAGTGGCAGGGTGTTGATGAGAGCCGCCTTTCAAATTTCGAGTTTGACATATTCGAGGGTCTCTTTAGCGAAAAGGAAAAACTCAATTTAGATGAGTCGAGTTGAGCATATGAAATTTTTAGCTATTGGCACACGGGAGGCAACGACCAGCCTGGGGCAGTGGATTGAAGAGATGTAGGGAAATAGGTGTGAAAGAAAATAAATAGAGAAAAGTCTGATGGAATTTTTAGGCCGTTAAGACTGGGCTTCACTGGTGGTTGCAAAGGTTTCCCTTTGTCTCTTCTTTTGTTCGATAACAATGTCACAATGTTCAACATATTTCAGATTATAATCATCTCTGTGTGTTCATTTGCCGTTTTCAAACGTATAATGACCAAAACAGGGGACAAAACTGTGATCACACCTGGTGATGATGTGAGTTGGAGCACTCATTGTATTTATTACAATCATAGAAGATGTAAATTCATGAAAGATAGACAGAAATGTATTTTAGATTAATCCTAAATTGTAACTATTTATCGCAATCAAAGAAGATGACAACTCATGAAACTTAGACAGAAATGTTTTTTAGATGATTCATAAAATATTAAAATAAATTGTAACTTCAGCATAATGGTAATTGTCATAATAACAGGTTATAATGGTTGTTTAATAAAAATAAAAAATGCAGAAAGCTTTCACCACACGCACTCTAACGACAAAATAGTTCTCTTTGTTATGACTAGATTTCTTGTCCACTCTCAACTAAAAGCTTTACAGAGTTTTCCAGATTTTTTTTCCCCCCAAACTACAGGACGATTCATTCAGAGGAAGTAAATAAGATGGTAAATTGAAGTGGCAATTTACCCCCAGAATGTACTTTATAATTAGACAAAAATAACTCATGCAATTCAAAAGCAAGGAATGTGTTGATGTCATCCCAGAGTGCGGAACACAGTAAGACCAAAGCTCTTAATGGGATGTTGGTGGGGCTTGAAATTTTTACTCAGTACTCAGTGCAGAAAACCATTAAAGGATTTCAAACAAGGCACTGCGAGTCAGACCAAGGGCTAAATGTTGATACGCCATGACTCCCCACCCACCTCCCCCACTGTGAGTGTATGTCAAAAATGGAACACTGAAAAGTTTTGACAACCTTCACACTCTGCAGAGAACGGATCATTGGACACATTTCAGAAGACGGCTTTATCGGTGTCAGTGTCAGAGTGGACGCTGCGCCTAGTGTCCACAGTGTCCACACTGATGACACCATGCAAGATGTCTACAATGACACTACAACCGACACACACACACACACAGACACACAAACACAAACACATACACACACAAAAACACACAAACACACACACACACATACACACACACACACATACATACATACTCATACATACACATACACATATACACACATATACATACACATATACATACACACACACACACATATACACACACATATACATACACATACACATATACACACACACACACACACACACACACACACACACACACACACACACACACACACACACACACACACACACACACACACACACCCCAATGGAAGAACTTGAACATCCTATATCCTAACGTCCCTGAGCTTCCGGACAAGCAACACTCATTTTTCATCTTTTATCTGACAATGATTTCCTAATTCTACTGTACACGGTCCTTCAATGTCATTGAATAAAACGCGCAGAGCTATTGAACGCAGTGTTTCACCCCAAGCGATGTGTAAGTTATCTCTAATGTAAGATCTAAGGAAAATCTGATTTTTCCACTGCAGAGCTCGACGCTAGAGGCATTTAAAAAACAATGAACGCCAATAAAGAAAGCACTTCCCGCCGAAAGTGGCTCAGTAAATATAGATCATAAACAAGAATGAATACAGTAGGTACACATACACGAGAAGCACATTTCAAAGGAACATATAAAGCATTTTTTTAATGACACCAAATGACGTAGCTCCAACTTTTAGACATGACATCAAAGATCCTGAAGGTGATATTCATTAAGGGAATAAACCATTGTTCCTGCAGTGTGTCACACACAACCGCACGGACTCTCTTTCTCCGGGAAGACTAAACCTCCTCACATCGAACGCTTTCATTTTTATGACATATCGGGATATAACCCCAACTTCTGGGCACGGCCTCAGGATATTCATGGATATAATAAAGACTACGCTCCTCCAGTCTTTCATTTTCTCAACACAGAACGATGCCGGGTCTCACACACCTAGTTCTCCGGGATGACTAAACACCCGCCACGTCGCCCTTTCCCGCATCAGAAACACAACATATTCAACAAGAAATCACAACTGCAGTATCCGAATAAAAGCCACCTACCGAAGAGGGAGTTGGCGAACCCGTACCACACGCACCCCCGGTGTCCGATGAGCCACCGTCCCTGCGTGCTGGCGGCGAAGCTGAACGGAGTGCCCAGCAGGCACACCAGCAGGTCGCTGGTGGAGATGTTGATCAGCAGCATGTTGATGGGCGAGCGCAGCATCTTGTAGCGGCAGAAGAGCACCAGCACCAGCAGGTTGTTCAGCAGACCCAACATGCCGATGAAGCCCAGGCACACGGCCACCACCAGGTGCCCGGTGGGGCTGAGGGTTGTGCGGTGCGCGCCGGCCGCTTCCAGGCGCCCTTCCCCGGCCGCGACGCACAGCGCGCCGCCGAGCTCCGCGCAGCCGCTCAGGCTCTGGTTGGACACTATCATCGCTGCGCACAAGAGCGCGCACGGTGCGGCGGAGCTTAATGTGTCGCTGACAATTTTTGTGTCTGGGGGGGAAAACAGAGACTTTCCAGACTATGTTAAAGCCTTGTTTCTTTTTAAAGAAACTTTTATTTTCCACAATATTGAAAAAAAAAAAGTAGAGCTTAATGAAAGTTTCAAAGCTGGAGTAGACTTAGTGGGAAATATCATAACTTTTCTCTCTGCTCGGGGGTTTTGAAAATCGACCATAAAAAAAAGAAAAGTTTGGTGAGGCTGTGCTCCACCATGTGGCTGTTTGAGATGCACTCACACTTCTGGGTTTCCACGCACACGGTGCTCTCCCATCCCCACCACCGCCGACTGTCCCCCCCTACTCACGCACTGTCTGGGTTTAAACTACTGCGCTCCAGTAGCGTGACGTCGGAGGCTCCGTGGGAATAGATCGGCATGGAAAAAAAAAAACAACACACGGCAGCCACGTGACGAGAGTGGAGCCCAGTGAGCTGCGCATCACTTGACTTGAAAGCCCCGGTGGGGAGCCAAAGACCACCGGACCCAGGCTCAACTCAAACTCCAGCTCAGTCTCAGAAATGCCCCCCGCCCCCACTTTCCCTGCGCTCTCCTCCGCTCCGTCTCCATCTCCTTCTCTTGCCAGTCTCAATATTTCTCCGTGTCTGTCCATGCACCACTCCTGCCCCCACACGCTTTCTTACGTGTTGCCCTTTTCCCCCCGTTCTCCTCATTTCCCCGCATGTCACCACGGCCACTTGCAACAGTTTCCAGCTTCTCCTCTCTCAGTCGAGCGCTCGCCGGGCGCTGTCCATGGTGCTGAATCTCTGACGCGAGAAAGAAGGGTGAAGAGACGGGCACTGGATTGTGCTTTGTTCGTTGTGCAATAGAAAGTGCTTTAAGTACCGCGACAGTTGCATAACCTGTAAACCGAGAGACATTTGCATATACCTCATTGTGTGTACGAAGATCATTTCAATTTTCCATCTGCGCTGCAGGTAAAATGGCTAGATTTGCACAGGCATGTTCCCCCTGACAGCCTCTCTCACAGCTCTGACTTCAAGTCGAGATCTCATTGGAACGCTCTGTGTTTCACACAAACATTCCCACCACTGCACTGTCCCCCATTGAGCACTGTCCCCCTTTCAAGTAGCTGTACTTAAGTATAATCAGTGACAGAGACTTTTGATTTTACTGAACTAACTTTCAAAGCAAATATCCATATTTTTATAGTCCACAACATTATACACAGCAATGTTGGTAACAGTTATTTTACTTTTTTTTAAGTAAAAATCCTAAAAAATATATATTTATTTTAATTTCTGACGGACCACTCTTAGATTTAATCATTTGCGTTTGGAAGTTTGGGTTCTACTGCTCATAACTCTCGGTGAGGTGTACAGCAAACATACTGTAGACGCGCTTAATGAGCTAGAAATATTGGAGTGATAAGCTCGCATCCGCCCCACTGGATATAAGAGTAGAGGCCAACAGGTGGATGCAGGGGAGGTGGAGGGAGTGCAGCAGCATGGCAATTAACAAAGCGGGAAGCAAGCAGGTGGGGCAAGAGGGATTGGCTGCTTAAATAAGCAGGCCCATGAAGGAAGCGTGTGACACTGTCGAGTTGTCTGACAGAGCTAGTTCCGCAAGGTACACCTGCACACACTCTGTATAGTATGAGTGTGTGATGAGTACGGCAGTATTTTATGCTGGATTATAGTGCTTATGATTTACTGTATAAACATACATATCATATACACAAACATCATGTACCCCGGACATGACAGGTACGTTTACTTTTAATACATTAAGTGCACTTAAGTTCTTCAATTCGTAAATGCAAGTTCTTAAATACTTTTACTTCAGTAGAAATGCAAATTTGGTACTTCCCCTTTTAAGATAGTAATTTTCTGTAAATGTATTTCTAGTTTAAATTAAGTAAAAGATCTGAATACATGTTCAAGCACTGCACACAAACAGATATTTAGAAACATTCGTATCTCTGAGCAATCTTTGGGACTTTGGGGACTTTTTTTTCAAGGTGATCTAACCTTGAAAAAGGTTTCAATTAACCACTGGCTAAAATAAAATTAATTTAAATTTTATGGTTATTAATATTATTTTGCCTTTCTCGATAATTCAATAGCATACATTTCATTCCATTATGGCTCAGTTTACGTCTGACTACAATTCTAAAGTTTGATTAGTGTCCGTGCTGATGGAGCGTTAAACTGTGTGTTAATCATCTGCGCCACAAGCTTAAATTGATACAAAATATAGTATATAGTGGAAATAAACTTCATTGATTGAATGTGGACCATTTCTGTTATATCTGGACCATAGAAAGTTGAAGTGTGTTTCTAACATTTGCCCAATTAGCCACTTGGGTACAGTTTAATTTTCCTGAAGAACGCTGAATAATCTGAATACTTTTAGGTAAAATGGGCACTTATTTTTTTAATGCTTATCCATTCTTTTTTATGTAAAATAATCAAAATTCTGTGAACATGATGACTGAACCAGTTTTGTGTGGCCGCGGGGAACAGATGGGCAGCAGTTACAGCAGTCTTGGTCTACTGAGATCGGAAACATCATTTTCAGATGAACATGAATACACAAAAATCACACAAACATTAAACATAAAAAAAAAAAAAAATAATAAAATACAAAACATCTACAATTATTTTGGATCAGTCACTTCAGTTGAGAGGGTAATTAGAGTCAAGTATTTGAATAAGTGCGATGCGATTATGTTTGGCAGGTCAATCCCTTGGAAACAAACTGGAGGAAATGTGGGTCTCGATAATCAGAGTCACAAGTGTACAATGCCTTTTGTGGAAATTACTGAAAGCGTTGTAAGGGCTTTTGCTCAGAAGACGGTTGTAAAATAATTTCTGGAGACCCAATCCACTCTCACACACATTTCAACAATAACTGACTCCATGTTTCCTTTCCCTCCACTCTAAGAGCAAGTTGTAAATAATACATGCGTTTGAGTTGTCCGAGAAAGCTGGGTTCACATCATAGGATTCACTGGAGGCTCTTGCTGTGGTCGGTGTGACTGTTTAAACTGCATGCAGAAAAAGTAGATGGCAACATGTATGCCAAAGGTACGAGGATAGCAAGGACTACAGAAATAAAAGATATTTCGGTAGACATATTACTCAAAAAATACAAATGTTATGGACTAATGAGAAATATCATGTTTTGTGAAAAAAAAAACCATGACATTTTAACATTCTAACTCACTTATATGTACAGTATTTATATATATATATATATACTGTATGTATGGTGCCTAGGAATCAGAATGTCTTTGCGACAGTCAGCTGAAGCTATAATTATCCTAAACACTTAAGTCAATCAATAGTTTTTCAGAATGGCCAAGTCATTCCAAAGCGAGTGCGCAAGTACACGTGCAAAATTTGAAAGTGTTACAAAAGCGTTTTGTTAACTCCTTTTCTCAAACCTACGAAGAAACAGTTTTCAAAGCGGATTTTCAGGAACAATAGCTAATTGACCGACCAATTTGAGGGTATTCTGCTCGGTTGAAGTTGAAGTAGGTCGATGGAAAAAAGGGGTTTGATAAACAGAGACATATGACATCAGATTATTCCACTGAAAAACATGAATGATTATGAAGTGTAATAATTCTGCCGACATTTGTGGGCATTTAAGAAATTCGTTTTTTTATTTTTATTTTTTTTAAATTTTATTACAGAAATGTAAGAAACTTGTTTTTTCCTTAGAGCTGCATCTTTTTCACCATACAACACATTAATAATGCAATCCCCTCTAAAACCGTTATGAACCTTGAACGCCCCCCACACCCCAATTAGTCAGTAATTGTAAAGGAATGCTCACAGTCAAAGAGTGGCATTTGGAGATAAAAGCAGTGTTCTTAATTATGCACGCCTGGTTCAAAATGTGCCCTCTGTGTAGCACTTGACTTGACTTTGCACCGCAAGAGAGAAAACTACAGTATCGGACAGGATCGCCCGCTCCCTGTCCCCCCGTCCACTACTTATCCATTATCCAGCGCCGCTCGTCATTTGGTAACAAGGTAATTACCCGCGAGAACAGCCGTGGCGACATTTACTCTGACAACATCTTCCCCTGTACTTTGTCCTAATTGGCTTGGATTAGGACATTTAGGTTGTGGTGTGAATACCATTGCTATTTAATTTTCTCGGTGGGACCATGCCGATGGTATTTAACTGGATTCCTATGTCACTGTGCTGGTCGGGCTCCGAGGAGCTCCTTCTCAGAAGACTTGGAGCACCAGGGGTCACGGGGTCACTGCGATATCTGCATTAGGTTTTTTGTCATTTTGAAAAGTTCAACCAGACACACACACACACACACACACACAGACACAGACACAGACACAGACACACACACACACAGACACACACACACACACACACACACACACACACACTCACACACACACACACACACACACACACACACACACACACACACACACACTGTTCTTTAATTGTATTTCTTTGCAAAGCGCATTGTGTTGCCCTGGTATGAAATGCACTTTATAAATAAAGTGTGACTTGACTGTTTATACACACCTGCCTACTGTATATATGTAGATATACAATATATATACCAGCTTCTGATATATTATATCAGCAGCTGTGAATTCAGACATGAAGAGTAACAAATGAGAGTAGCAAAGACAGCGCAAAGCACAAAGACCCCCCCGGCCCCCTCACACACACACACACACACACACACACACACACACACACACACACTAGAAAACAAAATTATTACTAACATCTATGCCATGACAAATGAGACAAATGAGTATATGTACCGTATGTCACAAATAAACCTCTTGAATCCAGAATAAACCTTGAATGAGTGCGAAAATAGTGAGGATATCATGACTTTTCGATCGGTTGGTTCAGCAACTCATGTCCTGTAACCACTTGCCCCGTGACATCAGAAAGTGGTGAAAGTGAGTGTGCGTGCGTTAAAACGCAGGCGTGAGCAGCTGGAGAGGCCAGCTGGACGTCTGTGCATCGCGGGGCATCCTCAGTTTTAGAGGACATCGCCGTGACAACCAACCCCTCCGGAAAAGCAACTTTACTGTGCGTGCGCTAATCATATACACAGGGATGCCACGATTACATTATTATTCCAGTGAACCTTTCAAGTGTAATCATCATTACATTGCTGTGCGCCATCAGGAATAAGATCATTTTGCTCCCACACATATGGACATAGGCTACACTGTTATAGCGTCGTAGGCATCGACCAGAGGTACTATACATTCCGGGCATAAACTTTCCAAACATTTCCACTGACCTGCTCCTTCGCTGTTTGGCTCCACCTGGGCTGGAAGCACTACATTTGATTTGATTACGTGGTGTGTGGTCGAACGCGACCCGAGGTAAGAGTGGCACCCAGCCCAGAATCGCATTCCAATGGGCCTTAAATACAGTGTCTAGACTTCGCCTGCAAGGGGCCCGACCATCTGCCCTGTTGTGAGGGACGGAAACCACGATCCAAAGAGAGAACATGAAAAGAAAAAAAAGAATGGAGTAGTCTTGAGAGTTGAGTTTTAAAAAATATATTTTGTTAATTTTTAACACACGTGGTATCTACTGATTCCAGCGGCACAAGCACAAACAGCAGGAAGAGAAATCAATAAATAAACAAATACATATTAGAGAGAGAGGGGGGGGAGAGAGAGAGAGAGAGAGAGAGAGAGATGAGGACAAACCAAACAAATGACCACGGAGGGGATTCGGTTGTACCATGTCAAGAATCGTGTCCCGCCAGCGACTTCAATTCCTTTTATCATACGTGGGCTTTGTTGAATATCCCGACACAGCGCCACTGTCACCTTCCAGCCCTCCCGCACAGCATTTTTCCACTTCCTGTATTATGCGCTTTGGTGCTCTTTCATCATACCCCTCTCCTCTACTCTTCCCACCCCGCCTCGCCCCAACCCCTCCTGCCCTTTATCAGCATCCCCTCCGACATCGACCTTGGGAGAGCGGCCACCACTGCTTTGCAACTTATTATGCCAGCGGCTGTGGAAAAGCTCAGATGAAGTGCCCTGTCACGGGCACCATGGATTTACTGTCCCGGGGTTCTGACGCATCGGCAGCCGCAGCCTCCTAGATTATCCGCTGGACATACGTCCGCCTCGGACCCGGCGCTGTAAACACTTGATGCACAGTGTGTCATCGCATGTATCTGGGATGATCGGTGGCAACCCGAGAGTGGGCAACATGCACCGCGGTGAAGGGTATTTATGAGCAGTGCTGGAAGTGGGCCGGCACTCACCGGTACGCAGTACTGGCACTTCTACGTTTTTTGCCGTACTGGGACTTGAGCACCGGCTCTTCCCGCAAGGTGCCGGTGCTCTGTTCTGCCCTCTCAAGTGAACAAATCAAGTGGATATATTGTAAAATATATCATATTTTATTAAGCCAGAGCGCACTTTTTTATTTTATAACGGACAAGCTGCGAGCTCCGGCTCGGGGGTTGCCATGACATCATTGACCATATCTTTAGATAACTTTAGATGGTGGACATCCGTGTTTGCGCTTTCTATTTCGCACCTTTTTGGTGGAAACAGCTGGTTTCGCTCACAAGCTATTCCACCCGTTCTGTTGGACGAGAAACCTCAAGTTGGCATCAGGCCGAGAGGCAGCAGGAAGTTCCGTGGAAACCCGGAAATCTGTCATTCGAGACGGTGGTCCGCGTGTTAACATCAAATAAAAACGACAGTAGTTCAAAGTGACAGTAGACGTGTTTGAAAGTCCATACAAAGGGAACATTGTTCACCGCCGGCAGTGCGCGCCACTATGTTGCCGTGACGTCAGCTCTGTCATCTTGGTAAACTCGGGCGCGAGCGATGGGCTCCGAAAATTCCAACATCAATGGCCATTCCTTTACATTTTTCCAAGTGCGAGGCCTGATTTTTCAGACTTCCAAATTCAACGGAAGGCAGCATTGGCACACGCAAAAAGACCCTTGCGTGAAGAAGAAGAAGAAGAAGAAGAAGAAGAGGAAGAAGAAGAAGAGGAAGAAGAAGAAGAAGAAGAAGAAGTCCCCGCAGGACAGTTTCCAAAAGTAGTCTTAAAGAAGATGATCTGGCGATCTTTCATTTCCGACGTCAACAATGAAGTGAACTGCTGCTTTTTTTCCAAATCAAACGGCGATCAAATCCATTAGTCATCAATTCCCCCCCAAACCAAGATCACGTCACTTTCTAGGAAGAGAAGAAGAGACAACGGGTGTTTCAGCTTTTGTTCCTTTATTCATATATTCATTATGTTCCTTGACCTCCTTCTCCCCCGTTCAAGGTTGTGAAACGCTGGAGGCTATCCCGACATGAATTGCTGTGGGCGCGAGACAGGAGGACACACTGGACCCCTGGTCTGTGTGCAGGGTCACTGCACACACACACACACACACACACACACACACACACACACACACACACACACACACACACACACACCTACACACACACCTACACACACACACACACACACACACACACACACACATATCTCTTCTATTCCTTTTATTAGCCTTTTTTTTTCTGCAAATTCTTTCCCCTTCCAGACCCTCCTCTCTTCTTCTGCACTACTTACTGCAGGAGCAAATTAGAAACGAGTGCACTTCAAGCGAAGGAGGAACTCAATGGAGACGACCCACCCGGGGGCGTGTCCCTGAACGTTGTCGTCATTGCACCCCAAAAAGAAGTTTAAACACCTACACAAAAGTTTCTTTCCGCTCATGAACGTTCTGTTTTGGTGCGAGGATTCTGCCGCCTGAACGGCTCCGCCTGCCACTAACCTTCATCATCATCATCATCATGGTCCATACAAGAAGAAGAAACTTTAATTGTCACACAGCACGCCACTACAACACATGCAAACCCACACGCTTTGTATGGCGGCCGGTGAAATGAGTTCTCTGCATTTGACCCATCCTGGCTTGTCCTCCCTCCAGGGGGGTCAGCCAGGAGCAGTGGGCAGCATTCAGCGATGCGCCCGGGGACCCGGTTCCAGATGTGCATCGCTGGGCAGACGATGATGTGCATGTTTTTGGTGGAGGTCCTTACTGAAGTTACAGAAGAGAACATGCAAACCTCTGTCCGTCTGTGAGCATGATATATCAGAGGGTTGAGTTCGAGGTTATACCAAATTTGGTGAGATGGTTGGTAATCGGACGGCGAAGAGCTGATTAACTTTTCATGCCGATCGGCTAAAAGGCGGCAATCAGACATGTTTTTTATTTATTTATTTATTTATTGTTATTTTCTTGTGTCACATAGTGTTGCTAGTGAATGATCTACTGATGGTTTATTTGTGAAATTCTAATACCTGTCAGGTCGATATATCTAACATCTCTGGATGGACCTTCTGACTCTTGCCGCAGGTTCAATTAGCTTCCATGCTTCTGCCACAGGCAATGAGATAGATTACCAATGATGCCTGTTGCATGAAGTCTGATTAAATCAAGGATACGGAGGAATTATCGGCTAATTGCCTTTTCCTTCATCTGTCAAGAAATACATTAAGAATGTGATGTTGTTTATTTGATCATTTGAATGATTTTATATCAAATTCCTTGCATGTGTAGCTGACCAACAAATGTCAGACTATAAGAAAACAGTGCTCTGATATAAGTAAAAGTCTCCATTAAACATTCAACATTTTAAGTTATTTCATGTTATTACTTGATACTATGGTATTGTGTTCTGAAGTAACAAAACAAATTTACTTTGGTGTTAATCCGGTTTTGGATTCCCCATATTGTTCTCAGGCTCAAATTTAAAAGTTAACCTCTTTATAAACTGATGGCGTCACTTATGTATCACGTATGAAATACCCTTGCCTTGTATCAAAGCTTTATAGCTATTAATACACTGTATACTATATTATAAATATTGTAATACCACATAGTACTTGAAGGCTTTAGAGAGGAATGAATTGGAGTCAACTAAATTCTCTCTAAATTCCAATCACTCTGTGTAAACATAGTGTATCTCGACATTAAATTTATGTGCAGCACTCGAACAAAAGGCTTATTTTCCACCCCTAACCCCCGAAACTCTGAAAGATTAAATGCGAGCGACTTAGTGACTCAGATCAAATTGTTTTGCCCGGATTTATTCATGCCCCCGAAAGCAGAAACCTTATGGCGCCACAGGTCTTAAGCTTGAACACGAGTGAGGTTTTGTAGTGTTTTTACCACGTTTGACGGTAGAACTTCCCCAGGTTGTCGGCCGTGATCGATACCCCCCAAGGTCACGCAGGGTTCGGCGAGCTCTGGGGACTTGATTCTCAGTTGTTGCTCAAAAGATGAATTGTTAATATGCCGAGCGACCGTGTTCACGCCGGATTTAAGGAAAATGTTGCTTTTCTAGAGAGCCGCACCGGCTCTAATGTCTTCATACGCATGCAAACGAGTGTCCTGGTCCGAGGATTAGAGCTAATCAATAGATTTGTTTGATCTGGCTTTTATTCAAATTTTAATTACAATTGTAAATAAACAATGCTATTAATGTCTTGGGAATATTCATAACGTTTCCTCCTCGTCTTCACTTTTGGGAGAAATTGAGACGGGGAAGGGAGCTCGTACAGCATTTCACTGGCTGCCATGTTTGATTGCTGGCTCGTTTTTTTCTTTTTTCTTTTGATTTAACACCCTCACAGACACTTTGCTGAATCGATGCCATCTTGCGAATTCATCCCTCATTGTCATGAAACTCAGTGGGGGTTGAGGCGCTCCCTCATTTTCCTTTGGGGAACATTGGTTTCAATTCATCTAAAATATGCTGCCATTTTTTGTCAGTTAAACCCTGGCAAATAAAATTCAAGATTAAAGCAATCCAGGTTTAATCTAGGTGTAGTGTGAAAACTAAAAACAAGATTAAAAGGATAATATCATATAATAATAATAGTAATAATAATAATAATAATAATAATAATAATATCCAAAATTTGAATAAGAATTTAAGTGGAATTTAACTTTGCTGCAACAGGATTAAAAGATAAACCAACAACCCTCTTTCACTGGCTCCCAGTCTGTGTTTCAGAGTAGATTTTAAGGTTTTTACTCTTTTACTCTTTTTAAAGCACTTGATCAATACAGCACAATATCTCTGACCTCCCCCGCCCCAGGTCCCTTCGATCCTCTGACCAGTTGCTTTTCTTGCCGGCTGGCGCAGTCTGATCTAAAGGGCGTTTGTGCATTTGCTGTTACGGAAAAGCTTTCCACAGCTTTCCATTCCCCATATCAGTGGCATTCTGAGCATTTCACACCCTCCGGAAGCTCCACCCCTTTTGTCAACACAGTCAGATTAATGTTCGATATGCGTTATGTCACCGGTCCCCCCATGAAACCCAAAAAATGAAAACTAGAGAGAAGCCATGGAATCTCAGAATAATTTACCTTGCCTCTCTTCCTGCAGGATTACGCATGTAATTCTCAACTGTTTAATTTTTAAAAGCCCTTCATTTTCTCCAGCAATTGTATAAATGGATGTTTCTTTGGGTTCTGCGGACTTTTACATTATTAAAAAAGGCGAATTAATTGATCTTTAACATCATTTTTTTATCAGCGTTTGCACAATATGGCAGAGTTTTCAGGGGGTTTTTTTAACCACAGATTTCTGGGGGAAATCTTGTGATGCCTTTGTTTTATATATTTTATGACTGTCTTCTTTTAAATTATACAGCAACGAATTGACTTGATTTTATTTAGCTTTAGACATTAAAGTAGAATGGATGCAGTCATTAATTTGGAGCGTCTGCAAGGAGCAAAATGTTAAAAGTTGAGCTGGCGAAGGCAACATCTGACCTCTTCTATTTACTGTAGCTTGTGTGACCTCCCCTCAGTAAATGATAAATACGGCCATGATTTCATAGTTGTCCATCAGTGTCATTAAACCCCATTTAAAGGCTCTCGACACTACAACTGTTCCGTTTAGGGGCATTATTAGAGCCCTTACGGGGCGTACGTGTGGCTCCCATGTTCAGTCAATGACTCCCAGAACATTCCTGACGACAAGCGTCCCGAAACGGAGACAGTCAAGTGCCTCTGTACATTTCTTTCAAACAAAAAACAAGCGTCCGTTATAGTTCTATTTCCGTTACACGCAGCAGAACGAGGAGCCAATTTGGTGTCGCCATGTGACATGCGGTGACATGTTAAAGCTTTAAAAAAATACCGTGAAAGGAGAAACCCAGTTAAGGGCGCCGTAAACGCTGCTGTTAGTACGCTCCAATTTCGTTTGTTTTTTTTCTCGGGGGGGGGGTAATTCCGTTTCGAGAGCTCGACCTCTGACCTCTTTGCCTTCATCTCGGCGCTCATGTCGTCGCTGTCCAGAGGAGAGGGTGAGCGGCGATGGGTTTTTGTGAGGGTGGAACCTGAAGGTGCTCTCAATAATCGAGGCGGCGTTCTGAGGCGAGTGGAAAGCGTTCAGAGCTTCAAGCGTCGTGAGGCTCATCGAACCGAAAAAGGCTGCGTCGCAGAGCAAGGGGGCTTTGCTTTGTGGATAAAGGATCCAAAATACTGCACTTGGAGAGGCTGAAATGCTTTTTTTTTTATCTATGCGTATGTCTGATTCAAAATGTGAATGTAGGAATTGTAATACAATTTAATAATTCTATAGCTAGTCATTAAGACATTTTTCCATATTGTTTAACACAGGTAAATATTGCACTTTTATATCAAATATTTTGCAGTGTATAATTTCCACTGCAAAACGCTACGGGAAAGGCCAGTACCTGCTATAACTACTTGTTATAGTACTTAATATTAATGAAAATACGCCCTCATTCCTGGAAATAATTGAATTATATACCATATTCTGCTAAAATGTAATGTTCATACTCATAAATAATGAGATGGGAAGAAATGGCACCACATCAAATCAAATTCCAAATAACTATTGTAATTAGAATGTGTTAATAGTGTTAATTATAATGAATGTAATTTGTATTTGCAGTTTCACAATAAACAAAAAATACATGAACTGGAATGATTCCATTAACATTTCCATTATCTTTGGCATTTTCCTCTTTGTTGCACCTCGACTGAAGCTGCAACTTGAAGCCGTGACAGGTTCAACGAGTATAATTAATAAAGTGCACATAATGAGTTTCTGCGCGAGCAACCTTGACCCATCAGAGGCAAGGCCGTGCAACGCGTTATATTCAAGCCACGTCATGCGAGCGCGTACATTTTTCATAACGTTAACACTGTTGATGGAAGGAGGTCTTCGACGGCGCGCGGTGGAGGCCAGGGACAGGGGGCACGTCAAAATGACGGCCATCCATCACCTCCGCCCAGCAGGTCATAGGACACGTGTCCAGAGGAACTGAGCAAATCCCTGAGCAAGGCTGGGGCAGAACAAACAGGGAAATGTGAATCATTCATCATTTCCATGCAAATAGTACAATTCCACATTTCCAAGTGATATGAGAATTTTAAATACAAAACTACGATGCCAAAAAGTTAAAGATCTAAAGATATGACAGCACTTTATGACATTGCAACTTACTCAAATTGAATTTGACTAAATTACAAAATATTAAAAATAATTGATTAATTAATAAAGTTAATTTAATAATTAAGTTAATTTATAAAAAGTAATAATTATACTACCTAACCCTAACTCTAACACTAATAATAATAATAATAATAATAATAATAATAATAAGAAGAAGAAGAAGAAGAAGAAGAAGAAGAAGAAGAAGAAGAAGAAGAAGAAGAAGAAGAAGAAGAAGAAGAAGAAGAAGAAGAAGAAGAAGAAGAAGAAGAAGAAGAAGAAGAAGAAGAATGATAATGATAATAATAATAACTTCATCATTTCATAATGAATTGTTTAAATACTTAAATTATGGACATAACATTACAACCTAATTATTATATATATTATAAAATTATTGAAATACCTATTTCAAATGTATGTAATTTGAACACTGCCCATCACTCATGAATGGATATTCAGAATGTTACATTTGTGATCGTATCTGGAGATATTAGACAGGAGCGCGGAATCAAACGTCACTCCTCATTCCAGCCACACGTGCACTATTCACAACCCGTGCACGGAAGTAGAAAGGGAAGTTGTAAGAGAAGTGTGATGACCGGCCTTGACCTTTTCCCCTCAAGGTCGGTCCCATCGTGCTCCGACGGCTGGGATGCGAGGGAGCTTCAAAAAGAAAAGCACTCTGAAACTGAATTCCGTCCCAGCACTGACCCGGTGCTTTGACCTCTGACGACTGGCACAGAATCACAAGAAGTTTTGTTTTTTTTTCTCATAAGAGAGCGATTAAAAAAAAGCCCAATGTCATGTTTACAGCTGCGTGTCAATGTTATTAACAGTCGGCAGTAAAGTCTCTCATCACGGCACCTTTTTCTGCTTACCTAATTAACCTGCCGTGTCCGTTCTGAAACCGGTTTATAGATTTTACTTGTGTGTGTGTGTTTGTGTGTGTGTGTTATCTTTAGGGCCGAGCTGAGCCGGTTTTGTGTTTTATGGTATTTGTATTCTTACGTCTCCAGAAGAAAAACAAAGAAAAGACAATAAAAATCCGAGGCAGAAGCTCTTTGACCTCCGCTCTCGGGGCAAATTGATTTAAAGTTGAAAGAGTTTTAAAGACAATAGGTTGTATAATGAGGCCCAGAGCACGTTGCCTGAATCAGACAGAATGGCCGACTCGTTACACTCCGTCGCCATCTTTAGTCGGACATTGCCTTCACTCTGATTGATTTCCGTGGGAGAGGGCGATTCGACTTTCCCTAACGATCACGAGAGACCGACGTATCAACGAATCTAACCTCATAACAAGTCGACACTGGCGCGTAGCCATGGCAGCGTACCTGTTTTGCCGGGGTTTTAAGAGTGGAGCAGATCGAAGTGAAAACAAAAAAAGGACGTCATTTGTACTTTTAATCCATTTAAAACAGCCTTGAGAGCGGCGTCTATGATTCTTATTACTCCTCCAACGGCCTCGGTCCCGGCTGTGTCGCTGATTTGCCAATCGTTACACCCCCCGGGGCGTTCATCGGACCGATCGTTTTTTCAACCCAGAAATCACTATTTCGTGTCATGACGCCAGACCGGAAGAATCAGTCAATTCGGCGGATTCAAAGGTCTGGATCCAGGCAACAGAGCACCTTGAATCTATTTCCTTTGTAATCCAGCACTAATTTATTGTAAACCTGCTTTTGAGACTGTACTTTTTTTTTGGTAAAATATTAACTTTGAATTATTCCAGTTGAACCACCAAAAGAAGTACGGTGGCCCTGAGAGCTCAACCCACTGCAATTTAAGAAAACACATGCAAATAGACAAAACACGAGCAAAATAAGAAAAGATCCAGACGTGTCGAACGACCTGAATACAAAAAAACATTTCCGCGATGGTGTGGCCACTTCCGTCATGTGGTTTTTCGTTTGTGTTTTCCGTTAATGCAGTTGTGTTTTTCGTACTTGCAAAGCCTTTTGGT
>NC_137196.1:23127033-23202033 GCF_960531495.2 Zeus faber | reverse complement strand
AATGAGGGGCCAATAAAAAATGTTTAGGGGGGCAAATCTTTTGATATTGTAAAACAGTAGGTTATCATGCTGCTAATGCCTATTTCTGCTTATTTTTGTGTGTTTGCAGGTCATGGCCTGGCCATATTTGGGGCAGATTGCCAGGTGACCACCAAAAAGGGGTCTGGTGGTAGGTTTGATGAAACTTGTTGATTTAACCAGCAATCGCCTCTGAAAAGTTAAATAACAACACTGGACTACCGTTTCAAAATCAAATAATACATTTGTTAGAGACGGTGGTAAAGCCGTTATTAAATCCGAGTGTCCTCGCACAATGTAGGGAATTGGAGCAGTCAGAACGTTGGTCCACATGATGCAAATTAATATAATTCATGAATGATTCTAACCCCTGAGAGACGACTGCTAACATCAACAAAATAATAGCCAACAGTGTCAGGGACATTAAGTGTAAAAAAAACATTTTAAAAAAAGATGATCAGATCATTTTGTCTGTCTTTCTGCTCATACCATGCCTCTCTCTCTCTCTCTCTCTCTCTCTCCAGCTCAATTCCGTCTAACCTTTCCTCAGTAGCGTTTCATTACCGTCGTCTCTATGACACTTGTATCTCGGCCAATGTTATTGTTGTTTCTACTAGGTTTCAGTTAGGCATGTAAAACTTAAACTGGGCGGGCAGAACATACAACAGAGGGGGCAAAGTCCCCCTCTTGCCCCCTCGTGGCGCCGGGCCTCGCGGGTCACTTTGGCCGCCTGGTTCGGTGTGAAAACAATCAGCAGGCCGGCTTGTCAAACTAGTTGGCTCGTGATCCAGCCGTTACAGATGGTGACGGTGTTACCTGCGTTGTGTCAAATACAAAAAGAGATCTATTAAACGCACCACCACATAGTTGGAGACCTGTTTCCACCTGTTTCCTTGTCCATATCCCGGCACAAATTTAAGGAAAATACCACATAACTATCAACTCATAAATTTTGCTTTACCGCTTGTTTATTTCACCGCTGCTGAGTTTTTGTTAAATTGTGCGGCGCAGCAGTTTTACAGTTTTGGCGCAAGGTTCACCGAGCTCTGTTCAGCACAAACTCAGTAGTGGATGGTGCAATCCATAGAAACTGACACGTCCCGAGGCCCGAGGGCGTGCATAATAAGGGTGCATGATGTTCACCTCCGTCCACCCCGGGAGGAAAACATAGGAGGTTATTTTAAGGTTTCCGATGGACAATGCCTTCCCCGGATCGGTGCGGAAGCAGATGTGCACTGCGGCCGCCTGTCGCGTTGTCGAAGAAGAAGCAGGGGTGCGAGATCCAGGTTCAGAAAGTCCAATTCCGCTCCTGGATTTTCAGTCAACCATGTGGATCGGCTAGCCGGCGTCACCGGAAGAGTTTCCGACAGAGAGTGAAATCACCTGATCAGTGCAGGGCCCGAGCCAAGACACAGCAGGACTTTCCGAACCCCGGATTTATCGACCTCTGAGAAGAAGGAGACGAGGGTCAATTTCACTTCCTGTAGAGAAGTCGGCGGCAGCGCAGTAGCTGCACGCTACGCAAGAGGAATCTGAGGCCATCTCATTTATTCAGCGGACACTAAACTCTGTCAGCGTCAGAGAAATGCTCCTGTGTCGTTCCTCAGACAGACTGTGACAAAAGCAACACACCGTGCTCTGAATGAATTGGCTCCTGTTGGCGTCCGGCCACCGCTCGGCGTCATATGTCTGGCACAGCGCTCGGTGCGAAGCCCTTGGGGGTTTTTGGGAGTTGAGATGAGCCGTGGGTGAGCGCCTTGGCGTGGAGGCCGGCTGCACATGTCTGCGGATTGCAGAGATCGCGCCCGAACGTCGAGTCAGTGGAGGTTTGATTTAGTGTCGTTCCGATGTATTCGTCATTGTTCCCCTTCTTTTCAGGGTCATCGCCATTTTATCGCGTCCCTTATGTCGTTAAAAACCTCCCGTATTGTGGTGTTGGGGTACGTTTTCCTGCTTCTCACTCCTCTCTGCATTTCCTTAGCCCTGTTCTCCCTCCCTCTCCCTGTCCCTCCTCCTACTCCGTCTCCTCTCCCCGCTCCTGCTGCCTTTCGTCTCCTCCTCCCTGACTACACCTATTCCGCCCATTAGGGCGCTCTCTTTCCCTCCCCTTTCCTCCCCTTTCCTCCTTAACGTCTCTCTCTCCCCCACCTTTGTATCCCCCATCTTCCACATCCGTCTCCACCTCCTCTTCCTCCTCTTCCTCCTCTTCCCCCACGCCCTCCCGTTCCTCCTGCCTCGTCCTTTTGGACCCGGTCAGTCCAGCACAGTTATTTTGCAGCCGGCGAGTCCCGCGCCGAATCTGTCACTGTCACCGCAGCGGCGGTAGCGGCGGCACGAGTGATTTCCCACTGGGACAATAGGCACCTCTAATCACATCCTCAGGGACACGGCGAGAACGAGGGAGAGGGTGAAGAATAACAGACAGATGGCAGAAAAAAGGAAGAGAGGTACCCATTAGGTAAATCGGCAGGGACACAACCTCCCCTCTCCCGCCATCGGGGAGGGGTCCGACGGATTAATTCGCCGTAACGCTCGGCAAAACAGTAGGTAAGATGGCCCCCTCAACTCGACCTGCCAAGGTTCAGGCTTTGATTTGTTGAAAAAGTCTCCCGCCCTGCTTACCATATTTTTCTTCAGCTCACGAATCTGAGTACACGCACAGGAGACGTAAGTTATATGGAAATGTGACACGATATAAACAAACTGAATGCATTGTGCTGCGTTCCAACGCCGTAATCCCCACTCCCACAGAAATGTGTTCTATTGCCTCCGTTCGGGAAAACATGGATGGTCGCAGTCCTGCACGTTTGTGTTTGTTTGGCAAACTTGTGAATTGCATGCAACAAAATGTCTGTTAACACAGCATTAAAATGTGATTTCAAACCCTTTCAATTAAAATAGAATTTTGTCAACCGTTAACAGTGTGCCCAAAAATTCAATTTCAAACAGACGTTCCTCGGCCCTTTTCCAAGTAGGAGGTTCTGTAGCGTGTTTTTTTCCGAGTTCAAGCACATTGTCATTCTGCAGCACTATCACTTTTAAGGGCGTCTTTCCTGGAGACCCTCAAACAGGGGCAATTTTTTGTTGTGTTTCCTTCTTCCCTGCTTTCCGTGTTGGCGCAACTCACGTGCACCTAACCAGCGGCTCCAGCGCCATGATGGAGGAGCACGGGGGGGCTGGCGAGGGTGTGGATGTGCATAGTTCTGATGCTTACAGCTACAAGAATTCCTGCTTTGTGACGCATGCATCATGAATGTGTGTGCATTTGTGTGTGTGTGTGTCTAGTGTCCATGTGCGTACCTGCACATGGACACTAGACACACACACACACACACACACACACACACACACACACACACACACACACATACACATACACATACACACACACACACACACAACATCTATCTGTTGCCACTCTTTGATGGAGGGCAGAGACGACCTCTCCTGTCAACCTGGATACCTCATTTGGATGGAGACTTATGTCCTTCTTACACCCCCACATGCTCCTTCCTGATTAAGGGACGGTGGATGGAGAGATCAACGGGGAGATGACAGAACGGCCCGGGTGTTCATTATGTATCTGGCTCTTGCTGTGACAGCTCTGACGGCTGATGGGGACGGGCCACAGGGAGCGGAGGTGCTGAATAAACTTGCCAACCTCTGGGCCCTTTTCTTGCACTCACTGTGTAATTTTCGGGCTTACTCAGTCTGCGGCGGGAGTAACAGATCTTTCATACACACTTTCCTTTTCAGGGGGAGTCAACACAACGCCCTATAAAAGAGCCCCATGCACCGTTGCCTATTTGTCAGCTACAGTAATGTTGCATAATGATTTGCACTTCTATGCGGGAAAAAGTAAGATCGTATATGTACCGGACGGAGGCTGTTATCGTTAATCAGAGCGAATCCATTCTTGTTATTTGTGCTCCACAAGAGTTAAGCAAGCATACATACAGTTGGCCGTTAGACTCTGCATTAAAAGTTATTAATTGATCTGTCCTCAAAGTCTCCAGAGATTTTTCAAGAGAGTAAAGAATGTGCATATTGGGGGGTAATTTGGGTCAAGCTGTGATGGATGATACTGTTAAAATATTTCATTATTTTTTTTCGAACAAAGCAAATTAGAAAAACAAAAAACAAAAAAAAAATAGATAAATACAAATCAGCTCTCTGGCATCAAAAGAAGTTTCCTTAACTACAGGGACATGACAAACAATTACTGATCTGGGCTACTGCATCATCAATCCCCGAATATAAAGGCATAGAGTCCTATTGCTTGCTTGTTTTGCAAAACAACACTAAAGGTATTTACATTTTATGGACCTACATATGTGGCCATATGTGAACCTCTGTGTGACTTTGACTTTTTAAGTTTGTCGCATGCATACGGTCTGTATGCATCCATGTGTGTGTGTGTGTGTGTGTGTGTGTGTGTGTGTGTGTGTGTGTGTGTGTTAGGTCAATCATTTTTGACTTGTGCATTTGCTATGGCCTGGGAGAGTGTGTGTGGAATGTGGGAGTGGATGGCGAGCAGGGCCGAGCGGAGGTCAGGGTATAGACAAGGAGGGAGAGAGAAAGTCCCACTCCAGTGTGTGATGTGTATGTACAACACACACTGAGCAGCGAAGAGGTGGAGCACAGAGAGTACCAGATGTACCCAGCATGCCCACCACCATGTTGTATATTCACAAAGAGCACAAATATTCAGGGTACGACTTTTTTACTTATCAGGGGAACTCTTGCCAGCAGTATTGTGTCCACTGACGCCACAATAACAACATTCATGTTATTTTTTGTTTAACCTGCAGGAACTGACACGTCTGCTCTCCCAATGCCACGTCTCTACTTCCATCCAAAGTGAGGCCTGCTTACTATGTGCATCACCCTGACCTCGACCCACCGGACTGATCTGCTTTTGTATTCTGCATTCAGACATGTAGTGCACTGTAATTTGTAATCACATGCACGGCAAAAACAATCAACCATTAGTCTAAAGATTTTTCCCAGATACATCTAAAAAGCATACATATCATCATAGTACATCCTAAACAACATTAAAACCATTGACAGGTGAAGTGAATAACTTGTCTCATCTTGTTCCAGTGGCACTGTCAGTTCTTGAAGTTGATGTGTTGGAAGTACGAAAAATGGTCAAGCGTAAGGATCTGAGCCACTTTGACAAGGACCAAATTGTGATGGCTAGACGACTGGGTCAGAGCATCTCCAAAATCATAGGTCTTGTGGGGTGTTCCTGGTATGCAGTGGTTAGTACCTACCAAAAGTGGTCCAAGGAAGGACAACCGGTGAACCAGCGACAGGGTCATGGACGCCCATGGCTCATTGATGCACGTGGGGAGTGTCTAGCCCGTCTGGTTTGATCCCACAGAAGAGCTACTGTAGCACAAATTGGTGAAAAAGTTAATGCTGCTCTGATAGAAAGGTGTCAGAACACACAGTGCATCACAGCTTGCTGCGTATGGAGCTGTGTAGCTGTAAACTGGTCAGAGTATCCATGCTGACCCCTGTCAACCACCGAAAGCACCTACAATGGGCATGTGAGTGTCAGAACTGGACCATGGAGCAGCAGAAGAAGGTGGCCTGGTTTGATGAAACTCACATTTTCTTTTACATCATGTGGATAGAAGGGTGTGTGTGTGTGTGTGTGTCGTTTACCTGGGGAAAAGATGGCACCAGGATGCACCATGGGAAGAAGGCAAGACGGAGGAGGCAGTCTGATGCTCTGGGCAATGTTCTGCTGTTTAACCTTGGATCTTGGCATTCATGTGGATGTTACTTTGACACATAACATCTACCTAAATATTGTTAGGCGGGTCAGAGCTGTTTTGGGTGCACGAGGGGGGCCTACACAATATTAGGTGGTTTGAATGCTGTGGCTGATCCGTGTATACACACACATGTGGTTTATATGTGTGTGTATATGCATGTGCACATGATCACACCTTTCCAATGCTCATATGATGATAATTGCTGATTAATTCCTTTCAGGAGTCACAAAACCGATGGCAAGGGCAAACGATTGAAAATGAAGATAAAATCACTTGAATAGATAATAAAAAATAAGTCAAAAGAAATCAATGAGTAAATTAATAAACAAAGGCACTTTAAACCTTGAGATTGTATACAACTTTATAGTATCAAAGTATTCTAACAAGGGTCTCAAATCTCAGCAAAATATTTTATTTAATAAATTTATAATTTTGAGTTTTACTTTATCAAATATTTTTCTATTAATACATCTTGTGGGGGGTCTGTCCGGTGGTCCGACCATTGGTTGACATTTAGCAAAGACAAATGGCATAACAGATGATCTTGACATTTTTTGAATGGTAACCTTTACAAATAGAACTGTTCAAGTTGTGTAATGACGCTGCTTTTATCCCAATCAAGTATTCCAATCACATTGTGAAACCTGGAGGCAGTGTCCTTTTTTTTTTTTTTTTTTTTTTTTTTTTGGCGGGGGTGCAATAAATAAATAAATACATAAATATTTAAATCCTAAAGCCAATGGAAGTCCACTTCAACGACAATTAAGTTAAGATGTTATCATAACTTGCCATAACTACGATTTGACACCAAACAAATACTGTAATACAGAATTAGATTATGTTCAGAGAGACTGGTGTTCCTGGAAGGTATAATATCATTTTTGGTTCTTTGTTTTTTTTGTATTTTATCTGCTCCTATCGAGGCCTCACCGCTCTTCAGACGCCCCCATTATTTGTGGCTCTGACAGAAGTTGTTTTTAGCTCTGTCCTGTTGCGTCATGTGGGGACGATACATGTTGTGGTGTTGATATAATAATTGCATTGCACCAAGGACTAAAACTACGGAGCTGAGGGCTGCTTGTGGAACTGATCCGCTGTTTCCCTCTGGAATATGTCAGCAGGCAAGGACATGGGATGGGGGGATTTGTCTTAAAATCAAGAATCTTTGAAACATTCCCACAAAGATCCAATGAAATAAGTCTAGAAAAAGAAATCGACTGAAATGCAGTCGTCATTTTTCTACTGCATTCATAATGCAGCTTGTAAATGTGCTACATAATGCAGTCTGTATAAATTCTAGCAAGGCAAGACACTGGATGCCAATTTATCCCGAGACCTTGCAAACAACTGCTGTGTTGAATTTCATAATATAACTAGAGAGCCAGACTTAATTATCTGCATCAGGATTGTCATATGCATTCAAATAACATCAGTGATTCAATTGTGGTTGGTAAAAAAACTTGGCAAGAAAAGAACGACTCATAACCCAGTGAAGCTCGGTTCCCTTCATTCCCGCAAATGAGCCTGTGGCAGTTCTGCCTGCCACATGCACCCAAGTGGCGTTTATAAGGCCCTCCGGCACAGAGGATGATGGGTTGTAGAGATCAGTTTATTGTAAAGAGGAGGCTAGGTGGAATGAGCCAGGAGCAGATCGAACATGTTATGACAGGGCTCCTATATCCAGAGTGTGTGTGTGAGGATAGGGGTTTTAACCTATTGCTCGTTAGCCCAACCAATGAGTAACAGGTATTCAGCCAACCTCACCCAATCTCCTAGATCCAGGTCAGGTGTGGCTGATCAAATCATCCTAGCCCCACACCACGGAGACGTTGAAAAGAATCTGACCTTTCATGAATGACCAAACACTCGTGGCCTGTGTGTGTTTGTAAGTGTTCCTGCAGAGCCAAAAGTTATTTTATTGCAGTTATACTCTCCCCGGTATTTGTGAAACAAAATCACTGAATGAAAGTTCTGTCACAAAACTTTATTGTTACGTAACCTTGTGCATTTTTATGTATACGGAAATCCTGGAGCTTCCATAGGTACACGGCGTATCCTGTGTATCAAGTAGACTACACCACTGAATTAGCCTGGGAACCAGACTAATCTGCGAGTTCATGTTTAATTTGCTCTGCATTTGTGAATTAGTCTGGCAGCACCTGGCTACCACTGAATAGCTGCAATATCCACAATATCCATGGAGACTCTGAATGGGACCCCATCGCAGTTCCTCACAGGGTCACACACATTACCTAAAGTCTCCAGTTAGCATCACTGGCATGTCTCTGGAGGTTGGAAAACCCCTGTGCATCCATTGGATCCCTACGCAAACATGGGGAGAAAATTAACTTTGCATAGACAGATGTTGTGCTTGGCAGCCTGCAATTTCCCTATTTTACCACCAGGGTCTGAGCATACACATGGTTGAAGTTGTTTCTATGTAGATCAAGATCAGCTAAGATCAGTGAAATGGTAGGTGGCAAGTAAGTCATTTTATGGCAGGTGTGAGGCGGATATCAGCTCCTGTTGTTCTGCGTTGTGTTGGGTAGCTAGTGTATGAGACACACACCGGAGTTGAGGATCCGTGTGATTTATTCGTCACAAGAAAAAAAGAAAACACAGGGGTCACACAACCCACAAGTCATCTGCATCTCTCCACCATTCTGAAAAAAAAAAAACGTACAAAACTCACATGAAACACTAATACACGTTACATACGGGGCAACACAATTCAACAAGTGCATGCTGAATATTAACCCACAATAGAGCCTGAGAGGCTCCTTGAGTCGTTCTATCCTCGATGGTCTCTTCCCAAGTGTCACGTAGTGGATTACACTTGCTAGTAGAGCCTCTCCCTGTTGCTTGTCCTGGAGCTCTTCAAGGGAGAATACAGGTAACACACTTTGGTCTGGTATATTGAGCTTTAGTACATCATGTGTCAACCAGAAGATCACTCTTCCTTTTGGTCCCTTTTCCCACTCAATCTGGCCATCCAGGACTGCCGTGACCTCTTCACTGCTCATGGAGCAACATACCACTTCACATACACACACACACACACACACACACACACACACACACACACACACACACACACACACACACACACACACACACACACACACACACACACACACACACATCACAACAGACACTGTTTCATCTCTTTACAATTCGTGCTCAGCTAGAATACGTTCTGTATGGAGTCATCTGGAATCTGCTGTGCTTCTTCAAGTAAAGCTCCATATGTCTCTGAGTTTCCCAATGACTCGCATCTTGACAAACTGTTGTCTGCTCAGAACATCTGCAACGACATTCCTGCTGCCTGGAATATACTGAATGCTAAAGTTGTATGGCATCCACTTAGACACCCACCACTGTTCACAAGGGTCCGGCTTTGGTTTTGTGAGGATGCAAGTTGGTGGGTTATTATCTGTCCAGACAGTAAAGGACTGTCCCTTCAGCCGATGATGAATTTGTCGCAAACAGCCCATTTGAGAGCGAGGAACTCCAGATAATGGGCTGGATAGTTGTGAAAGCAATGGGACGTGCCTTACCCGCTCCTTCAGGGACTTGAGAAATTACAGCGCCCAATCCATCCAATGTCTGTTGAGAGGACAATTGGGTGAGTGAAATCAGGATGAGCTAGCACTACAGAGCTCAGCAGAGCAGCTTTCAGGTGGTTGACTGTTACTCAGCTCTTAAGTCCAATCGCCTGGTGTAAGCCTCTTGATGTGTGTAGCATGTCTTGCGTTGGTCTTGCCCGTTGCAGCGGCGGTCAGGGAGAACAGTCTTTGCCATGCTGGAGCACTTTTGTATGAACCTGGTGGTACATCACCATACCGAGGAAGAACTTGATCTTTTTTGCTGTAGGACTGACTGACTTACGACTCCATCCTCGATCATCAGGTCTGATTCACTCATGGCAGTGATGCCTTGCACTTTCTTAGGGTCAGTGGCAACTCCATTCTCATCATTGATGTGACCCAAAAACTTTACGCTTTGCCAAAGAAGTGACACTTATTCTGAGCCATATTCAATCCAAGTTCCCTCACTTAACCGAAACCCATTTAGAGTCTTTTGATGGCATTTTCTTCATTTGGTGCACAGATTAGCACATCATTGAGGTAGCACAGCAGAGTCAAGAAGTTTTGGTCTCTAAAGATATTCATCATAAGGCACGTAAAGCTAGCCGGACTGTTCCGAAGGCCTTGTGGTAGTGTGTTGAACTCATGGAGGCCTACTGGTGTAATGAAGACCGTAAACTTGAAGTCCTTGGCCTTGAGTTGATGTCAATTTCACACAATCCAAGTTGAGTTTGTCCTGAAGGGTAGGAGCTACAGAGGTGGTGTGGACATAATTACTATTCTTCCGTGTGCTTTGGACTTAAACCTTTTCTTGCACTTCAACTTTGTATTGGGGGCATGGTCCACCTTGAGTTTGAAGTCTTTTAATGCCACACATGGCGAAACATCAGCTAGGTTCATGTTCCTCCTCAGTGTAACAGGCTTGTCACTTAGGTTCACGGCCTTTACAGATATCCACCTGTCACCACTCATCAAGGCCACTGTTCTCCCTACCATGATTCTTTTCCAATGTGACGGAGATTTTGATGGCCCACTAGCAAGGCACTTCCCTCTGAGACAGGACAATTTCCAGGAAAGTTGCCCCACACTATATGCTAATGCCTGGGCATGAGTGTAATGTGGCCATGGCTTACTTCCTATCAACAGATAACTTAAACTGATAAATGCACATTACCACACTTGCACGCCACTATAGCCCACAAAGACAATATCCATGCTGTAATGAGTGCTGGTAGCAATCCTGCTTTGTGTTGTTCCTCTTCAGCGTCTTCACTCATCATACAAACCATTGAACCACTGTCAAGCAAGGCCTGTAATACGACTTGGTCATTCACCAGCACAACAGTGAGAGAATATATGTGACCCACCGCACACTTTAGGGTCATTTGGTGGCTTTTGACAGACTTTTTTTTTTTTTTGCATCATTTGAATGTGAAGAACCAGAGCTTTCAAACAAGGTGTCACTTGTGCAAATCAAGCAGATATTTTTAAAGCTATGACTTATTAATGACAAGGGTGTGGCAAACCGTGTTTCTGAGATAATAAACTTCAAAGTTTCCCCCCCACATTTGGTTCATTCAGCCAGCTCCCAGAATGCAAATGGTTAGAGGACCAACAGAGCCTAGCTAGTTGTCACATGGCTACTTGACACCCTGCCGAATGGGGACTTGACACCCTGCTGAACCCTGCCTCTCTGCTTTGAGGTAATGTTCAACAGCGTCATCGACACACAAGATCTTTTGTTTTTTGAAAAAATAACACAAAACTCACATGAAACACTACATAAAATATCACTTTGACATACGAGGCGACAATAATCCAACAAGTGCACGCTGAAAATTAACCCACGAGGCTAGCACGTATAAAACCCCATTGTACCGCACAAAGCAAATTAGATTAGCCAACCATATGCAAGTAATTATGTAAGTTTAAAATCAAATTAACAGTTATATATAGAATGAACGCTTGACCAACAGATTCATCAGCACATTGTGTTACAGTGTGTAACACCTTAGCATAGTTTTAAACAAAGAACAAAGGAAACTGTGGCATATAGGAGAGAGCATTGGAAAATGCGATTAATTTTGGGAAAGTTCACAATAATGAAAGATAGAGATTTCAGGAAAAATAGAGAAAGAAAAGAAAATCAGAAAATTTGGCTGGGCTACAGGTTGCTATGAGTGTGTGTTTATATACAGTACTATATACAGTACTGTATATAAACACACCGATCAGCCACAACATTAAAACCACTGACAGGAGAAGGGAATAACTTTGCTCATTCATTCCACTGGCACCTGTCAAGGGATGGGATATATTTGGCAGCAAGTGAACAGTCAGTTCTTGAAGTTGATGTGTTGGAAGCAGAAAATATGGTCAAGCGTAAGGATCTGAGCCACTTTGACAAAGGCCAAATTGTGTTGGCTAGGCCAGGTCTTGTGGGGTGTTCCCGGTATGCAGTGGTTAGTACCTGCCAGAGCGAAGTAGGGAGCAAAGTCTAGCCCATCTGGTTGGACTCCACAGAAGAGCTACTGTAGCACAAATTGCTGAAAAGGTTGATGCTGCTATGATAGAAAGGTGTCAGAACACACAATGCATCACAGCTTGCTGCTTATGGGACTGAGTAGCCACAGACTGGTCAGAGTGTCCAAGCTGAGCCCTGTCCATCGTTGAAAGAGCCTACAATGGCCACGTGACCATCAGAACTGGACCATGAAGCAATGGAAGGAGGTGGCCTGGTCTGATGAAGGACATTTTCTTCTACATCGTGTGGATGGGTGGGATTAGGGTCCGATCAGATCGAGCATCTGTGGGATGTGCTGGAACAACAAGCCCGATTCATGGGGGCCCCACCTCACAACTTCCAGGACTTAAAGGATCTGCTGCTAACGCCTTGGTGCCAGATACCACAGGACACCTTCACAGGTCTTGTGGCCTCCACGGGTCACAGCTGTTTTGGAGCACGAGGGGGAGCTACACAATATTAGTGGTTATTAGTGGTGGTTTTAATGTTGTGGCTGATCGGCATACAGTATAATGACATAGAAATAGTAATTACATTATCTCTTATTAAAAAAGGGTTCAAAGGTCAATATCATTGTGTTTCACACTTTCATCTAACTCCCAGCTATAGTGCAAAGAGTATATCTGCTGTCAAGACTAGATACCACACACTCACAGTGGTAGACAGTTGTCAACACTTGAGTACATTTTTAGAATCCCAACAACGTCCTAATGGTTAATGCGACCATGCTAGAAAAAATATATTAAATCAATAGTACCTTTTGAAAGCTGAGCGTGGAAAGTCTTTCCTTTTAAAGGCAGATGGTTAAAAAGGAATAATGTACCCAGTCTCAGGACTGTAACAAAGCCTTTTCATCGCGGGGCCAACAACCTCTGTATGAAAGAAAAAATAAAAAGAAACAAGAGATGAGCAGGCAAATTGTACTATAGATAAAACTCTTATCAAGAGTTCTGTGTAAGCCCTGTTTACTTGAAACATCCAATTTTTACTAAGAATGGAATAGAACAAAGTAAAAAAACGCAATAGTAGAATAGTGAAGTATTTAATGAGTGCCTTTCAACCAAAAAAAATACTTAATTAAGATTGTTTTATTTCAGCCTTAAGTGATCATCGACTGGGTGAAATATACAAACCCCAATTCCAATGAAATTGGGACGTTGTGTGAAATGTAAATAAAAAGAGAATACAATGATTTGCAAACTTTTCAACCTATATTCAATTGAGTACACTACAAAGACAAGATATTTAATGTTCAAACTGATAAACTTTATTGTTTTTTTGCAAATATTCACTCATTTTGAATTTGGTGCCTGAAACACGCTCCAAAAAAGCTGGGACTGTGTTACATCACCTTTCCTTTTAACAACACTCAATAAGCTTTGGGGAACTGAGGACACTAATTGTTGAAACTTGGTAGGTGGAATTCTTTCCCATTCTTGCTTGATGTATGACTGCAGTTGCTCAACAGTCCGGGGTCTCAGTTGTCGTATTTTGCGCTTCATAATGCGCCACACATTTTCCACGGGAGACAGGTCTGGACTGCAGGCAGGCCAGTCTAGTACCCACACGCTTTTACTACGAAACCACGCTGTTACCCATGCCATGGACACTAACACACCCCCATACCATCACAGAAGCTGGCTTTTGAACTTTGCGGTGATAACAATCTGGATGGTCCTATTTCTCTATGGCCCGGAGGACACGACCTCCATGATATTCCAAGAACAATTTGAAACGTGGGCTCGTCAGACCACAGCACACTTTTCTACTTTAAGTGAGTCCATCTCAGATCAGCTGGGGCCCAGAGAAGCTGGCGGCGTTTCTGGGTGTTGTTGATATGTGTCCCACTACAGCAAAACTCGCCATCTCGCGCATTTCTAAAATTGCCAGGAGCAGACAAATAAGTTGAAAAAACCTTTCTTGAAGGAAAATTTGATTTTTCCAGATTCATGTTCCTTTGTGGTTTTTTTTTAATCTCTCAACGTATTTTCAAAACCGAGTTTGATTTATAAATAGTAGAAAAATGTTAAACCGTGGAGTAAAATATTCCTGTTAAATTACATGGGTAACGCAGTTCACTTACCGGGACGCAGAACAGTGGTGAATAATGCCAATCGATCGTTTCCTTTAAGGGGAGCGTCCAGGTGAAGATCATTCATCCATATTCCATGTGATCAGATTCCAAGTGTAAGTTAAAACTCTACCATGCATTTATGGCTTTCGCTTTGCACGGTAGAGTTTTAACTTGCACTTGTAGATGTAGCAACGAACTGTGTTAACTGACAATGGTTTTCTGAAGTGTTCCTGAGCCCACGTGGTAATATCCTTTACAGAATGCTGTCGGTTTTTAATGCAGGGCCGCCTGAGGGATCGAAGGCAATGGGCATTCAATGTTGCTTTTCGGCCTTGCTGCTTACGTGCAGAGATTTCTCCAGATTCTCTGAATCTTTAGATGACATTATGGACTGTAAATGATGAAATCCCTAAATTCCTTGCAATTGTACGTTGAGAAACATTGTTCTTAAACTGTTGGACTATTTGCACACACAGTTGTTCACAAAGTGGTGAACCTCACCTCATCCTTGCTTGTGAACGACTGAGCCTTTCGGGGAGGCTTCTTTTATACCCAATCATGACGCTCACCTGTTTCCAATTAACCTGTTCACCTGTGGAATGTTCCAAACAGGTGTTTTTTGAGCATTCCTCAACTCTCCCAGTCTTTTGTTGCCCCTGTCCCAGCTTTTTTGGAACGTGTTAAAGGCATCAAATTCAAAATGGGTGAATATTTGCAAAAAAACAATAACGTTTATCAGTTTGAACATTAAATATCTTGTCGTTGTAGTGTATTCGATTGAATATAGGTTTAAAAGGATTTGCAAATCATTGTATTCGGTTTTTATTTACGTTTTACACAACGTCCCAACTTCATTGGAATTGGGGTTTGTAGATAATGTTCAGCTAATAACTGGTTATGTACCAGCTACGCATTTATAACCATAACACTGTGGGTTTGGTCAGTTAATCACAGTGGGTTAAGAGGAATCATGCATATTCTAAAGGAAAAAACATGGTTTCAGCTTCGACACTGTCTATTTCTCTCTTTCGCTCCATCCTGTGTTGAGGGGTTTGTCTGGTCCTTTGGGTAATTAAGGGCAATAAGACGTGAATAGAGCAAAAGGCGATTTTTAAGTGGTCACCAAGTAACCAGGTGGGAGAGGGGTTAAGGGTGAAAAATGAGGTGTGGGAACAATGACTTTATGGATTACCTTTCCTTAGAAGACCACCCCCACACACACGCACGCAGGCACGCACGCACGCACACACGCACTCACGCAGGCACGCACGCACTCACGCAGGCACGCACGCACTCACGCAGGCACGCACGCACTCACGCAGGCACGCACACACGCACTCACGCAGGCACGCACGCACACACGCACACCTGTAATGGTGTTGCTGAAAACGTGGGGGGCGAGGTAATAAGCTGGACATCCGCCCCAATGTTTCTTCACTTGACAACAGCATAAAGTGAAAAACGAAAAGTGAAATTGCCAACATGCAACCACAATATATCTCCCAACTGTCCTTGAGTGCAGGCACTCCCATATCTGTATGTATGTATGTATGTGTGTGTGTGTGTGTGTGTGTGTGCGTGCGTGCCTGCGTGCGTGCGTGCCTGCGTGAGTGCGTGCGTGCGTGCCTGCGTGAGTGCGTGCGTGCCTGCGTGCGTGCATGTGTGACTCAATTGTCTTTGATCCCAATTTAATCAGTCATGTTTGATTTTATCATGGCTAGTTTACAAAATTCATAGACTGTGTGTGCGTCAGTGCTTCAAATGGCCACGGCAATTTTCAACGGCCAACAAGATCGTGCGCCTGCACAATGGCGAAGCGGTGACTGTAGGCTTCTGAAATGGAGGAGCAACTTGTGGAATAATGTCATTGTCTAATTAGTTTGTAAGCACTGCAAGTTAGGTGCACAAACAACCACAGTAGCAAGCTGTATGCATGCATCCATGGTTGTGTTGGGGTCAAAATATCGCAAGATATTTTGCCTCGTGGGAACCTACATTCTTGCGGGTGCTGAAGTCCCACGAAACTCCAGCCATCTGTTCTCCGTCTTTAGATTCGTGATCCTCAAAAACAACAGTTACTATGTGTGTGCACAGAAGACACTGAAAATCTGCAAATTAGAGTTGTTAAATGTGAGCTGCTCTGAATATCCTACCTATGAAATATTCGATATTGACATAAAAATGTTTAAAATGGCTATTTGAGAATGAAACCTTAAAGGTCCCATATTATACTCCTTCTCAACAATTTAGTATAGGTATCTGAGGTCTCCAAAACATGTCTTTGAAGTTTTTTTCTGAAAAGAGGGGGTTAGAAAACCTATGGGATCAGCTGAGTCACTGTGTAGAGGCTCGTCACTCTGTACCCCAGAACCTCAATGACCTGAGGGCTGCCCTTCAAGAAGAGTGGGGTGCCAGGCCTCAGCAGACAATAAGTCGACTTGTGAACAGCATGAGACGTCGTTGTCAAGCTGTAATTGATGCTCAAGGGCACATGACAAGTTATTGAGACATTGACATTTTTTGTTGTGGTAAACCCACCACTGTTGTTGGCATTTGTTTCAATCAATTATATGAGATGAGGAAATCACCATTGCATGCTTCTACTTAAATGCTCTACTTTCATGATATCATATCAGTGTAGCGTGAACTTTCCATAAATTTCACCCGAAAGCCAAATATCCCTAACTTTTTGTGAGTAGTGTAGATGAGTGTCGAATGCCTGGCTGAAAATGTGTGGTGAACACTTCTCTGGTAACAGCAAGCGCCACCAACCACATGTCAAACTGCCTGTTTTCCGTAAACTGCAAAAACAACTTCTTGTAACCTTGTCTTACTACGTTCAACGAGTTGCCTGAAAATCCAACCATGTGTTTACTTACTACTGGAACTTCAAATTCATGAACCTAGTGTCAAACTGCAAGCACAATTTCTGTTAGGCTCTTCAATTTTTGCAAAACACTATGCACTGTTCTCTACATTAGGCCAACATTGAAAATTAATCTCCCGTGCTAAGCTTTATTTACCAATTGGCAACACCCACTCCAGTGTAAACACTTGTTGCTTAATTGTTCACCTAGAAATCAGAGCTTTAGCGCTCAACAGTAAAAAGGCCACAGGTGACTTTTCCTGTTTTGAAGGGAAATGGAGGTCAATACACAACTGCAGGAATGAGTCCTCAAACCAGGAAATGAGTTGGAGAACATTTTGTTCTACAACAAAACAGTTAAATTACTTTTTATAGACGAGTCTAATCTATTGTGAATGTCTCTGAACAGTGTGGCGGGAATATCACCACATGTGCAGCCGCTAGCCAGCGAGGTGTCCTTCATCACTCTGCCAACCTTGGTCCTTTGAACACCGCCCTTCTCATCACATTCCTGGACAAACTACATGGCGTCCTCATTCCTGCCGAGCAGAGGGGTGGACCAAAGTAGCTCAGGCAAGTTGTCATCTAGGACAACGTGAGTCTCCACCAAGCTATTCTGGTCTGCAACTGGTTCATCGACCACCCACGATTTGTTCATTTTTATTGTTATTATATTTATAATTTGTTTTTTATTCTGTGCTGTCAGCATGCTGGGTGTACAACAGAGTAATTGTTCCATGGCATCTAGGACAGAGTTAGTCTGCAAGTGGAGTGTAACTTCTCAACCTACAATGCAACTCTTTCTTCATCATTTAATCATCAACAACTGCTGCAATATCTCTGTCCTGTGGACGACCTGTGGGATGACAAGAGCACAGCTTTTTGTTACACACAACCACCACCAACCCCCCTCTTTATAGACCAAACATGGTAAGATGGTTTCTCCAAACAACTAAACACTACTCCAAGAGGGAGAAAAATCACCACGGGTGAGACAAATAAACATAGAACCAAACAACCACATGAACATGGAAAAATGTGAACGTAGAAACATCAGATGACATGTATCGACAAAACAGAGTTAATCAGGGAAAACTGAAACTGCAATTCTGGCCTCTTCCTGTGATGGCAGTAAAATGAGGAGGAAAGGAGAGGGATGTAATGAGGAGGGTGTGTGTGTGTGTGTGTGTGTGTGTGTGTGTGTGTGTGTGTGTGTGTGTGTGTGTGTGTGTGTGTGTGTGTGTGTGTGTGTGTGTGTGTGTGTGTGTGTGTGTGTGTGTGTGTGAAAAAGTTTGAAATTTGCCAAGAAGAAGAAGCTGCATGTGTTATTTGAACTGCTATCAGATCATTATTACCCTCTCCTTAAGGTGATGATGGGACATCAGAAGTTCATTTCTTTATGGGGCGGTGTGTGGGGTTCGGGGGGTGATTTAGCGGCCCGGCAGCAGAAAATTGCAAAGCTCAGCAAATGTTTGCCCCATCCCACTCCGGGAACAGGCGGGAATGTGGAAAAAACCCAAAAGACAAAGATGGAAATTGGTTGGAACTTCCTGGCCACACACACACACACACACACACACACATGCACACACACACACACACACACACACACACACACACACACACACACACACACACACACACACACACACACACACACACACACACACACACACACAGACACACACCTATTGCTTCTCCTTTGCTTTTACCCTCTATTTCTCACTCTCCATCAGAATCAGATTTTATTCCTCCAAGTGCATTGACATGTACTAGGAATATTTTATGGTAATTATTGCTGCGTGTCTACACACGATCACATTACAAAAGCTTAACAGTCTGAGAAAACACAATAAAATAAAGTAGAAACAGAAGTAAATAAAATGTAAATATAATTTGCCAAATATACACAAAAAAAGAATAGTGAAATATATAAAATATAGAGAATATGCCGGTGATCCTATGCACAGGAGAGGATAGTGGTATTTGAAGCATTTATACCCAAAAAGGTTATTGAGACTCATGCCCAGACAGATTCATACAAAGTGTGCGTTCAGTTCTATTTTGGCACTCAAGCCGCTCCTGGGGTCTAACGTCGTTTCCGTCTTTGCCCTCCATCCTCTCACAAGCACATCCTGAGTCCTGCAAGCATTCCAAAATTAAAGTTCCACAAAGCCTCAGAGGCATTGCAGAATTTGAGAGAGAGGTCTGTGAGCTGCCTACATGTTTGTTTTTAAAATCATTTTGTCATTTAAATCTTCTCCGAAGGCAAAACAAACACTCCTCTTTATTCAGTTTTTCCCCCTCAAACTGACTTTTTCAACAATAACCCTGTTTATAGCATCCATTATAAGAGTATATTATATATATTATATATGTATTATAAGAGTTTTGTAAAATTGCATTGGTGGGGATTCCTCCATCCATCCACCCACCTATCCACCCATCAATCCATCCATCCAGTCACATTCTGAAAAGCTCCATTGGTGATGATTTATCCATACAACCATCCATTTTATTTACCCACTGTTCCTGGTCGGGGTCACAGGGGCCTTGTAGCTTTGCCCGGATGACGAGGGCTTCATGTGGGGAAACACCCCGAATGGTGGCCGGTCCATCGCAGGGTCACACTCAGTCACTCACAGGCAAAAATTGCTGCCAATGTAACAAGAACCGGAGAGTGAGTGCGAATAAAAGAGAAAACTAGAAGTTTTTTAACAACTATCCTCCAATTGAAATACGCAGTGTGAGTGATTAGTAATGAGAGAGAGGGAGAGAGAGAGAGAGAGCGAGAGAGAGAGATCTCATTCCATAAAAATTAATACACAAAGAGAAACAGTATCTGAAATATTAATACTTGACATTTCTCAGCCTGGACTCACAGTGACGTGCGTGCGTGCGCCTGTTGGGGTCGATAGACATGCACAGCAGATCTGGGGACGATGGTTCCTCCCGCTGCCGTCGCTGTTACTGCCTCTGCATTAAAAACCTTCCTGGACCCCCCAGCCGGGCGGGGTTGGGGGTTGGGGTTGGGGGCACTGTCCAATCAGCATGTCTTCGAAGACTTTTCTGGAGATGAGGAAGACGGCCACCACCACTGCTCCGAGGGCCACGCCTTAGTTTCCTTCGGTGCGTGAATATGCATGCGGTTATCTGTGCGCACCCAGGAGAGAGGGAACAGACCGATGCTTGTTCAGACAATTTGTGTACTTTGAAAGATGAGCTGTGCGTTCACTTCAAATTGAGCTGCACGTGCTCGGAATTAAATGGAGAGCTTGCACTAGGGCCCCTTCCAAATCTCTTTCAATCAGTATGTATACCAAACGAATGGTTATTTGGTAGTGGTAAGTACTTATGTACGAGTCGTAAGTGGTAAGTACTTGACTACGAGTTAATAAATATTAATAGATCTTGTCCTGCCCACTTCACTTTATTGAGGGAAAAAAAACAAAACTTGTTCTCCGAACTAAACTTTTTGATTTGATTTGATTTTTTTTTTATCTTAAATGCTTCAAATATATTTAAAGATTATTTTCCCATCCACCCATGTGACAATTAGACCCATAATTAGCTGCATAGTTTCTCCTACATATATACAGGCCTAATTTTGATCATGTGATGCAAATTTAAATACGGTTCTCTTTTGTTTACCCTAATAATACAATAATCCACACTCGTCTTCCTCTTTGACAGTTTAATGATGTTGGACCATCGGAGTTTACAAAAATCCATTGCAAAACCCAAGCGGCCGGAAATAAGTTAACAAAGTCAAAGAGTTGATGTTCTCTATTGAGTTGCATTTGACGTAATACTTCAACATAATGCGTGATTTACCAGCAAACTGCCGCAAAACAAAACAAAGATAATTCCACAGAAAGATATTTGTTCCCAGCCTCTCACAGTCACGGGTGCAGTGTCCCTACACCTCCCTCATCACCATTTTCCCCCTAGAACACTTTGGATTCAGAGTTATCTCTGCACGGGTTCTGTGTCTTCAGATCCGTTTGGTCCAACGGTGCTTGGAGTTTAATAGAAATGATCAATCTAATGGCACATTAGCTCACGTTTATGAATCATTTATGAGTCTGTGCCCTTCTGTGTATGGAATGTATCTTTAATGATTTTATTATTTAACAATTATTTTAATGATTGTATTTATTTATTTTTAACTGCCCGCCCAGGGACGACAGACAGAAATGAGTCTCCCCAGATAACTCTAGCACATTTACAGATATGTTATCAATGTGCATTGTGCCTGTCGAAAAAAAAAAGAAAAAAAAAAAAAAAAAAAATATATATATATATATATATATATATATATAAAAATATAAAAGTACATGAAAAAAAATAATCTCTTTCCCAATTTCTTTGAGGCTCCTTATCCAAACTTCTGGGACTCCCACCTCTTATCTACCTCCTGTTCCTCACAACAGATGAATTGTTTGGAAACACTCTTCTGTATCCTGCATAAAAGCTGTTTACTGCAGGTATATACTACTGTATAACATCAGCCGACAAACATTTGTTTTAAAGTACGATGTACACTGACCGTGAGGTGGTATTGGCGTTTGAACATAGAATTGATCATTGAAACATGGAAAACGGCAAAGTACCAGTCAAAGTGAGATCAAGCACTGTATTGGTATTCATTGTTGCAATGCCATCAGAAGTTCCACTTGTCAAAGGAAATGGACGTTTTAAATCTTGACCCAGTTTTCACCCGGAAAGCCAAGCCTCAAGCAGAATCTTTGAAATGGCGGGGCAGCAATTTTACTGACTTCGTTGCCAAAGAACATGAAAAATGGGGAGAATGCTTTTATGTCAGAGTCTTCATTCTCACCTTTCAGGTTCACAGTCAACTTTTTGATCATTGACATAAAAAGTTATTGTACGGCAGTATGGTGTAAGTCATAAAGCTTTCCATCCGCTGGCGACAACGCCATGCTGTTATACATTGTTGTATATAATACAATGATGTATTATATACATGTATAACATCTGAAGAAAAATGTGGACCTAGTTTGATTTGGAATGTGTCTGCTTTCTGCGTCATTCCCTTTCCCTTTCACACGCAACTGTTGCCTTTTCAAAAAAAGTTTGATGAAAAGATGAAAGAAAGGAATCAGTCGCCTATTTAGAGCTACAGATCCATTCTTCCAATATGTGACTGCAGTCCCCATTGTGTTATTACCTAACTGCAATGCATTTTTTTTTTTCCTGATAATCAATACACTGCAGAGAATTTGTATGAGCACAATCATTTAGGTATGTGCAGGTTCCCGTCTGGATCCAATGTCACTCCAACGGGAATAATGTTGCATCTATAAAGCTCTGATCAAGGTCTATACTGTATATAGCCGCAGTGAGGTTTTTACAGAATGCATTACTTCATGCATTACTACAATGAATTTAGGAATTTAATTTAAGGGCCTAGACAAACATTGCTTGTTTAACAAAACTGTAGAGCTATAAAACAATATGTGGTATATCCATTTGTTTCAGACTTTTGTATCAGAATTGGAAAATGCTGCAACCAGTAACAGTGCTAAAGAGTTTCTCTTGCTGGCGCAACAGGTGTGTTATTATTCAGCATGCATTCTCATAATTAAAAATATATGCGGGGGCCCTAAGACCGAGCCCCGTGGGACCCCAGTGTTAATTGCGCATGATCTTGACAGGGATTTGGTTGACGCAACCTGTAACAAGAGATTAGCCAAGCAGGATGCGAACCAGGAGATGCAGGAAAAATTACATGTAGTGTACCAGTATAATTGAATCGTAGGCGCTCCTGGTGTGGAGTGTCACTAAACCCGTCCAAAGTCCAATATACTTGGACTTTGGAAAGACTTTGGATATTGGAGTATACAGCCGGTTTTCATATCCCCAGGAATGGTGCAAAATTGATGCAAACAACAACCCAAACACTTCACCTGACTATTGAATGTGAATAATATTGTTGCACGTATCACCAGCGCAGCCTGGCCAATACAATACCAGGAAGCCTTTCGACAGACGCCGGAGGTAGCCCCTCCGTCTTCTCCCTAAACAGCCTTGGGTGACATCCGGCGATACCTCCAGGACAATCTGACACAAATACCACCAGGCCCCATGAGAGAACAGAAAGAAAAAAAAATCGACAGCAGCTGCTAAAGGTAGCAGTTTCTGGATGACATGAGGGTGGCTGTGATGCATGTGAGGTAGGCAAATCAGATAACCCCTGGGGAGCTAGATGGCGGAACGGAGCCCCACCTCCCGGGAGACACAGTGTGTTTGAGTGTAATACAGATACCTCGCTCCACATCAATAGAGGAATTGTTTCTCTGAGTGCCCATCAGTATCTGCCACTTGCTACGCTTTAGATAAACTCCCTGTGGTTGTAACTCCAACTTCAAAAGGCCCATTTGGCTTCCTTGGAACTGCAGTGGAGAACCAAAATGCAGGAGCAGCAACCTGCAATATGCTTCAGTGGGAAAAATAGCTTTAAAGGTGTGTTGCTAAGATGGTACAGCATTGCACCATATGGGAGTAAATGGTAAGTGGAGGTGGAGGTTTGGGTGTGTGTGTGTGTGTGTGTGTGTGTGTGTGAGTGTTGGTGGGGGTGTCGAGTAGTTGAAACGCAGAGGTGAGTGCTGCACATTATTCACTGTCACGCAGCGAGTGACAAGTACATCAGCCCAGCCAAGGCACACGGCAACCATCATATAAATAACTGTGACAAGGGACTCTGAGTCGATGCCACACACACACACACACACACACACACACACACACACACACACACACACACACACACACACACACACACACACACACACACAAAGCAACTACCATTCAGGCAGCAGTTTGATTGGTCGCAACTCTACTGTGGTGGTGGTGGTTTGTCTCGGGGAGGTGGCTTTAAGATAAGAGACAGTAGGATAAGATAACACTTTATTAATCTTTAGAGGGGAAATCCAGGATTTTAGTTTATTATATTTTTATTAGATAAACTCAATGGGGGAAGGGGTTTTATATGTCCTCCTCCAGGGACCAAATCCAGAGACCAAATCCATTTTAATAATGGTTGCAGAGCTCGGCTGGATAGGTCGAATAATGAAGCGCCCTCAGTGTATTTGTACGGCGTGTACCCTCTGCCCGGTGGATTACATAATCTGGGAACGTCAATATAGGAATCGATGAGGGAAGGATGTGGCTCCAGCACTCTACGACCCTTCGAGGGGCTCGCCCTTGGAAGCCATTTAATTGGAGAAGAGGAAGGTGCCGGACGCTTGACCGGGTGGTGACAAATAATATGAGAGTTACAGCAAAAATAATGGTAGTGAGTCAACACGTTAATGTGTCTGTGTCTGTCTGTGTTCAAGTTCAAGTTCAAGAGATTATTTGTCACATACATATACATACGTTCATACATATGTGTGTGTGTGTGTGTGTGTGTGTGTGTGTGTGTGTGTGTGTGTGTGTGTGTGTGTGTGTGTATGTGTGTACACTGCGAACTACAGTGGCCCTGGGAGCTCAATGCATTGTAACTTAAGAAAACAAATGCAAATTACGAAAAACACGACCACATTAACAGAAAACACAACCACAAAACCCACTATAGAAGTGAGCCACACCAGATGCACTGATTTACTCAGTAGTAAAGTTGAGTCAAATTGAATTGACGCATTGCTGCAATGAAGGTGTATTTTTTGGTCCATTTTGCATTGCGTACGTTTTTAATCAGTGAAGGGACATTACATTACACAGCTGGTGACACATCCCACACGGCATTTCAATTCAGCTCCACCGCACCGACCGCACTGCGCTAAAATGGCTTCTCCACCTTCAGCAGTGAAGGCGCACCGGAGTGCTCGGTAAAAAACCTACATTGTCTCAGCAGCCATGTGTGATGTGGCATGGGAGGCATGGGGCTTGTTTGTTTTTGTTTTGTTCAATTGGGAATCAAATAAGTCAGCGTCAAATTCACAAAGCGATCGCGCGGCTTTGGCGGCTGCAAAGCCGGCGCAAATAACAACGATGGGAGTTTTACCTGCTGCTCACGGGCAACAGGAGTACAGCCACCCTGATCCTGGGCCCAATCACCTAGACCTCAGACAGGTAAAGCTGCCTAAACCACCACCATCCCCATACCACAATATTATTCATACATTTGGTGCATTGGCACCTTTCTATACAAATGAGCCAACCTTAGCATTGTAGCTAACCCTTGTGTGTAGCTTGCAGCCTAATTAATTTTGTTTCAGTATACAATCTTTGGAACCTGTGTTATGAAAACTGGCTGTTGGAGATTTAATACCACTGTGTATATTAACTTGGGTACATGTAATTATTTTCTACATTTTACTGGTACGTTTAGGACAAAACAAACTGTTTCTAGTCTGCTATATCCGGTCTCCATCAATAAATGCGGATTCGACCCAGAAAGTGAGTTTCATCTTTGACACAACGCAAGAGAGATAGTGCACTACCGCTGTAATGGTGCCTTGTGCCGTGTCTTCTCCCTGCTGTTGCTGCGGACTCCACGTAGGACAGACGACTCTGTGCACCGCTGCTCCACCTGTGTCGTAATTGGCTTTCCTATGGTGCCCTGAGTTGCGATTGTGTCTTAAAGCCTGATGTGTACTGTATTTTGCCTGCAGCTTGACTGCATAAAAAGCGACGGTGGCGCAGGAGGTAGAGTGGGTCGTCCATCATCATAAGGGTTCCTGATTCCATCCCCCGTTCCTCCTGGCAGCACGTCGAAGTGTCCTTGAGCAAGACACTGAACCCTAAAGTGTTTTCGATGAGCTGGTGTGCACCTTGCATGGTTGTCGCTGCCATGGACGTATGAATGTATGTGTGAATGGGTGAATGTGAGACATGTATTGTAAAGCGCTTTGAGTGGTCGCAAGACTGGAAAAGCAGTATATAAGATGCAGTCCATTTACTGTTTAGTGGACTTTAATTAATGAAAAAAAAAATTACACTGTGTTGTTGATGGGAGACATTGTGTACATGCAATGGGTGTACTAGTATGTGCGATGGTAACCGTTGGAGGTAAAATCTATTTGAAAATGCTTTTTATTTTTATATAATTTTTTTTTTTTTTTTGATTCATGGATATGGAAGTCTTTTAATTTATTTTTTTCTTTCACTGACAATGGATGGGCCTAATATGTCGGGTATTGGCTGGGGCACAACACTGTGGTTTAGTCAGCTTCCAGCTGTGGGTGGGCTTACTGAGGGCAAACATGTCACATCCACCCCTCTTCATGCTAGGGAGAGTAATACTGTGTGTGATGTCACAGGTGCCGCTGCAGACAGTGGAGCTTAGGGGCAGTCGGCACCTTCTTGTCAGGATGTTCATCCTCGGTCATGCATCTCCCGGTTAGCAGACAGGGTCCAGTATACTGTATGTGACAAGATTGTCTCGTGCCTTAAGTCCATCCCAGCAAGTGATGTTACCATGGCTCATTCAACCACAGCAGTCTTTCTAAGGTTAGGCTGACAATTAGTAATGAGCCACATTCTTTCAGGGGAGACAACACTGCTAAACTTTCAGTCTCTGAGTGGGAGGAATCTATTGGGATTTATCTGGGTAGGTGGGGCATTGAGTTGCGTGACCAGGCCGAAGAGTTGCTGGGCAAGCTACAGGGGAGAGCACGGGACGTAATGAAGGTTGGGCTATGTAGCAGACCCTCTTTAGACTTAAAGTCAGGCCCAAAACCTGTGCTTGACATACTCAAACATCACTTCCGTGACTCTGTGACCTCTTGCTGACTTTAATAACACAAAGCTCTTCCCCTCTGAGACTAATGTTGACTATTGGATTTAGCTTAACAAAGCCAACAAGCAAACACTCTTATATCTAAATTCTCAGCTATCTCAGACTATTCGATAAATTGGACTGAAACCACGGTCTTACCACTCAGTGAGGGGGACTGCAATGCTGTAACCCAGAAACTTCCCTAAACCATCACAATCGGCAATATTTGATACCGTGGTATGATATCTCCACCAATCTGTCAGATTTGTTTACCCTTAACTTTACTCCATTGCTCAAATCCATTGAAGAAGACCTCATTTGATGGAACAACCTACCCATCTCATTAATTGGTAGGATGGCAGCAGTGAAAATGCATATAGTACCAAAAATAAACGTAATATTTTCAATGACCCCAGTGCAACAACAGTACTTTGGTTTAATACTCTAGAACCACTACAGAAAAGCAAAGACTGTGGAGGCCTAGCAGCCCCAAACTTCACTTACTACTATCTAGCAAACCATCTTCAATTTATAATTAAATAGTTACAACCAGAGCAACAATTGGGCCATGGTATGGCAAGACATGGAACATACAGAATGTCAGGAGTTATCATTATCTGATCTATCATTCCTTACTGAATCAATAAGGAAACATAATTGCTTTAAAAACACATTCATCACCACGACTCCCGTCGGCCTGGTGGAGATTCCTCCGACTCATTGCCTCTATCTCCAAGCAAATTCATGCCAATCTGGTGCAACCCAGATTTTCTGGTTGAAAACAGACCAATAATCTTCAGGTCTTGGAAAAGACAAGGAATTACTTCTGGAACACATTTTTGAAAACAACTTGTTTATATCCTTCCCAACCTTAACCCAAAGGTATAATATCAGTGGCCACGGCTTCCTTCAATTCCTTCAACTACAGCAGTCTCTAAACGTTTAAATCTAATTGACGAACAACATCCTACAACCACCTCCAATGATTGAACATCTCACTCATATAGGTCATTTATAAAAAAAATCCCTTTTCCAGAATATACAAACTTTGATTAAAAACAGATGACACTTTTCCTTTACCTACAATGGAATGGGAAAGAGACCCTGCTGATCCCACCGATACCAACCTGTGGAAGCTTATTTGCAACAACGTGCTCCTGGGGAGTACCTGCAGCGTGTCTTGGTTTGGAGCGTGGTGGCGGGTTTGGGGCTGCAGGGGGCTGCAGGTTGCGGGTGTGGGTCTTGGCCTAATATTCTATTGACAAAGAAAATAAATCTGCTTTTCGTTCCCCGTCCTCAATATGCTGCAGAAGATGCTAAACAAGAATGACATCTTAGACAAAGTTCTTTCGACAGACATACATTTATTACAAATAAAATACTTACCAAGATGGCTCACACCTAAAAGAAAAAAACTGTCTGACAGGGGATGAGATCAGAATTGTTCTCAGTCTTTACATAGATGATTTTGAAGTTGCCAATCCCTTGGATACATCTAAAAAGAAATACAAAATGTGTCCTGTGTACTGGGTTCTCGTCAATATGCCAGCAAAATATATGTCCACCCTGCATTTTATCAAGTTAGCTCCCTTCAGTCTCTACAGTCAAAGAGTATGGCTTCTCTAAAATTTTGCACCCTCTCCTTCAGTACTTTGTTTAACTAGAGCAGCACGGTGTTTCCATTGAACAGCTGGAAGAGAGTGTTCAAGGCTCTGTTTTGTATGCTGCCGATAATTTTGGTTCACATTAACATGCAGGATTTAATGGTGGAGCACTTGCGGTATGTCAGTTCTGAATGGCACCAAGGGATGACATACAGCACAAGAGACAGAGGTAGGTTTTCAGGGTACTTCACTCGAATAGCACAAGATTGTCACAATAGACAATAAATAGACAGGTGCAGGACGTTTGGCAGGACCCTTCTCTAAGCGAGCATTACGGTGTAACAGGAGGCTGTCCACTGACTTATAACTTGACGTGCCTTTGGAATCTATGCACAAAGAAATTTTACACAAATCAAACTATTGGTGGAAATGGCCATAAAAATTGGGCTCTTCTCATGCTCCTTCCACCTTTCATGGGTTACAATGTCTCTGAAGGGCATGACGCATGGGAAGTGTTGATGATCCCCAAAAACATTGTGGAAATGGCTGTAGCATCAACGTTGATTAATGAATCAATTTACTTATTGGAAGTGTCAGAACACAGAGAGTTGCTGCTGAAAACCTTCCCGAATTTCCCACTGCCCCCTAAACACCATTTCCTGGACCATTACTATGGGCAGAAATACGTGTCACGAGAATCTGATTTTGAATTCTTCATTTGAATTTGGGATAAAATGCAGTGAAAATAAGGTGATCTCTACCGGTCCTTGCTCAGGCCTCCCTGATTTTAATCAGATATAACAGATTGTTGTACTGAAATGAAGTTTGTCTGCAGGGTGATGACAGTATGGTTTAATGAACATTTAAGATCATATGAACGGTACAACAGCACTGCTCCACCTCAGACTGTAACTCATTATCGTATTTGAACTATGTTTTTCCACTGTCAGCCTATAGAGTCAGAGGCAAATTGTTTGTGACGCCCAAGCTGTTTATTTGGGCCAAACGATTTTGCAATACATGCACATTGAGGGGTGTAATAGTTGAATTGGCTAGAAAGAGCTACCACTTATGCCCCCTGATACGACCAATTTTCCAAACTATTTTCTTTGTGTTTCCAAAGTGCTTTAAAACACTGACATCAACGCGTGCCAAGCTCATTTTTCATTGCATTCAGCGGATACTTTTGCATTCAGCGGATACTTTTGTCCAAAGTGACTCACAATTTGCAAAGATTCATGTCAGAATATTATTAACACTCTTGGCTTTTTACACGTCCCCACCCTGGTTGGGAAACCACATCACATTGCAGTATCTCAAGCGCTGATTAGTTCTGTACTGCAGCCAACAAATAAGTCCATAGGCTGGGCGTTCCTAGACCATCATGTAACTACATGCACCAAATCAACTGACTATTGTCTGTTACATTTACCTTTGCTCTCCCTCTCAAGATGGCTACAGAACAGAGGCTGACTATCAGGGTTATCCTATCTGGAGGTGAGATAAGGAAGATAACTTTCCTCCGGAAGCCTGACACAGTTGAAGGATTTCAACTTGCACTTAAACAAATACTGGGACTTAACTTCAACTTTGGCATACGCCATAAAGAGCCAGATTTTGGACATGAACTCTGCAATCTCTTAGACTTGGCAGACATTCCTGACAAAAAGGCCACTGTAAAAGTCATCCCTGTGCAGCACCTGACGTTAGTCCCAACACCCAGCACACCCAGCACACCCAGCACAACTGATACGGATATCCTCAGTGACACATTATCGATTGGAAGACAGAGTCAGTGGCAGGAGGAATTTGAGATTCCATTTTTTTCAGTTGATGTACAGTAGAGTATCAACTTAGACAGGGCAATCTAATATACATGAGGGATGGAACATTCAGTACCTTTGTGTAACAAGAGACTTTAAACATCGAATCCTAGAGAAGTTGTCAGAGTGCACAATACAGTTTCAAGGCATCACCTACCGATGAAAATTTAAGGCTGTAGCAGCTGCACGAGTACAGAAACATCAGAAACGCCTCTGTGAACCTGGTTCCTGACCAGACGGGTGTGGCTGGAAAAACCGCCTCGAATTTCAAACGGGTTATTACAGGACAAAGTTGTTGAGGGCCTGGATGTTGCAGTTAATGGAGGGGAACGCAGAAGTGAAGCACCTGAGGGAGAACCTTAAGCAAAAACATTAAAAAAAAACGTGGACAGGATAAATCCAGTCTTGAAGCCTTCAGAGAAGACCTAGTCGAGGAAATCAAGAAAAGAACGCCAAGTATCACACTTGTGAAGCAGAAGATGGATTAAACATTTGCGTTAAGGCGGAGAGAAGTGGTAGAGAACAAAACTGCTGTGGCTGAAATTATTGATTGCTGGCCTGCACTCTTCACAGAAAATCAAATATGTTTTCATAATACTTTTTAAGTTTGACATTTGGCACATCATCTCACCTTAAAACAATGCATTTGAGGTTTAAGTGTAGGCTTTTTTTTCCCCTGTTAGATTTTTTTCCATTCTTGCCAATCCTCTTTATAAGGTACAGTTTTGCCTGTTTTAAAAAGCATTTACCAAGATATTTCAATGTTTGTATCTATTTTTTTCCAGGTTGTGGCTTAGTTCAACAGAATAAAAGGCGGAGATTTGACGCAACAGTTTTATGAGGCCCTTGATGGACACGGTCCACGCTTCCTTGAAATTTTCCAACGCAAAAAAGGACCTGCAGGGCAGGTGTTGGCAGATTTCCGAAAGCAAACAGAGAGGCAAATTCACAAAGAGACCCCGGCTTTTGCGGCCCCTAAACTGGTGCAAATAAAAGAAAAAGCGTGCATTAAATGCACAAAGCACCCGCGAACGATGAAATGCCACCGCTCACTGCGTTGCCACTCAAATTATGTCTCTGTGCACCGGTAATATTTGCATCGTATTTAAATATGGTATTATTCATACATTTGGTGCAAAACTGGCCTCTTTATGCGCAAATGAGCCTCGTTGCAAATAGCATCCAATTCACAAACACTGACACGAATAGCCACAAGCAGTTAGGGTGATTTAGTACCGTCTGCAGAGCCCAGACTTTCCAGTGATTTGTAAATTATATTTTGAATATTAATATTATTAGTAGTGCTGTCATGGCATCTGTCGGTAGTGGAATGGGTCTGTGGGGCTTTTGGAACAAACACACTCCAAAAGCAACTTGTTAACACCTTGAATAGTTTATTGTACAGAAAAGGCGTTACAAACATTGACAAAAACTGTTCTATAATTCCTATTAAGCTCAAAAGATGTAAAAAACATATAGTAGTTTTATATATAGTTTTATATTTATTTAAGACTGATAATTTGTAAAACAGGCAAGTGTAGAGCAGTGTCGTAAATGCGTAATGACTCTCCAATGGAGCCTCCCCCTATTTATGGTTATCGCAGACCAGAATGCACTTAAAAGGATATGTAAACCAAATTCTCTAATTCTGTCATAGTTGTTTAAGATTGTAAGAAGTCTGGGCGAGTGAAAAAGCCCCTTGACAGGTTTCAGGATCCCAACATGCTCATTTGCGTTATGGCAGCTGAAACACACCAGATGCCGGACAGAAGACGAGCGTACTCACTTGTTAGTGGTTTGGAGCTTTTCGCACCAGGCGCAGTCTGTCAGAGAGCTCAGTGAACCGGCCCCAGTGCTCCTGTATAGTTTCAGCGTCCAGTCTATTTTCTCTTTATTTTTCCCTCTATATCTTTTCTCAAATGCAGTAGATGAATTTAAAATACACTTGGGGGTCAGTCAATGCTCCTGGTGTGTCTGCACTATCGTGAGCGTCGCATGAAATTTTACATTTAAAAATCATTCATATATACTGTAGAGTAATCTCCAAACAGAATCCTCTCGCTCGCTCGCTCCGCCTTAAGCAAACAGTGTCAGCGGTGAGTGAAGATAAATAACAACTGGAACACCCCCTCACACTGTCTGTGTTGAGCTAACGGTCAAGGCCCGTTCAAAAGCGCAGCTACCACAGCTGGCAGCAAAGGAAGGCTCTGAACTGCTGCCGGTCGACCTCGCTAACAGCCTGGTCAAGTCTTGAGGCATTTCATTTACCCTAAATTGACATTTACCCTATTTATGACTCCACACACATATTCAGGAACCTGGGCCTGCAGAGCTCTTCTGCTGTCAGTGGACACCCTACCTCCCGACGTAGAGTGGACTGGTTCTGGTCTAGTCTTCCTCTATTTGTATATACATAGCTCATGTACTTAACTCAGGTGTCGTCTTATCCCCCACCACGCCCCACACCCACCGATAAGACTTCAGATGTGGTTATAAGGGGCGTTCCCATCATCCTGGCTGATGACACCGCCAATTTCCTTATAACATGCTAGGAATAGTACACCCCCAAAACGAAAATTCTTTCAAGAGTGCGACTTCAAACAAACAGCAACTTACAGTTCCATTAAAAGCATTTTCTACATCATCGTAGTAAACATGGTCCTATTACTGTACATTACAAAATAATGTGCCATGATGGGTTTCTATCCAACCCAACACTACACTCACTTAGTAGCACACCTTCAACCAGACAGGAGGACTACACCCTCAACCAGACAGGGGAGGACAACTCAGTGAAATCAGCTGGTGTAGTGTTGGGTTGGAAAGAGAACCTGCATGCACCTGGCCCTCCATGACATATGGTTGCCCAATCCTGGTGACTGATAATCTGGATTTGTAAAGAATGAAACAGCACTTAGCCAGCATTTTCAGCATGTTAACACTTTAGCCAGAACTTTCCATGTCTTACATGATTAACATTGTTCCTTGCGCAGAAAATCTAGATAGGTTGCAGACTCAGGAACGGCAGCACCACTTACAATATATGACCGGGGCCCTCAGCTCAGACGATTTCTACCGGCAGACAAGGTATTAGTGTTGCTCCCTACGCCCAGCTCTAAATTGCTCGCAAAGTGGCAAGGGCCTTTTGTGGTCACAGGGCGGGTTGGAGAGGTTGAATGGCCTGACAGGCAGAGGGCGACGCAGATTTATGACCTGAACCTCTTAAAAGAATGGAGGGTGGGGGCGTCCGCGGCTCTGGCCACAGCAGTCATTGAGCGGGATGAGTTGGGGCCAGAGGTCCCAAAGGCGGCTGATCGTACCACGGCCCAGTTTAGTGGCCATCTCTCTCCAGGCCAGAGCGCGGATGTGGAAGCGCTTCAGCTTCACTTCTCTGATGTTTTCTCCTCCCTGCCAGGCGTCACGTCCCTCATACACCACCATGTGGGGACGGCCCAGGGGGGTGGAGGTGCGCTCTCGGCTGTATCGCCTACACGAATATCAACGTAAGATTGTGCAGGCGGAATTAGAGGCCATGCCGGACACTGGGGCGATAGGAGTCCACGAGTGACTGGTCGAGTCCCATCATGCTGGTGGGTAAGCCCGATTTGTCGGCCCGGTTCCACGTGAAAAGGTGAACGTGGTGTCAAACTTTGACGCCTACCCGATACCCTGGGTCGACGAACTTCTTGGTTAAGTGCAGCTCTTTTCTTCACGACACTGGATTTAACCAGGGGCTACTGGCAGATTCCCTTGTCTCTGGAGTTTGAGGAAAAAGCGGCTTTCTCCACTCCATTCAGGTTGTACCACTTTCGCACACTTCTGTCAGGTTGTTCGGTGCTCCGACCACCTTCAGAGACTCATGGACCGGGTCCTGCGTCTGCATGTAGCATACGGCATGGCCTATTTGGGCTCCCTTCGCGCGGCCACACAGCCTTCCCGATTCGACCGAATTAGCGCCCGAGCGGCGCTGATTGGTCCGATTCGGGACAGGAAGCTTCCCTAATGTTCGTCCGTCTTGCAGGGAGGGATTGGAGCATGGGGCTCGTCAGCCGACCAGGAGCCAGGGAAGCGTCATTGTCCTGCGCCCGACTGATTGTTATCATTATTATTATTGTTGTTTATTATTTATCATTTTGGTCAGCGAGCCTTTCCGTTCTATGTTGGGAGTAAAAACTCACACCATGTCGGCGCACCAGTCCCAGAAAAACTCAGTCTCCCTCCCCAAACTCCTACCTGGGGGCGGAGACTCCCACAATTACATTTACAAGGTATTCTTACTTAACATAAGTTTTAACAACTCTAAAAACGAATTGAGTGGGAGTGGGAGTAACTAATGCTAGTATCACTCTAAATGGCCAAGCTTACTCTACTTAGACTTCAAAGTACATGCAACTTAAGAAACTAATTTCTTTTACTTAATTTTTTTAAGGCAACGAGTTTCCTCTTTTTCTTTTAATTTAAGTCAACTTATCAGGTTTTTCAGTGTTTGTGCACACACATGTATCAAACAAAATGGCTTCATACAAACAATAATCAAATGCGCGCACGCTCAAAAACAGATAAACAAACACACACGGAAATAGACGTGGAAATTATAATGACATAGGCGATGTACATTTATAAACAAGCAAACACACACACACACACACACACACACCACCGAAGCGGGCATCAAAGTGAGCTCTGACCCTCTTCATTTCCTTATTCTATTAACAGGGAGCACGGCCCCAAATGTGCCGCACTCGGCACAAACCGCCTCATGCCTTTTTCTATTTTCTCACTTCTCATGTATCATCCGAGACAAACAAGTAAATAAATAATCGTGCTTCTCAAAGCTCGGTTTAATTATCCACGGCCACAGGAGGGGGGCGACGCTGTGGTTTTTCTCCCTGACACATGGTAGGAGGCAACCTCTGCGCCTCGATAGGGAACACGCACACGCACACGCACACGCACACACACGCACACACACACACACACACACACACACACACACACACACACACGCTCGTCTATATACAGTAACACAAAGCCATTCATCATGGTGTCAGAGTAAAGGACTCACGGGTAAAAACCTCTCGAATTAGAATTCTGTTTCTCATGTTCCCTCTTCTCCCTCTGTCTGTGGGGCCTGGCAGAAGTAAGTGTGTGTGTGTTTGCTCATGTGTGTATGTGTGCATGCGTGCGTGCGTGCATATATGTGTGTGTGTGTTTTTGCCATCAACTTTGCGGGGGGTACAGCGCGATTAGGATGCAGTTTTACTGATCGGAGCACCACTAAAAAGTCATTGCCTTGTCAAGGCCAACTTAATTTCCGAGCCCTGTTGTGTTCCGCAGAAAGCTGGCGGCAGCAAATAGGTTATTACATTTTAAATTAAAATGTTTCCCACAATCACAGCTGCTTTGTGGCGCAGCCGGAGGATCATTCACACGTACGTGTGTCTCAAAGCGGCGAGCAAGAGCCGCGGGGAAAAAGAAAATTTTTATTAAATTGCATCATCGTCCTGGCGGTGCAGGAGTATTAGCCGTCTGGCAGCAGGTGCGTCTATGTATGGATAGATGCATTTTTATTTGAGAGCTACATTTTATCATTTTTTACTCATTTTATTTTTTTACCCCCCGCCCGGAGATCATCGTATCGCATTGTAAGTATTCGGCAGATATCAAGAGTTGTTTTTTTTTTAAACAATCCACGAACATTCATGAAGAATCGCAGGGAGTTCGGGAAAACAATGGAACAATGGAAAAAAATGGAATTCATTTACGGTTCACATTTACCCGCAAGGCCTCGGTTGAAGAGGAAATCCTCTCCCTGGTTCGGAGGCTTAGTCTTGATGGAAATACAGAGATTTGTTGCCCCCCCCGCCCTTCACAAAAAAAGAGGAAATCTCTCAAAGAGCCAGTTTTAGCACATTTGGTTTACAGCAGAGGATTTTTTTTATTTTTTATTTCATTTTTATTACTTTATCATTTTTATTGCACCAATCGCCTCTTATAACCCAGGAGCGCAGATTGCTTCAATTGGAAATGTGCCCTCTTACTTTACACCCATAAAAAGATAATAAAACTATATTTCAGGTGAGAAATGCCTCCTCACTGTAATAAAATGGGTCACACAGTTTTTTGTTATCCTTTAACAATAAATGGTAATAAAAGCTGCAGGAGGAGGACAGTGCATTTAGAGGGAGTGATATTGGTATTTGGGGTCCTTCAGATCAGACAGGCCAAGGGAAGCGAGGAGTTATTTTAAGAACAGGAGAGACGCAGTAGTATAGTATAGTATAGTATACTAGTATAGTTCAGCAGAAAATAAAGAGTGGCGGGCATTGTAGCTCTGTTGGAATCAACCTTTTTAGGGAACCTGCAATAACCCACTCACTCAAAAACAGATATTACCATAATTACACTAAAAGCTGTGCACAGTGGTAGAACGTAAAATACTTTGTTACTCCATTGAAGTACATTTTTCAAGGAGCTGTACTTATTTAAGTTATTCTGTATATTCATACAGAGACTTTCGACTTTTACTCCACTACATTACAAAGCACATTTCTAATATAGTTGTATTATTTTGGTTAAAAAAATAAAAAAATAAAAAGGAAAAAAAAAAACCTTTTGTTATCAGGATATGCATGAGAACTTATCTGCAGAAAAAAAGGCACAGTAGTAGACACTTATTGCACTTGTGCAAATAATAGACTATAATTATATCAGGACATGGGATATGACATGCACTTTTACCTTTCACACTTAAAGTACATTTGATAGAAAGTACTGACACTATTTTACTTAGGTAGTGGTACTACTACAGTGTGGTACTTTCACTATTATTCAAGTTATTTTGTGTCTTGCCTTGTACCGTTTTTGAACATTACAAACATTCACCCATTTCCACAGGAGTAAATGAGGTTTGACACACAATGAGGTTTGAATACCACAGAGAGACATTGAGTGGGAGATTCAGCGACCGGGGCCACTTCTCCCGGTCACTTTATCAGTGCCGCCCACCTCTGTTGTTCTTCTTCTCCTCCTCCTCCTCCCCCGCTCCGCTTTCTTCCCTCTCCAGACCATATGTTATCTGTCTAATCCCAACTCCCCTCGTCCCTCTATCACAACAAGGGCAAGGGCAATGGAGCAAGAGACGCTGCTGTGTAGACGTTTAGCAATGCGGCGCGTGAGAAATCTGTCCCTGGACACCCAGTGTTCTCTCGCGCACGCACACGCGCACACACGCACGCACGCACGCACACACACACACACACACACACACACACACACACACACACACACACACACACACACACACACACACACACACACACACACACACACACACACACACACACACAGACAATGGCACAGTAGTATTTATTTACGCAAACGCAAGTAGCCCAGGGTCCTGCAGGCATCACAGGTTCCCGGAGAAGATTAGTTGTTTCTTAAAATTGCCCATTTGTCAACTCTAAAAGGCAAAAAAAAAAGAAAAGAAAAACAACTGTAATGAGAACTATGCTGGATTAACTAAAAGCAAAAGAAGAGTTTTTTTTCCCCCCAAGGCCGATATGAACGCTGATAACACAATTATATTGTCAGCGTGCAATTGAGGATGGGAGAGCATTGTTATCATTGATTTACCCCACCAGGCCTCACGCTGACAGACGGCAGGACCACACCCACCTTAAAAAGAATAAGAAACAATTTTTGAACTAAAGCCCCCCCCCATCAGAAGTGATTGGCATCAGAGTCTTCGTAAAATCAATCTAGTAGGAAAATTCCCGATCTTTTGTATTTTCATCCACATTTTCGTATAAACGTAGGTGCTCCGCTTTATGGACTGACCGGGAGTTTGAAAGATCAGCCGCTCTCCTTGATGTAGTCACCAGGTCACGGGGCCAGAAACAATTAAAGTGTTATTCCGTATTATTAGCATTATTATTAGCATCGCACCTCCGCTACGGAATTTGGCTCCGTTTCTGTTTCATCTGTTTCATCAGACCGTCTTTGTCGCGTGTCCCGAGTCATTACTAACCGGCCTTCTGCCAACGGTGAAAATGTGTTTAAAGCAGCCGCCGCCCTTTGATGGGAAAGGTGAGCTGTCGGCGGCGAACGTTCACGTCTTTAACATGAAATGAGGGAGTTATCTCTTTCGCAGCATTGATCCCTAATGTGTCAAATGGAAGTCTTTCATGTCGGAGGAAGCAAAAGGCCACGACGGGAGGGACGCAAAGCTTCTTTTTACCCCTCGGTCAATAAATATTTCAGTCATATTCATTTACTTTCTTTTAATTACTTACTTTTATTTATTTATTTTTTTTTAAACTTCACTTCCCCAACTTTGACATTCTCTGAGCCGGAAAAGATGGCATTCGTTTCATGAGGTATTTTACATGCTCAATAATTAAATAAGAAGGTTCCAAAGCAAGATACGGCGATTAGTAGGGAACATGAGCATGCGAGCGTACCTGCAGAGGGGTTTTGAACATACGCACGTGCAAGCATCCGTGCACGCCCACGCCTTTCGCTTCGGATGCAGCATATGGCGGCGAATGTAGTCTCTGACGTATAGTTCAAAGCTGCATATCATTATGGTATAGCGGGTGTCCTGCCGGATCTTTACTCAGAACTCCACCAGGGAACAACAGGGTGCAGCAGGTGAATCAATCTACCGGGATGCACCGAAGTTTAGCTGTAATAAAAATATTGATTTTGCATTTGTACTCACAAGTCGGTCCTTTGCTCCGTTCCCCTAGTGCTGCACTGGGAGCGAGGAGCATTTCAGTGGGGCTCAGGCCTCGTCCACATGTTTATGGATATTTCTGAAAACGCATTTTCTTCCCCCTCCGTTTAAAAAAAACACAAAAAAATAAATAAACATCCGGGGGACATCCGGGTGTCCTGCGCCAAGTGCACTTAGCTATGTGAGTGGGCCCTCGGGTCTCGCGGCCCGGCTGGAGTCTCTCGCCAATTGCGGTATGGCGGGCCTCACCTTTGCGCGGGGGAGTTGATGGGCATGGGGGGCCCCGCCGGCGGTTCTGCCGGGGTGTCGGCAAAAATCACAATCAATCGGAAAATCTCTCCGTCCCACAAGAGTTTAAAACGCTCAAATTTGCATTCCCGGCCAGTAAGGGGGCGATGATGTCAGAAAACGTATGCAGCATGCCCATAGAGCTCCTTCACAACATTCACACGCAATACTGTGTGCTGACGCCGTTCCTAAAGTTGGAGAAACTTTTCAACTTTTAACGGAGACACGTTCTCGAGAGACTCCCTTTCACTAAGCGACCTGAAAATGCAGTTCCGGCATGGACTGGGGTGGGGGGCAAAACGCAGAGCCCTGGAATCCACTGGGCAGATGGACAGGTCCACCGTTCTTGTCTTTCGTATTGCGAGCCCACAGCGAGGAGTGGAGCCCGAAGCGTCAAGCGCATAAAGACAGAATCTGCTGCAATTTCACCTCCTGACGATCCCTCATTCCGAAGCTTTCCCGTCTGACTGGCGTGATTGACTGACGATTGGAGCTGGACGCGCAGAGCCGGTGTTCTTAAGTTAACTTCCACTCTGGGAACTCGTTCTACTCCGGGAGTAGGTTTAAAAAAAAAAATTTTAAATTGCTCTGTGCATCGCCATGGGTTGTCCCCTCGCATGGTAATGGGGTTCTTTTTTTTTTTTTTTTTTTTTTTTTTTTTTACTCCCTACTTCCTGTCAGACTTTAGACCTCCTGCTGTCATTGTGTCTCAAGTTTTAAAGTGAACACTGCCCTCGTCTTTACCAACCCCGGTTTCTCGTGTTACTTTCCCTCCTCTCTCCCGCTTAATTATTCTGCGGTTTTTTTTTTGTTTTTTTCCCCCCTCGTCTGGTTTTTCTCGTCGCGGTTGTGGTGACCCTTCCGAAAACCTGTCAGCCTAACTTCCCCCTGCTCTGCACTTTTAAAAAAATTTTTTTTTATTAACATTGTTTTTATTCACCGCTTTAATCAGTGCAACGTTGAGGGAGACAGAGGAGGGCGTGAATGAGGGAGGGAGGGACAGACAGACAGACAGACAGACAGACAGACAATTCTCATGGGAAAAGGTGGGAAGGAAAATGGGTTCAGAGGACAGGAAAGAATAGAAGGAGAGAGAGGAGGAAGAGAGAGAGCGAGTATTCCCTTACGAGAGTAGAATCGGGCATTGCCAAGCCCCATTAGTCTACAACCAGCCCAATAAATCTTCCTTCTGCCTAGGCGCACAAGTTCCTGTACATACACACACACACACACACACACACACACACACACACACACACACACACAACGTAGTACACTGTACATATGGATAAAAAACAACGGAGGTATTTTATCCAAGTAAATAATACTCTTCACATATAAGCACACATACCTATGCATGGATATTATTTTTTGATTTTATATTATATAATGTGTATATATATATATATATATATATATATATATATATATATATATATATATATATACACTTATAGAGCTCATTATCGCCACAGCCGTCATGATTCCTTCTTATCCACAGGCGCACCACCTTTCCAAACCTTCCACACCCATTAGCTTGATGCATGGGATCCACTGCAGGCGTAACGTGTGCTCCCATATGTATATAAACTGTGTGTGTGTGTGTGTGTGTGTGTGTGTGTGTGTGTGTGTGTGTGTGTGTGTGTGTGTGTGTGTGTGTGTGTGTGTGTGGACATACTGTAACAGCTCATGTTCCTCACTAGACATAAAGTAATCATTTGTTTTCACCACCACTTATTACACACAATTTATTCTATATAGGTCACCAGACCACCCCCTCATCCCATCCCTTTAGCATGATGTCCCACTGGAATGAAATTGAAGCTTCTCAAATAATGATATTCTTATTCTCTTAGGTTATTGACTTTTGGGAGTTTGGTTGAATTGTGTGGTGTCTAATGGCAGCGTTTTGCTAGTGTCTGGAGATGGTTTTATAAATAAATATATGAAGAGAAATCACATTTTGATTTCTGTCTCTCAAAACAAATCAAGAAGAAAAACAAAAATGGCCAGATAGTACATAGACAACTTGACATACACTGCTCTGGTAGAAGTCTTCACTTATGTTTCAACTCCACTGGTCTTGGGCGGGACTCGCTTCCCAAAATTCTGGCCCGGACCCCATAAGCTTTGGTCCGAGACTCGGACACTTCACAGCACAATGCGCAATGCGCAATGCGCAGCCCAATGGGGAAAACCTAGGCTTAAAAACACAAGTTTGAGTCTTTGCGATGAAACCCTGAAATCGAATCAGGTTGTTCAGGGATTCATTGACTCTTTTGCACTTCCGCAAATCAGCTCTCTCGGCCACATCCGAGACTAGAAACGGGGAGTTGCGTTGCTTCCTACTGGACACCTACGACAGTTGGCCGACGTTATGCTCCGGATGTACTGCGAAAAAATTTTAAAGTTGGAATCTGATATCAACCGTTCTCAAAAAAATATTGAAAGATTTTTTTTGGGAACCAACATTTTAATAAGGCCTGGGCTGAAAGATGCCAAACCTAAAGTTAAATGGTCCTGAAGGAATGCCGGAGTAAGATGCTGAAGCCCTACCTGTTCTCTGGTGCCGACCAGATGGCTGCCAAATTCAGCCAAACAGGGGGCGTAACAAAGAGAACTTTAAATGAGTATAGGGCACGTGGCATGGGTTTGGTAGGGTCAGATTAAATACAGATCTGAGAGAGAGAGGCATGTCGTGGGCGACGACATCCCATCCACACCTCCGGCACAAACACCGACCGAACCCACGACCGCAGCGCCCGATTTAAGCGTCCAGCTCATACCCGCAGAAGCTCTGTAAAGTCGACCCGGCGGCAGCGGTCACAGCGGTGCGGCGGTGGCTGCAGCCGGCGGAATCAAGTCAATCAGCGAGAGGAAGTAAGAACATCAGACCAGAAGAGACCGACGGAGAGAGCGGGAGGGAAAAACGGAAAAAGGGAAAATAATCTTCTCGATACTGAAGGAGCGTCGAGAGACAAATGGAAAAATATAAATCTTTCCGATACCGCCTTCGTGTTGAGCAACATAAAACCTGCTGCCTGAAGAAGACGAAGTTAAGGGGGGGGGGGGAGTAAAAGTAAGGAACACGTGATGATCCCGGGTACGACAACAAGAGCCAAACATAATGAATGCAGCAGCTTCACTTGATCATTATCTTACACCAATGCGGCATAAGACACTCCATTTTTCAATGCCCTTCTCTGTCTCCCTCTCTCCCTCTCTCTCTCTCTCTCTCCCTCCCCCCCCCCCCCCCCTCCCTCCCTCCGTCAGCTCGGTTCGGAATGTTAGCCACAAGCCCCGGGCATCTCTAGTGGCTATTGCACTAATGGGGCATGGAGGGCGAGGGAGGACGAGGCTTAGCGAGAGAGCGAGAGAGCGAGAGAGAGAGAGAGAGAGAGAGATAGATAGATAAATAGAGAGAACAGCAGTTGAGTTGACATTCCAACTGAAAGACAGTGACAGACAAGAAATGATGTGCAGAGCGGGACGTAGGGGGGATAGGAAGTGTGAGGCGTGTGACACGGAGGAGAGAGGGATAGATAGACAGGGTGTCGACCTCAGCACACGGGCCGATCCTCCTGCTACTGGTGGAAGTAGTTCAGTCTAAGAACAGTCAGTGCATATTTTAAAGATGTATTGTTATTATTTCTCACATTCAGATGGTTGGGTTTTGATACTGGATGTGGGTAATTCCTTATAATTCCTGCCAATTAAAGGGTGGCTTCCATCGGGCAGTCAGTATGTTCATTTTGTCATTTTATCTGTTTGAGAAATGAGACCTTCAGATAACGTTTCTCAAGCAAATAGACGCCGCCGACAGCGACTTGTGCATTCATGCGACTCAGTTAACGCGTCTTTATCAAACTCTGAATTCATAAGAGGACCAATGTGGTAAAAATCCAAACGGTCCAACCTTGTGTTGAAAAGATGGCAGGTATAAAAAAAAAATTAAAAAAAAGAAAGAAAGGACATTACGACAGGGACGTGCTGTGGATGAACGTGTTTTCCTTTTTTAAAAACAACCTTGTTTTTTTTTTGAGGGGGTCGTTTCAAGTCAAATTTTGACCTCTTACTTAAATGGGTCTGCAATAAAAGTAGAGCTAAAAATACAGATTACAAATTACAACGTATAGATTACAACAAAAAATAAGACAAAACCCTGCGCCCGTCTGGGTCCAGGGGTTGAATGGGTCTGTTTTGTGTCTGTTTTGTGAAGGGATCAAGGACCCGTCGAGATACGTGCGGTGAGACAGGAAACTACACTTGATGCGCCTCATTTCAAAAGAGGAGACGCCTCCCATTAATAATTTAGAATGTTTTGCGTGTAGATTAAAGTGTCATCGGATCGGGGACCAGATCAGGGCCATCGCATTCACAACCTTGGAGCAGTTACTGTTGACGGGCGCAGGAAGTGGGTCATCAGTTTGCTTCGGAGAGGGGCTCGGATCTGTCTGCTCTTTAAAATCAGAATGGGAAGCCGCTCGGGTGGACGGTCCGGCGACGACGCCAGCGACCGAAATAACAAAATAACAAAATAACGACCTCCGAGCTCCTTCAGAATCACAAGTTAAATCACAACTTCGACTTTTTAGGACGCTGACCGCTGCAGCTGTCCTTTTGAATGGCACTGTGTAAACGACAAAAACGCCTTATGGAGATACTCCAATGTTTTTTTTTTGTTTTTTTTCATCATTTCATCTCCAGGGGTTTTGCAATCAGCATCTCTCTTTAGGACTCTAAGAACCCAACGTTCCTTTATCACTTCATAAACTCGTCTCCTGCCCAGCTCAGCGTTGTAATGTGCCCTCAGCCCCGCCCCGAATCAGACGGACAGTCTCCTGATTTAAATCTGCCTTTGATGACCCTCAGACAACTGTAATTAATCTTAAACTTCTCCTACAACTACCCCCAAAAAAAAGACACTGGTTACGCTTTCTTTCTCGTCCAGGCTGTTAATAGTGATAAGATTGAGTTTGCACCAAGTGTAAATACTCTTGGTTGGATGGAAGACGGTTCTTCCAAACCCAAAAAGTCTGATTTGTTGACTTTATTGTGTGGAAATGAAGCCTTTTCCCTTTTTAAGAACTGAAAAATCATCATATAAGCGTTATGTCTACCGTGGGACCACTGGATTATTACTCACTTATCAGATTTACCATTGTGAGTAAGGATCGGTGACACTTTATCAATTCTCCATTTTACGAGTGACTACGAACGAACCGACTTAGGAACCCACTTCCGTAAAAGCCTATTGTTTAAAATTATCGTAACATACAATGGTTCGTACATTATTATATTTAAGATGTTTTAGGTAAAATACATACAAGACAAACATTTGACTAATTGACACTAGTTGCGAACCGTACGTAACTGTTCCGACTTACCTTTCAATTATGCTGGGATCTGGTGGGGTGGGGGGTAAAATATATATGTGTGTGTGTGTGTGTGTGTGTGTGTGTGTGTGTGTGTGTGTGTGTGTGTGTGTGTGTGTATGCGTGTGTGTGTGTGCGAGATGTAATTTATTTTTCTCCCCTTCGAGGAAATAAAAAAACAAACCATTTGATCGCAAAGTAAAAATAAACTGGAACCTTTTTTTTCCCCGTCCGCCAGATGCATGATGGGATACGCCGTTAACACCCTTGATGACGGAAATCAGCCAACGGCACCAGTGTGGTGACCCCGGTTTTATTCAGTCCTTCTTCCAGAGAAGCGGGGCAAAGCGGAGAGCGTCTCCTTCTCGCTCGGCGCGAGGGGAGACACCTCCGACGGTCGCCTGGCGTCCGGCCGCCGCAGAGCTCGTCTCACGCCGCGCGTTTTGGCAAAAACAAGAGTGTTGGCTCCTCTCACGGCGAGGCTGCTGATGGATGGACCGCGTCGGCGCCGCTTTAAATGGAGCGGCTCCCCGAGCGTCTCCTCATCACCCGCGGAGCGAAGAAGGAAAGTTCAACCGAGGGACGGAACTAACAAGAAAATACTGACTTCTACTTCCTGTCTTGACGGCAGATGGACAAACGCCACAAACAAGCACCAGATACGAATGATGGCGAAATGTCCTTTTAAAACTTTGAAGACTCAGCATGATCCTTTTTTTTCTGGTGGAAAAAAGTGATGCAGGCCAGAGAACATGGATCTCTCTCTCTCTCTCTCTCTCTCTCTCTCTCTCTCTCTCTCTCTCTCTCTCTCTCTCTCTCTCTCTCTCTCTCTCTCTCTCTCTCTCTCTCTCTCTCTCTCTCTCTCTCTCTCTCTCTCTCTCTCTCTCTCTCTCTCTCTCTCTCTCTCTCTCTCTCTCTCTCTCTCTCTCTCTCTCTCTGACCCTGTAGCGATGGAAACGTATGGGTTTTGTTTTTTTTGTTTTTTGCCTGAAAGCCACTTCACTGCATCTCAGCCGACTCCTCCAATGTTTACCTCACAGGTTGCGGCTGACTGAGAACCTTAACGCTGAAGGAAAATGTTTTGTTGTGGCCCGAGAGAGTCGGGGGACCACCGTGCAACATTGGGCGGGCTTGGTGAGATCAGGCCGTTTGCTGTTTTCCAGATCTGGAGGAGCCGCCACGGGCTTTGCTGCTCTCCGTAACTGTGTCTCTAAATACAGACGACCATACTGTACCTTTTTAAAGCCACGCTGTCTTTCCACCGATAGCGAAGCGGCGTTACAGCGAGTCCTTAAAGTTCAGAATAATCCATACTGCAGCATACCTCCCTCCCTGGGGAGCCTCCCTTTCCCTCCCTCCTCCACCTCCACACTTTCCATCAGACCAGATATCACAGCCCCAGCACAGAGCGGGAGCTGGAGAAGCCGAGGGGTTTCGGATCAGGGAGGGAGGTCGAAGGGAGGAGGATCTGCGCTGACTTTTCCAGCGTCTTTGAGAACGGAGCATCAACATGCAGCCTGAGCCCCCGGGGTTTGTCTCACCGCTCATTCACACAGCACGGCGCGTTTCAGGGAATTTTCACAATAAAACATTCCTTTTTCTTTCATATCCGCAGAAGCGTAAAATGCGCAATATGTTTTAAATTTGCACTATAATTTCAGATTATGTATATATACAGTATACATATATATACAGTATACACACATATATATATATATATATATATATATATATATATATATATATATATATATATATATATATAGTATACAGAATGTCGTTTCTAGATTGTGTCAGACATTCTCACAGGAAATGATGCCACTCCACACAAACATTGCAGCTTCAAATTGACATGTATTGTTCTTTCAAAAGGAAAACAAAAGTTCAACAAGAACCGAGTTCCTCCCGGTGCGGGTCACAGGGTCGCCTTCCTAATGGCGCTCAGGGCAGGAGGTCCGGTGAGGAGGGGCCATAAAACAAATGAGTGTCTTTTACCGGGGCCAAGTTCTGAGGAGAGGCCGGCAGCGTCGTCTCCTCACTGCCTCGTCCTTCCTGAACACTGCACAACAAAGTCCATAAAGCCTGCAAACCGACCTGCGGCCACGACGCATTGTTGGTGTCGCACCATCCACCTCCTGAGACAAACGAGAGACTGACGGGTTCAAACAGGAGGTTAAGAGGGTCCGCAGACGTTGTCAGCAGGTGTTCCTTATCAGCGGCGTGAGCGTCCCGGTGCTCGGCGAAGCTGCAGGTGGAGCTGTCCGTGGTGCTGAAGCCTCCGAAGCACCTGGGATGTGCTGAACCCTTGGCACCGCACCGCACATTCAGCTTCAAGAAGTGACGTATACACCCACGGACCCCTCAGAATGGACCCTCGACCCAGTTTTGGATCGGGACCCAGCAGATGACAACCTCTGTACTACTACATAATGCTGTCTTTGTGTTTATGTGGGTCACCTTCAATGTCTTTATATCAACTATATCACACACACACACACACACACACACACACACACACACACACACATTTTGTTGTTCATATAGTATATACATATACAGCCTCATATACAGTAGGTATATACTATATTCTATTCTCTTTACTATATTCTTATATACTGCAAGTGTGCAAGTATTATTATACTTGCATAATTACCTACTTTTTTCAGAATGTAATTATCGTTTGTTTAATTCTGTTTTATATAATATATATATATATATATATATATATATATATATTCAAAATATATTTTTATTTATATATATTATTTAGGATTACTTACTACATTATTGTTGCTTATTTGTTTTAATGCAAGTTTAACACCTACATTTCCCTCCAGAGATTAATAATGTATCTATCTGTCTACCCATATTGGGGATACAGAATATCATTACATCATGATGTCCAATTTGAACATCCATTCTAGATCAGCCAGGCTGCATGTTATGTTTTTGCTGATGAACTCTATTATTGGTATTATGGCTGCCACCGGGATCTCCTTAACAACACCGCTGCTTCCGTATGATTCACAGGCATACACTTTACATACATTAGGGCGTGTAACGCCTGATGCCCCTTTCAAATATCCAATTACATCCATGAGTGGAGGTGGGCAGCTGGAACACGCACATAAGTCGGGCGATGACGCGGCCACCCGTGTCCCATCACGAGGAGGGAATCACGAGGCGGCGAACGCTACTCGGGCCCAGACACGTTGATGCGGGCGCTGTACTCTGCGGATACTGTATCGGAAACAGTTAACTAATATGGGAGGCAGTGGGCTGGCCGGGAGATATCAAGGAGGAATTCAGGCCACTGGGACTTCATTACTTACCAGGGTTTAGATAATTCAATAATGACCCGCAAGCGTGCAGCAACATGCGGCTGAAGGTCACTCTTTGCCTACGAGTGCGACAATTAATTGATACGTTTCGCGCCTGATGGTTCATTATTGTGAGACACTCCCGTCTATCACACACACACACACACACACACACACACACACACACACACACACACACACACACACACACACACACACACACACACACACACACACACACACACACACACACAGAAAAACATACCGTGCTTTTTCTCTCTCAATTACCCCGGTGCTCCTATGTGGAATCAGCAAATTGTTTCCCTACACATTATTGATCTGAGGACTGAACACACTGTTCTGTCCGGAGCCGAGAGCAGACACACCTTACCCTAACCCTAGCTGTGTGTGTGTGTGTGTGTGGAGAGTAGAGATGAAGGTAGTGAGCAGAAAAGGCGAGGACGTAAATTTTTGTTTTAGTTTTGCTACTGGGTTGGACACCGAAAGTGGGTGTGGGTTCGAGTCCTGCAATGTTTTAAATTGCACTTTAACCTTTCATCTCGTGATTTTCTTTTTAACTTTTTTTTTTTATGCTTTTATTCTTTTTGCTTTTATACAATGTCTTCCATGCCTAATGTAAGGCAACTTTGAATTGCCCTTGAGTATGGAATGTGCCACAAATCAACACAAAAAATAAACGTTATTTAAAATCGATGGACTTACAGACATCTTTCCTGTCTGTCTGGATGAGTGGAAGGATGGTAAGGATGTGATGCATGCAGCACCAACCGTGCCACTTCCTGCTTCTGTCCACGAGACAATCGGCGTGAAGACTCCGGCTGCAGCCAGAATTGATTTCGAGGCCCTCCGTCTCCCAGCTCCTTCCTGCTCCTCTTCTTCTTTTCATTCTTCTCCCGCTGCACTTCTCCAATGTCTGTTCTCCGTTTTCATTCATGTCTGGATCATCTTTCCCCTCCGCCTGTCGCCCCTCTGTGTTCACGGATCTGTCATTGCGGTGACAACGGGAGGCGTGCCGCTTTTCGGGGAAAGCTCGGTTAGGAGGTAAAAGTTTGGGAGTACGGGAGAAGAAAGGAAGGGGTAAAGGAGGAAAGAATCTTTTTGGGGGTAGAGAAAAATAGTCTTCCAAAAATAAAACGAAACCCAAAAAATAGAGCAAAGAGCGTTTTTTTTTTTTAACTTTTTATATTGAAGTCGGAAGAACTGCATTCTCTCTCTCTCTCTCTCTCTCTCTCATTCACTCACTCTCTCACGCTCTCACTCTCTCACACCCACACCCTCTCAGAAGGTCAGGCACCCTCTTATCTGTGCACCTGCACTCCTCTCCCATCCCTCTCTTTTTTCGCCCCAACAGTGCTTTGTGCAAATAATTTCTCGGGGGAGTCCCGGTGGCGAAACCACCTCCTCCCCCTTATACCAAAAAACGGCCACAACAACAGTTATTAATATTTTGTCTGGGGACTAGGTGGCTGTACTGTACACCCACACACACAAAAAAGAACACATCCAGGAGTGCACACAGACAGGCGCACACACACAGGCGCACACACACGCAAGCACACACACACACACGCACACACACACACACACACACACACACACACACACACACACACACACACACACACACACACACACACACAGTGGGGGAAAAAAACAGGGCATATGATTTTGAGGAAGTCATCTAAAGGGGACCTATTAATGCAAAACTCACTTTTTTAGTGCTTGTGCACATACATTTGGATCTTTAATGGGCCTACTCACTCAGTCAGCTTTTGTCTGTCTCAGAAAACATGCCCTAAAACAAGCCGTTCAGCTTTGTGTCTCGGTACTACCCAGCATTGAGACACATTAGAATTAGAGCCGTCCTCGATCTGAATAACTCGGACCCGCTAGCATAAAAGCTAAGAGCTAAGCATGGGAAGTGCTCTTTTGGCTGCAGAAACCAGCACAAATCTTTTAAAAGCACCAGGAATTAATACCCACTGTCAGTGCCAAAACTTCAGATGGGGCACCCTAAATATTTAAAAAATATTCTGCTGTGTGCGTGCATGCGTGCTTGCGTGCACGTGAGGTTACTGTCTGCTGCGGCACATGATCCGCTCTGCTGCATTTGTCCAAACAAAACGGTAGATTTATTTTATTTTCCAAAATTTCCATAACTGAATGAAACAAAAAAGCCCCACTGAAACAGCCCGTTTTCAGACGGGATGGATTCGACGCATGTTGGAATGGCCAGAATGACTTTAAAAACAAGTTTTCAGGACCTGAGTCCTGTATGTCCAGTATGTGTTGTGGAAAAGGAGCACGATCGGTCCCCTTTAAGCAACAATTGTCTTTTTGGTGTCTATTTAAAAATGGGACACACGTTAAAAAAAGGGATTTCCATCCACTACAGAACACGTGACGCTGGAGTAGCACCACTGTTGCGTAAACACATCAAGGCTGCTCAGCTTGTGGAACCTGTCGTCGCACCCAGACCCGGGGCCCCCACCGGAGCTACAAAGAGGACGGCTGCTCCCGGGTCGGACCCGCTCTCCACCATCATCTCTCTCCTCCCGTACATGGACAGCGTTGCTATCCCCTGCAAGGAATTTGGCGGTTTCCGTTTTGTGGCAGTTTTTTTTTTGTATCCTGTACCATAAATAATAGCAACATTGGACCATTTCTCACCAAAACCAACAAACAATCAATTTTAAATGACGAATAAAGGTATTAGTCTCAAACATTCAACTGTAACGGTGAAGAAATGTTTCTGTTGAGTCGCAGGAAGGACACCGTTTTGGGACACATGGGCTCAGAGCATTAACAAAAGAGTTGACTCCAACAGGGCCGTGTCATTTCCTCCACTGGAGATCACCTGCTCTCTTGTTTAAAGGAGCTTTGTACAAGACTCTCCACACGGGCAGGACGCTGTGCTCTGTGACCAGGTTCTCTCCCCACACTGTGACCCACCCTACATTTCAGTTTTTTTTGTTTAAGACTTTCACAATGTTGTTTTTAAAGGACCTTGCCCTTCACTCGGTGAAAATCTTTTACTTTTGTCATTTTAAAAGCGCCTACTCTCTCTTTAAAACGTTCTTAAACAAGACTGAAACCAAGTTCTGGGAAAAGGGTCATTATTATCACACCTGGCCGCCCGGGTACCTGTTCTCTGGCGCTGTCGGTGCGCGGGGCACTCGTCGCTGGGGGGCCGGACTGTGGGTGGGGGCCATCTGCAGCCCTCTGTTCTGTGGTCTGTATGTGCGGCGGCCGGGGACTGGTCATGGGCCTGATGGGGGTGCACAGCTGCCCGGCGTGGTGGGGGTATTGGGGCACGGTCGGATCCGGGGTGGCGTCCGCATAGCCGCGCCCCGTCACTGCCTGGCCTACTGCACCTCTGCGTTGGTCTGGTTAAGCTTTGCGTATCTCCCACTGCCAGAACTGGGTGGGGTGGGGCTGACATCCGGGTGTCCTGCGCTGATCACAGTCGGCCACGTTGGATGGGCGCTCTGGGCTTGCTGCTGGATGGGCGTCTGGCCGGGGCAGGCGGTTCGGGCGGGGCGTCGGCCCGTTGGAGCGCGACCTGGCTCCGGGCCTGCGGTGCGTGCCTGGCATCCTCAGCCCTGATTCTGTGCCTGCGGCTGCGTCTTAAGCCTGCACGTGGAGGTGGGTTGTGTGGTGGTACGCTTCGAGGGTGCAGGGTCTCCTCGCGCTCTCTCTCTGCGACTTGTTTATGGGGGGTCTTCTGTGGCTGCAGGGCGTGGTGCACTGGGCTCAGGCCCTGCAGCCACCCCTGGACCCAGGGGGCGGCTGCAGGGCCTTATATACGTAATTCTGACCTCATACACCAGAACTAATTGGGACAAGTCCTGTACACTCACTGGTGAATACATCACACACACACACACACACACACACACACACACACACACGCATGCACGCACGCACGCACACGCACACACACACACACACACACACACAAACACCCTCCTAATTACATCCCTCTTCTTTCCTTCCTCATAACTAACCATAACCATAACTATCACAGGAAGAGGCCACGTACGGAATTTCTCTTCCAGTTTTCCTGGACAGATGTTTCTATGTTTATGTTTTTCCATGTACGTGTTGTTTTGTTCTATGTTTATTTATCTCACTCGTGGTGATATTGATTAGTTGTTTAAAGACCAAAACATGGTAAGATGGTTCTCCAAAGAGGGGGGTTGGTGGTGGTTGTGTGTAACAAAAAGCTGTGCTCTTGTCATCCCACAGGTCATCCACAGGACAGAGTTATTGCAGCAGTTCTTGATGATTAATATAGAGTTGCATTGCAGGTTGAGAAGTTGAACTCCACTTGCAGACTAACTCTGTCCTAGATGCAATGGAACAAATACTCTGCGTTGTATGCCCAGCATGCTGACAGCACAGGTTTATAAAAAAAAAAGAAAGGGTCATTATTGTTAGGAAGTTCTGCTCTGCTCTAATAGTCCCCTCAGCATCTCCAGCTCCTCTTCTGAAGGACTTTTGATCGATAGGTTTAAAGTGTCCCTTAGGCAGATTCAGATTCAACAAATTTCACGCTAAAATCTAGTAAAACATAAAACAAATTTTGGATCTTTTGTAGCATTAGCTCAATAAGTAGTGAGTACAACATGCCAGATGATAAGCAACCCGGTCAGAAGCCCCGGTGCACATTAAAAGGCCGACTCAGACCCCGATTGATCTTCCGTACACTTTGAGTGCCCCGATACAGAACCTTGATCTTCGCAGTGAGAACTGGGCTGAGCCCAAACTTTTCCAAAGTTCCCCGCAAGTATTGACGCTCAACCCTAACACCTTTTGCCGGTCTAATGAAATGAGACCAGCAGCTAAACCCACTGAACCAGAAAGGTCCAGAATGTCCAGAATCAGTGAAACATTGCCAAGGATGGATCTAGCAGTCTGATCCTGAGGAATGAGCTCTGCCATTATCTTCCTAAGTCTATTCTCCAGAACATTGGACAGGAGCTAGTAGTCCGTGCAGAGCAGATATACCGGTCGCCAGTTCTTTATCGCTTGGAGGTTGCCTTTTTTTGGCAAAAGGTTTAAAACCACCCCCCTGCGGCTCAGAGGTAAAGAAATTTAATTAAAACTTTAATTTAGAAAAAACATTTAAAAGAAAAACATCCAGAAAATGATTATCACTCAGCAGGGCGGTATTGAAATGCCAATATGAACGATTGGGGCTTCGTGTTTGTGATTAAAACATCACACAAGACTAAAGAAGGATCGGTTAAGGCGACGGGCGTCATTGTACGCATTTTAAAAGCGTTAAAATGATTTTTAAATAAATTAAAGTAATAAAAGCCGGGGAAATAAAATTGTCCCTGGTGTGTGCCCATGTGTGTTGTCTTTTATCAGCGGGCATTCTCCAGACATCTGCCAGCCCATGCAACCCATCGCTCAGTTCAAAATCTCCTCGCGAAAACAAAAGCTCTTGGTTACAATTGTTCAAAAATAACCTGAGCTTAGTTAAACGCCGTGCTCCGTCAAGGCCTGCAGTGGGTTAGTACACACTGATAAGGAGAACAGCAGTAGAACCCTCACACTCGGCCGGTTGAGGTCACGTGGCTGAGAGCGGCTCCCCCGCCCCGCTCACTCTTCCACTCCGTCTCCTCGAGACGATCACGGTGTGTTTCTTGGGCGAAAATGAGCCTTGAACAGACGCGCTCTTTTCCTCATGTCTCTTGCTCCATTTCAGGCTGAGCGTTTCCACTCTAAAGCCTGGCGTTGTAAAACAAGCAAAGAGGCAAAAGACCGTGTGGGGGCCGGAGGGGCCCTGAGGCCGTGTCCGGGTGGTCTCCACCGCTGAGCTCTAGTTGGATCTTTTTGTACAACTTTCTTCAATCTGTACATCCCCCGACCGGCAAAGCCACTTTCTTCTTTGCTCATCATCTGGGTTCCGACTGAGGAAACAAATAACACCTTGTCTTCAAAATATTCGAGGACTTTTAGGCCCTTCTTGTTTTCTGTTTTTTTCCGGTTTTCTGCAGGAACCGCTTCATTTCATCAACGCTATGAGCATGCCAGGTCTTACAGTCGCATGGGAGACGCGCCTGTTTTCCTTTGGCTCGTCCTGTCACTACTTTCGCCCCTGAGCCGACACTTCTCCTTCCTGTTCCCCTGACCCGCCTCAGCCTCAGCCTGGGTCCGACCGCGGGGCTCCCCCCCATCTGTCCCCGCTGGTGCTGGGCTCTTCTCCCTTGAGGAGAGCCCTCCCTCAGAGGACTTTCCTGGACAGGCTGTAATCGGGTGGCCTTCCTCGCCACGCCCAAAGCAAGCCGCTGTCTCGGATGTAACGTACTGCATAGAGAGTAGTCAAATTAATCCACTCTCATTTTGAATCGTACATTTAGATCCTAATCTTTCTCGCTGAGGATAATCCGAATCACTTTCCAGTGAGGCACCGCGTGCTTAACCTCCGTGTCCAGACAACATTCTTTTTATCGCGAAAATTCGTTTTTCGTTTTTCACAATAGCACTACTCATCCTGGCTGCGGATTTCACGCCGCCGAGGGGGGGGAGGGCGACGACCGACGGCGGGGGTAGATCTTAACGCCGTGCGTCCGTGTCAACCCGGCGAGGTCCCAAATCGCTGCGGAACCACACGACCCACCACCCCCAGCACCCCCTGCCCGCTGTATCTGCACTCCACAACTGATAAAAAAAAAACTATACTCGCCAAAATCAATTCAAAACATAGACAAAAAAGTTTGAAAGTCCCTCGCTCCGTAGAGACTGCGACACGCGCCCCCCATCCACTCAAGGGAGAGAGTGAACTTTGACCTTTGCCGCATTCAATCCGGGGTCGCGACAGGAATTTACAGTTTACGGGAAAATCAATAATCTTTTCATTCAACATTAGGAAATTATTTTAACACTTTGTGTAAGGCACCAACGCCAAAGTGCTCGGGGCTGCGGCGGGATGAAAAGGCCAATTCAGATCGGGATTGCTGCGATCGATGCCGTCAATGCAACGTCCGGCGTCTCCTTTGTCACGGGGATCAAGGCCTCGCGCTGCCCCGGCCAGAATCAATGATTACAACAAGCGCGGACTTAATTGATTTGGATCGATCTATCACTTCAGGCAAACACAAAAACGCGCGCACACACACACACACGCACACACATGCACACACGCACACACATGCACACACGCGCACACACGCACCGGAAATAATGGTGGCTCAGACCGGAGCAGACGACTCTTCAACGGCGATACATAAACATAACGATGCACGGAAGAAGTAAAGGATGAAAATATTCGGATTATAATAAATTATACTCACTGACAAGCATGCCCCCACACCAACCCACCCTGGAAAACCCCAGTGCTCAATCTGTGCGGTTACCAATTGCGGTTTAAATTGCGGGGTGTGGGGCTGACGAGGTGCGAGTGATTCGGGTTCGACTTGCTTGGAGGACTCGCACCCCACCCGCCCTGCAAACCCGAGGCCTATTGTGTGGTGCATGTGCTGAGTATGAGTTTTGGCACTGGGGGAGATGGGCGAAGCGCTACCAGATTAAAGCACGGGCGCAGCCGGCCGGGGAGCGGCCACGCGGACACCCCCTCGCCCGGACCCGACTACGCCATAGCACGCCCACCTCTCGTACCCGGAGGCACCCGACCCGCAGCAACCAGGGGGCCCTCATGTGGAGTCGAGTTATGTCATTGACGTATGTTATCCTACTCTATAGATCTTTGATGGCTGTAATAAATGTTTTTTCTCTATTGCGTTTCAAGTGATTAGCAAGAAATGTACCTAATTTTCCATTTGTTCCTTGCGTGAGGAATTGTGTCTTTTGATGGACGATGATATCAAGTTGAGATGTAACTGTCCGGATCTCATTTCAGATTTGCGCAGTGGGTGAGTGGGCTCGTTGGGGGTGCAAGTCTTTTAATTGCTCTTCTTGTTTATCTTGTCATTCTTGTCCTTCCTTTTTCGTGTGAGTGTAGAATGAAATAACACTACCTCTCAGAACTGCCCTTGCCGTTTCCCAGAGTAAGTGCGGTGATATTTTTGGAGAGTCATTCAGTGTGCAGGTGAATTACTTTCAGTGGGCAGTGATTCTCTAAATAAAATAAAAGCTAAACAACTCAAACTAAGGACGAAAGCGAGAAACACAGTATTAACCGTTGTAAAAAATATTTAATTCTTTCATAAAAAATACATTTATTTATTCGGAAGCATGAACTTCTCTCGCACAAATCTGTCAACCCACAGGAACAGAAAGAAAGAAAAAAAAAAAAAAAAACATGAGGCGGAGACAGTTTGTACACAAGTTACCAAAAAGAAAATGTTCCGGGAAAGATAATACGTACCGAGGAAAACAAAAAGGGCGACTTGCATCGAACATAGAAAATATATTATAATATTAAAACACTTGGGGGACGGTGATTTGAACGAAATGCGGAAGGAGCTCAACAGAGTTTAACAATGTAAAAGCCTTAACACGACAACAGGGAAAAGAAGATTGTGGTTGATCGGGACACCACAAGGCTCACTTCAGTCCTTCTAATAGATCTACAGCAGCTTGCTATAACACATAAAAAGACACACACACACAGACACACACACAGACACACCCACACACACACACACACACACACACACACACACACACACACACACACACACACACACTAAAACACTTGAACATGCTGGGGAGAAGCAGCCCTGGGTATTGACCTGAATACTGACTCAGGACCAGCTTTACCAAAAGCCATTATCCTAAAGCCAACCATTAAAAACAGGGGAAACGACAAAACTGTCCCTATGTGAGTGTCTAGGGACAACCTCAGTCTTTTCCGACACTCAACACTCGAGTGACTTTAACTGCTGATGGCCACGCTTTTACTCTCCTACAGTGAATCAGTGGATTCCACAGTGACAGATGCACTGCGTTCACTGGATGGCGCCGACTGACGCACGGACTAAGAGGTCAACCGGTTCTGTAGCAGCCTCTCTTGCACAAAGGAAAAAGATTTGCTGAGGCAATGTTCCAAATCACAAGTGTCCGTCCGGCCCTGATGGTCGTTCCAGAGAGTTCTGTGTGTCTACCGCTGCCAAACGTTTTTTTTTTTTTAAGCAAATCAGATGTGAGGGTTCGCTTGACATGAAGCTCAAACTTGAGATTTGTGCCTAAATGGGTTCCGCTCGGGGCTTCCACATCTGTCGGGAGTTGATGAGTTATTTTGTTATTATAGCCTTGTGGTAACAAATCAGTGTCCTCTCCACTCAATCCTCAGCGTAGATTGGAGGGACTTTGGCACTTAAAGTTGTTGTTTGTTGTATTCCCCTGGAGACTCATAAAGATTATGTGAAGTGAATAGCTTGGCCAAATCAAAATTCCAGCTATTCTCTCTCCTAATGAGGCTAGTTATTTGAAATGCCATCTGTATCACTTGCAGTCAGGTCTTCAACATAGAGTGCTTTGGAGATAAACTCTGTGAGAGAGAGTGTGTGTGTGTGTGTGTGTGTGTGTGTGTGTGTGTGTGTGTGTGTGTGTGTGTGTGTGTGTGTGTGTGTGTGTGTGTGTGTGTGTGTGTGTGTGTGTGTGTTCTTGCGTGCGTGCGTGTGTGTGTCTGTGCATGCGTGTGGTATTGCTACACACCCTAGTAGATTAATAAGAAGCACCTTTTAAAGTCTTCCTCGCCACGTTAAAGGCCAAATGTGACACTGAGCATGTAAAAACAAGTCCCTGGCACCAGTTTAAATGACTGCCGGTGAAGGTGCTGACCACAATTGATGGCGGTCGTACTTCTGGGTGAGCGTTATCAGGCAGGAACGGTCCCCCAGGGTAAGGTTCGTTATCAGGTTCCAACTTGAAGCCGGAACACAAGCAGAAAATACCAAGTTGTTTTTTAAGCTGACGCAGGGCAGTCGGTGTGGAGGATCGGTGCTTAGACGGCTGGAAATACACAGAGGTGTCTCCAGAGACTTTAGGCGTCTTTAGCCTGAGTGGCCGCTTCCCTCCGACCATTTATTCAAGGAACGGTTGTCAATCAAAAGAGGGGGGGGGGGGGGGGGGACACGTTCAAATATTAAGAATAAAAATCAGAAAATGTGGCCTCGACCGGGGAAGGAAAGAAAAAACCCGTCTTCTTTGTTGACGGAAAAATAATTTCGAAACTTAAATATACATAGGTATTAACCAAACTTTAAATATTCCATTGTTTTTTACAATACTTGTAAGCCATAAATATTTAAAAGTTGACTCCTTTATAAATATTGTATGGTGCACATTATGTAAAAACAAAGACAAAAACGAAAAACGAAATCAGGTATACTCTTCCTATCTCGCCTGGTGGCTGAACTGAATAATACGACTTGAAAAAGCGTGTGTATTTGTGTGTGTATTAGAGGTATCATTCGTGGGCGGTGGAGAATCAAATGACCTTTCATGAATTAACACAGTGAGGTGGCTGCAGCAGACTGGAGATCTGCCAACCGTTGTCTGGAGGCAGAAATACACTTTTGAGTTTTTGAAATAAAAAAAATAAACTTGCACTCTGTGGTAATAATACTCATAATAACGTGTACGATACCGCGTACATCAGTTGGACTGTGGCAGTGGTCTTGCCATTAAGGGAATCTTGACATTGAGAGCCTCACGGCGTTCGGGAGGAACTGTCTCACTGGAGGAACGGTCTCACTGAATGGCCCAAAATATTTAAACATGCTGTCTTCCACTTCCTTTTGTTTTGTTTTTTTTGTTGTTTGTCTTTCAACCATAGTGCAACTCTATCTCCCACACTAGGACGCCGATAGGAACAGAACGTCTCATTTTCCCCGTCCCTACAGGTTCCACGCCGGGGGTTTTCGGAGGAACCGCCATGGTTTCTCCGTCGTTTTGCGCCAGGTCGTGGTCAAGTCAAAAATGCGCCTCGGTCGCCCGCACTCTGCCGCCCCCCCCCCCCCTCCGGTTCTTCTGACCCGGACGCGTTTTCCGTGTCCTCGTGACGGGTGGAGAACACCTTCGACTCGGAGACGTCACCGCCTGCAAATAAACACCACAGAGAATCCACTTTCAGCTTCACTCTAAATACAACTAATTATATCAGCATTTCTGAGGCAACTTTTAAAATTAGTTTAGTTTAGTGTGTGTGTGTGTGTGTGTGTGTGTGTGTGTGTGTGTGTGTGTGTGTGTGTGTGTGTGTGTTGGCGGGGTATTGTAATACTAATTCTACACACCCTGTATTGTAATTAGCTAAGAGAAATTATACGAGACTTAGCATTTGAGATGATCCTTAAATTACAGCTCAAAGCCAAGTTGTGAGGCACCGCACGGCATTACCACGCAGTGGAGTCTAAGGCTGTTTTCAGGCTCCCTTCGAAATTCCACAACTTCTCGCCAGGTTTTTGTTTTTTTTGGGGGGGGGGGGGGTTTGTGTGGTGGGGGGGGGGGACTTTTTTTAGGGCGGCATACAAAACAGAATTCAGCAGAGCTGTTTCAGAAGCATTTCAACATGAGATCAAATATTGATGGGATTATTGATTGGTCTTACGAGGCAGAGCTGCACAGCACGGCGTGCACGATGGCACAGAATCAAAACTGTTAATATCCCAATGTTAGAGATACCGAGCTCCAGCGAGATAAAAACATCAGCGCGGTGAAGCTTCATGAATTCCTGATGACCAGCTGTGAATCGCATTTGGAGAGGAACTTTCAAGACTGGTAAGCCGAGTTCACGGCGACAAGAGCTGTCACTTGTTCAGTGCACAAAAAATCATACAAACAAAAAACCTGAATCTGGAGATCGAGAAGGACGCCGGTGAACGTACGGGGGAAAACACACACACAAAGCCTGGCTCAAGGTTTTGGGGGAACACCTTGTCCTAAACATCGTACTTGTGCCTGTTGCTGGAGCCGTAGCTGTCCAGCAGCTGGGTGCTGGCCGTCTCCAGGTTCCACTCGCACGTCTCCAGCAGCTTCAGACACTCGGCCCGGCTCCGCAGCCCGAGACAGAACAGCTGCTCCACCTGGAGAGGATGGGATATCCAAGAGCTCATTATCGATGATATTAAAGGACGGTATTTTTTTCAGCTGAGTTTTCGGGTTACTCCCCCCCCGCGCCCCCCGCAGCCGGGAGCCGAGCCGAACGATATCGGAATCTGGCGGCGGAACGCAGCGGAGGTCGCCTCTGACGGACTTTATTCCCCAGAGGCTCGCAGGAGGCGTCGGGAGCCCCCTCTGACATCACAGGCTCCGTGACACCTTTCCACATAGTCAGACAACGACGACGCCCATTTGTGACGCAAGAAGACGGAAACCATAACCTTTTGACTCCCTTTTGTTGTCTCGGCCGAGATTGAACCAACTGACCCCCCTCTCTCTCTCTCTCTCTCTCTCTCTCTCTCTCCACCCGGAACCCAAATGATTTTGTTTGATCCAAGCCCCCATGGAGAACCTTGTCTGCTCGGCCAGGTCCTAAAATGAAAGGCCCACCTGGAATCATTTGCATCTAAAACCTTTCCTTTGGGTTAAGCCTAAGTCAGAAAGTAATATGAACCAACGTCAAATTTGTCAGTAATTGAAGCGACATTAGTTCTGCAAATATATAAAAAAAATATATAAAAATAATAATTTATCGTTTTCATTTTTTCATGTTCACCATTATTTAGTAGATTAGCATGATAAAATAAATCAATTTATTGAAAATAAGTTTGTCTGTTTGTATTCCATAAATGTTGAATCCAGTCGTCCATGTTTCAAAAATAACTCCTTAATCCTTCTTGGACTGATTTATTACACTTAATGGTTGATTTATTCAAATTAAACCCGTTGGTTTCTCCCAACTAAATCAACATGGTAGAGGTGCCCTGATGGGACAATTATTTTTGATTATTTGATTATTTATTATTATACCTGATTACAGGTACTCCTCACTTAACCACCAACCTGTTTAACGACTGTTCGGACTTACAACCAGCTCTCTGATCAGTCTGTATTGTACGCTGTGTACAATATCATTACGTCTCAGTGTCAAGCATCTTATCGCGCATGACCCTTTATATACTATATACACTGTATACACTATATATACTATATACCCTATATACCCTATACTACAGTTCCCTCAGTCTGTCAGTATTCACTAGCGTTCACAATCGCCACGCCCCCTTACCGTGAAATAACACTATATACACTATATAGACTATATACACTATATAAACTATATAAACACTACATATATATAGTGTATACAGTCTGTCAGTATTCACTACACAAGCGTCCGCAATTGCCAGGCCCCCTTACCATGAAATAACAGTATATACACTATATACACTATATATACACAATATACATCTCATCACCGTTCTCAGTCTCAGTTCAGTATTCACTACACTAGCGTTCACTAGTCGCTTAACGGCCTGGTCCTAGGAACGGAACTCGGTCATTAAGTGAGGAGTACCTGTATTAATAATTGATTATTAATTATTAAAGCAGAGATGTTATCAACAATCTGAATCGAGAGAATAGGTCCAGACGACTGCTGCGGCAGCGGAGCAACCGAGATCACCCCATCGGCTTATGTTAAAACAAAACAAAACAAAAAAAACAACAACCTGGAAACAGGAAGGAAAGTCTGCAATTCAACACCCGAATCGAACAAAAAAATTAAAAAAAATTGGGATTGAGCCGACGTGCGTGAGGAGAGAGGGTGCTTAGAAAACAGGTAAAGAATTGTTTCTCCACTGCAGTCGTACGCAGTGTGGTCCAGACAAGAGCCTCTCTGCCTGACACAGAGCCTCAGCATTGTTTCACCAGACGTTTTGACATACTCCAACAAAATACCTAAAGAGGACTTTGACGGCTCTGCGTAGCTGAAGTTTCTTTGAAAACAAGTGACAGGCAATTATAGCTCCCCCCAAAAATAAGCGAGCTGCACCATACCACGGCAATGTGACAGTAATTATCCACTGTATGGTGCCGCCGAAGCCCCGGGTTTCCATTTAATAATACTTGTGCTGAGATGGTGCGACATAATCGCGCCGTTTCTTTGGGCACTCATTTTGACGGAGGGAAATAATAACATTTTCTTCCCGCCTCATTGTACCTGGAGCCAGCTCAAAAAGCAGACACACTATTCTTTCACTTTGATTTTCACTTCAAGGAGAGCGTTTTCAGCTGTTTTACAGTTATTTGTCTGTTTAACGCTCAGGGAGCCACACCACGTGTCAATGACTGGAGTTTGTATTCTTTTTGAAACAAGTCCTAACTTTTATTGCATCAGTTAAAAGTACAGACGGTTAAGTAAAGACTTCAAAAGCGAAAATCCAAAATGCGCATAGAAGCTGTTTTCTTACATACTGTAAACATAAAACGAGTAACATTTCTTGAATATATGGCAAGTTTGACATCTCTCATCGTCTCACGTTATGTCACTTAATTGACTGATTTCCAATCGAATTTCACACAATACTGGTGGCCTCACCTTGAGGTAATGCACAGCTTTCTGTACATTCCAGTTGTGGTTCTGCAGCGCTGCTTGGCATTCTTCTATCGTCCCGCCGTGAACCGCCTCCTGCACCTGAATCACAAATCACAAATGGCCAAGATGTGTCACTGCAAACAGTACCATATACGCGGATCACCCACAACATTACAACCAACACTAATAACCACTAATTAGGATTGCCGCGGTTATCGGTGTTACATGGTGTTCGAGCATTCACAGGTTACATTACTTTCCCACTGCCCCCGCCGTCGTTTTGCTTTTCTTTTCTTCTTTTCTATAGAAATAAAACCCATTTAGTTTGTTTTCACGTATCAGTGCCGACTTTAATCAAAAACTCAATAAAATCGTATTTGTAAAACACTAAGCGTGTTATCAATACTTAGTTGGACGTCACAAAAGTGAAAGTATCTTGCTTGTGTGCGCACAGTCTGCGTATCACGGGAGGAGAGGAGAGAAGGCTATAAGAGACCTTAGATCAGGTACGGATCGGGACCTGTCTCCCTCCATCCCTAATTAGTGCCCATGTATAACGGGGACAAACCTGCCACTCCCTGGTCTAGTTTTGATGCTCACGTGCCAATTGTAGGTGCTTTCAGAGGTGGACAGGGGATCAGCATTGGCACTCTGACCGGTCCCATACGCAGCAAGCTGTGATGCACTGTGTGTTCTGACACCTTTCTATCAGAGCAGCATTAACTTTTTCACCGGTTTGTGCTACAGTAGCTCTTCTGTGGGATCGGACCAGACCTCCTGTCACATCACATACAAAAATATATTTTGTGCCACACACAAATCAGATAAAATGTACACTGCCCCATTTTCCTTGTAAAACCGGACGGCTTTGGGCAAAGGGCTGTAATTTATGTGATGGACCATAAGGTCTATTGCCCAACTTTAAGTAATCTGTGTTCTTCGAGGTACAACTTATTTTGACTTTGTGATTTTGTTTAAGAACCTGTACTTTAATGGAATTTTTTTTTTCAACACAATAGCTGTTTTAAGTTACAGTTCCTTATTAAACTTTTCACAGAGCTGTGGTAATTGATTGGCTTTCCATAGAGCCATTCTTGCCTTTCTTTTGTTGTTTTGCATCAATTGTAATTTGCTTGTTTTATTGAATTCCATTTGACTGAGAAGGGAATCAATTCACCGATAAAGAACAACTGTGCTGTTCTGTGTATGTATCAAACACATCACACCCTAACCCTCATCACATTCACATGTGCACACACACACACACACACACACACACACACACACACACCTTACTGCTGAAAAATTACCTTGTGTTGCCCCCTTCTGTTCAAAACAAGAGACTCAAATATAGTAAATAAATTCTCTGACCTTGTTATGTCTCTGACATAAATGTTTTTTTTCTATTAAAACAAATTTAAATCCCAGCAAATGGAAGACAAATAAGACATGACTTAATTATGCAAAGCATTCTGCTTGTTAGCAACAACACTTAACTCTTCCTCTGGGGGAAGAAAAATAATTAGACTAAAATCTTAAGCAAGACATTAAGCCTATTCCACGCCAACTAGCCATGTACGGCAATCAGCCACGATCTTTATTCTTGTCCCAGAGGACGATCCTACAAGTATACAAAGTGAAGCACAACATTTTACTCATATTAGCTTGGGACACGTACATTCCCAGACAAATGTTACCACAAGCAACACTCCACCAGACCAGGGTCTGCGGGGAGGATGGGGATGGCTGGGGAGAGAACGGATGGGCCCCCTGCCGGCTGCGTTCTGGTCCTGGCGGCTTGCGCCAGGGGGTTGCTGGCCTGCTCCGACCCGGCAGAGCTGCGGGGAGAGCTGCCGGGTGCTTTCCTGGGGCCCCTTGGGGGCTGCTCCGCGTCCTGGGTGTGGGTGTGGGTTGGGGTGCAGGGGGTGGCTCTCGGCCTTGCTCCCCCTGCGTGGCTTCTCTGCGGCGGGTTCCCCGGGTGGTGGAGGGCCCATATATCTGGCTGTCCGCGGGCGTCAGCGGGAGCGGGGGTTGTCATCCAGGTGTCCTGCGCCGACCCCACTCGGCTTCATGGGTGGGCCCTAGGGGTTTGTGGCCGGGTGAGCCATCTGGCCGGTTGTGGTATGGCAGGCCTCGTCTTTATGCGGGATGTTGGTGGGCTTGGAGGCCCCCGCCAGCCGACCGGATCTGGTAGGGTGTCAGTCTGTCGGCGTGGGGCCCAGCTCTGGGCCTGTGTTGTGCACTTGAGCACCGGGTCCTGCGCCGCATCTCGTGCCTGCACACGGGGGTTGTATGTGTGCGCTTTGGGGGGATGCGGGGTTTCCTCGCGCTCTCTGGCTCGGGTTTATGCTCCACGGGCTCCTGGCTTCTCTGGGGGCTTTTTCTTTGGCTGCAGGGCGGGGTGCTCGGGGCTTTCCTGCGGCCGTGAAGCGTCTATACGGCTTTGGGGCCTTTTCTGCTGCTCGTAGGAGCTGCGATATCATTCCGACCTCATATGCAAGAACTAATTGGGACAAGCCCCATGCACTCACCGGTGCACACACGCACGCACGCACGCACACACGCACACACGCACACCCAACACCCTCCTAATTACATCCCTCTTCTTTCCTTCCTCATAACTAACCATAACCATAAGTATCACAGGAAGAGGCCACGTACGGAATTTCTCTTCCAGTTTTCCTGGACTGATGTTTCGATGTTTATGTTTTTCCATGTACATGTTGTTTTGTTTATTTGGTGGTTGTGTGTAACAAAAAGCTGTGCTCTTGTCATCCCACAGGTCGTCCACAGGACAGAGTTATTGCAGCAGATCTTGATGATTAATATAGAGTTGCATTGCAGATTGAGAAGTTGAACTTCACTTGCAGACTAACTATGTCCTAGATGCAATGGAACAAATACTCTGTGTTGTATTCCCAGCATGCTGACAGCACAGGTTACGAAAAAAAATAATAATAATAAAACCAAAAAACAAAGTGAAGCACAGCTTGTCCACATACATTATATGAATTATGCGAATGTTTACCTACCATATTCACCCTGTCGGCGGTGTTCCCTTCTCCCTCTGTCTTGAGGCCGAAGCTCGGTGCCTGGATTCCTTCTGAACAAACCCTGGGCAGACTGAGTGACATCCTCAGCCCGGGCCGCGTCTCCCCGAGACTGTTGTTATTGTTAGAGGAGAAGTTGGTCTTGAGGTCTCCATGGCCGTGGCCCTGCATGGTCTGGCTGTTGACAACCAGGGGTCTGACGGTCGCCGTGTTGCTCTGTCGCACCGGCATCTCCTCTCCGCTGCAGGCGGGCGAGCTCTCCGCCTCCCGGAAGAAGCGGTCGTAGCGGTCGAGGTACGGAGGCCTCTCGGGCAGGAGGTAATAGTGGGTGCTGCTGACTTTACGCCCGTCACGGACGATGGGGAGGATGCAGGGGCCCTTGGGGGCCGGGTCCTTGCCGTAGGCCTGGGCTTGGATCACTTTCGGCGCAGCGTATTTCGGGTCCGAGGCGAAGCTGTGCGTCGTGGCCATGAGTTTGCCCGGCGAGGAGGAGAGGTAGGAGCCGTAGGTGTGTGTGGAGGACTGGCAGGGCGTGAGGGGGGCCGACTGGGAGCTGGGGCTGACAGAGTAGCCTCTGTGTTGAGGAGAGCCCAGGACCAAGCCCATAGGGCTGGGCGTCCTGGAGCCCAGCTGGGACAAAGGATCCCTGGGGGGGATCTCAGGTGGTCTGTCCTGGTCTGGGCTTAAAGCGTCTTCTGTGGTGCTGGAGTGTTCCGCCGACCAGCGAGTGGGGACGTAGTCGCCCCTTTTAAGGGGTCGAGGCGGGATAGGAACGCGGGGGGGGATCTGGGGTTTGTCGTCCGTGAACGAGAGCACGATTTGCCGGTAAACCTCCATGGAATGGGGAGACGAAGCCAAACTTTGGGATGGTGAGGTGGACTGGGACACAACTCCGGTGGGAACGTTCAGCCTTCTCATGCACTCCTGCTGGAGCTCTTGGAAGATCTCAGCTGACTGGGAGAAGGAGGTGGAAGGCCCCTGGTGGTTGCTGCTGTGGAGAAAGAGATTGTCCTCCAGACCGAGTCTGTCTGGAGCCTTGGAGGCCGGGGTCTCACCCTCAAGAGCCTTGATTGGATTTTGAAAGTCACTCTGCTTTTCCTGCTGCTGCTGCTCCGACGTGTTGATGGAACTCACCTAATTCGGAGAGAGAAAATTCAAAAACTTGAATAGCACTGAAGCACCCACATTGTCACATATTGCACATTTCGACATTTTCATTACAACTTCAATACAGCGACTACGAGACTGAATTGGGCGATAGCGGAGCAGCAGATAAAGTTTTCCATTTCCTTCCCCTGGAAACATATTGAAAAACAGGCATACAAAATTGTGGCATGATGAAATCTTTTTTTTTTTTTTTTTTTTTTTTTTTATATCACCTCCTACCATACCTCCATATCATCTTCATCCTGTGCCACATCGTCGTAGGCTGGCGGCGGGGGTAGTGGCCGGGCGTCCCAATCCACCACAGGCGTTGGGTGGAGGGGGCGGGGCAGGGACCGAGATGGGCTCTGAGGGGGGGTCCGGTCCAGGATGTTGTCCGCTTCCAACGCCAGCTTAGCCAACGTGGGGATCTGGATTTCCACCATAGGGGAAGGAGAGGACGTGGGAGGTAAAAACTCCTCGCCAAAGTCTATCAGTGACACCTCGCTGTTCAAGGCGAGGCCTGAGCTCAAGGCCCGCCCGCCTCCCGTTTGTTTGGAGGCGGAGACCCAAGCGGCGGGTTTCAATTTGAGCCCCATGACGGTACCCGTCTTCCTGAACGATAACCTCTTGAGTCCCCCGGACGTATCCTCGTCCTCAGTTACGGGATCGTAGGAAGGTTCTGTGGACATAAAGACACAATATCAAGTTTAATGAAGTAAAAAATGTTTAGTGATTTAACAGAGAATTTCTTCTGTGTATTTTGTTACTCAATATTGGAATAACACGAGGGAGAAATTTTACATGATAAATTCTGATTCCGCCGATAGTGAAGAATTATTAGAAGTATTACAGCTTCTCCTTCGGGTTGAATAGGTCATCCCGTGCAAAATACATAAAATATTCGCTCCTCTCCCAATTCCACAACAGCGTGGGTTTGGGGAGGGGCGGGCGATGTGTTTGAAAAATAAAATCTATGTAACAAGGAAAGGATGCCCAGAATCCTAGGAGGAGCTGAGGTACGGGCTGGCTTCTGTCAACACAATTTAGGAAGGACGATCGGCAAAGATACTGTATTGACAAACTCTCACTGTAGGAGACAGTATTTCAATGTTGTTTTACAAAGCACACGATGTTTCATTCTATCTTCCATCACAAATCATAGCCAAATTTTGAAGGACATCTTTTAACCTTTTAGCCTTATTTTAGATCATTGGGAGTCCACCAGAGTGATTGGCACAATAATCTTTAAATACGATATATTATTGAGAGAATAGACGCAATGTGTGGTCCAGTGGGGCAATTGCGACCACATTAGTTGGCGACTATGATTGCCCCAATTGTCCATTGTCACTCCCAACGATCAAAAAACAAGACATAGGTTAAAAAACGCCAGGATTTTCCTTTAAGATATGAAACAATTCACAAATAAGATACATGCAACAATCCTTAAAAAAAATAATTCTCTGAGTAGCACTTTCAATCTCCTAATACACAGCAAAGCTTTGCCTTAGAGGGAGGAAAGGGAAGAGAGAAAGGGGGGTGAAAAAAAAAATCACTTTGCATGTCAGTGAGCACAGAAGAAACATGGAGAGTGAACACGCAGGGGCGATGACGGAGGGGTGGAAGGAGAGGTGGCATGTTACCTTGGAGGAGTGGAGCTAGGAGAGAACAGAGATGGCAGGAGCAATGGGAGAGGAGCTGCTGAGAGAGACCACACTTACTCTTGAGGAACAGCACCGGCTGAGGCGGGCGGATGGGGGACTCCTCTGCACGCAAAACAGAGCCCCACCCGAAACACAAAAAACATGGCCGCCAGGAGGCCCAGCGAAAGAAGCAGAGAGAGAGAGAGAGAGAGAAACAGAAAGAAAAGACCATGGGAGGGCAGAAAGTTGAGGTAGGGGGACAAAAGGAAAGAAGCAGAAGTGAGATAGCATCCCTCATAAAGCTTAGCAAGGGGAGAGAAAGTGAAACAACACAATTCTGGAACACTTTCTTCTTCCATTCATATCGGCACTGCCCGAGACGAGAGATGTGAAAACTCAGCTAAAAGCTCCTTGGGGATCTAACATACATGGGAGCTGCACTGTGCAAAGGCCTACTTGGATTTCCGTACTGTGTTACTCGGGTTAGGAGCTACTGCCTCTGGTGGGATGCAACACTATAGTGCAAAACCCCCACAGGGGGGCGCCAGACATCACAGGTGGGTTGCTCGGCCTTGGCATAATTTGAGGCACAAGTTTCTTAATAGTCACAGATTGGTTAGAAAAGCACATGAGTGTGGCTTCAAATATAAATAATAGCTGAATCAATTACTAGGTGTTATAATGTACTGTCCGCCATAAAAACACTGCAATGCCGTAAGATTTGTATCAGAGAGATTTTTTGCATGTTTTGACGTAGGGGGTCTCTGAGGGACAACAGGCAGAAGTGGTATATCTTAGTGTATAAAATGACTAGAGGACATTGGAAGGTCTGAATGATCAGATCTACTACTCACTTTTAGCTCGACCCGGTAGCTGGGTGGGCCGAGTGGCATTGGGATCCACACCCAGAACATCAGGAGGATCCATAGGATTACCTAGATACAAACTATGAGAGCGATAGAGGGATGAAAGAGAGAGAGAGAGAGAGAGAGAGAGAGAGAGAGATGGAGTCAAAGACATACATATACAGTGTACTGAATATAACTTATAACATAGTGATTAATAGACAAAGACTAATAATAATTTTAAAGAAAGACTAAAATGATATGCTACTGTCCTCTATGGGTCACTACCTGACATTACGTTTTAGAGACAACCGTTTCAAGGTGATCGCCATATGTTAAAAAAACAAAGTTATATAACATAGATAGTTGTTATGTAGTTAGAATGGACAATATGTGTTTTTAGGCCTTTAAATGTAATTAGTAGCAGTTAGTGACTTTACAATTTCTTTACAATAGATTTTCAAAGTTGAATCTTCAACGGTTGATTTAGTGAGTTCAGTGGACGGAGGATGCTCCTTACTCGTCGATCCTGTCCGGGAAGCCCCAGCAGCGGTGCGGGTCAGTGTCTCCGTGGCCTGTGTGGATGAAGCTGTTCTTGAGCGGTCGGCTGATGTCGTGGGCGGACAGACCAGCCACCGATGTCACCACATTCCTGGGGAACTGACCCACTATCAGGGTGCGCTTGTTCTGACCGCGCCACCAGTAGTTCTCCGCCCTGGTGAGATGCAGACGTACGAAAAAGATTCAAACCAGGGCATCCACGATAAAAGGTTGTTGAAATAAAAAAATAACTTGATAATTTTTTGTTTTTGTTTACTTTCTTGTATTAAAAGCTGCTGAGGTGACCCACCTGCCCTCAATGATGGTGATGACATCATTGACCTGAATTAGAAGTTTGTCTGGCTCATCAAAGTCCTGGAGGGCACACATGTCTGTGGGCATGCTCTGCAAAACAAACACACAAACACACAAATAAGGCTTTTTCTTATATAACGGACATAGTAAGGAAGAAAAATATGTTGATATTGGTTGCAGTGGAACATATCAAAGCTATCATTTCATCTTGTCCATTTTTTACATGTTCTCTTAAGCTGTACTGCAGTTCCAATTAGATCCACTGGGTGGGGCTGTCAATTCAATTATGAGAAGACGAACGATAAAGGACTGTTTCATAGTTTTAATAGAGGTGTAAAGAGATTGAATCCAAGTGATTCCTTACTTTACTCCAGGTTGAAATAAAAATGTCTATTCTTGAACCAGTTATCTTGAACCAGAACCAAAAGGCCAAAACAGTAGTGTCGTGTAGTAGTGCACTGTGGTGTTCTGAGATGGAGTATTATAAAATGGAATAATCTCATCTAAACGAAGAAAAAGATAAATCAATAAATTTGTGATAAATACATAAACACATACGTCAATGATGACATAAATAAATTAAGTAATACATGAAGGAATAAATAAATAAATAAATAAATAAATAAATAAATAAATACATACATAAATAAATAAATGAATAAATGGATGAATGAATGAATAAATAAACAAACAAACAAAGTAATAAATGGATAAATAAACAACTCTTTCCCCCCCCCCCCCCTCAAAGTTTTAGAATTGTAAACACTACCGTACCTCAAGCAGGAACTCTCGGAGGGCAACAAACGTGGGTCTGTCGTCTGGTTTCTGGGCCCAGCACTGCTGCATGACATTGTAGACGTCCTGGGGACAGTCCTCCGGCTTGGGAAGACGCTCACCTTCCTTGTCGACTTTATGCAGGATCTGCAGAGAGAGCGACACAGCATTAACATGGCTGTGATGGTGTATATGCCTTAGTTGAGTGACTGACTGTGTGTGTGTGTGTGTGGGTGTGTGTGTGTGCTTGTGTGTGCGTGAGTGTGCGTGTGTGTGCGTGCGTGTCTTTTACCTGACTGCCATTAAGGCCCAGCCAGGGCTCCTGGCCGTGCGTGAACATCTCCCAGAGCGTGACCCCAAACATCCATGTGTCCGTGGCATGTGAGAAGGTTCTGGTCTTCAGACTCTCTGGAGCGCACCTGGAAGTGAAGAGGAAAGCTGATAAACCTCAAAAATACTAGTTTCGGTTCTGATGTCAAACAAAACGGTCAGACAATGAACTAACCACGTCTTTGGGGGGAATTGTCTCATTGAATTGAATGGGTGAAAGCCTTTGAGGTAAAGCCTCCGCTAGTTAAACCGCATGCATCTGAAGCTCCCCTGGGCTTGGCTCTGAGCTTTGTTTAGTGTCTCCCTCTTGGTTCTTAGCCTCTCACCGTTCATCACACACCAACCCACCATGCGAAGGGGACTTTGCGATGCTCCTGCATGACGTAGTGCTCGTGGTTGTTGGGCAGAGCCCTCATCAGGCCAAAATCTCCGATCTTCACTCTGTGAGCCGACGCCAAGAGAATGTTCCTGGTAGGGATTGAGAAAAAAAGAAAAGACTAGTTTTTAGGTTTTAGTATCAGTTTTCTTGACATTTTCAAAACCCAAAGTTGCATTCTTCTCTGTTTGGTAGGAGTTTGAGGTTAAATTGTCTGTCCGTCTGTCTGTCTATCTTGTTGTAAGGAAAGTTAATGTGTAGCCAGGTAAAAGACAATACTAACAGGACAACATATATGTATAAACATAAAGCACAGACAATACATGAATAAAACAATAACAAATAAACACATGCACGTACATTCCCAACTTCACCATAAAACACAAAGTTAAGGTGAAGTTGATGTGTGTGGCATTTGGGGATTTCCAGTAATTAACATCGTAATCTGCGAAATTGTAGCAGTAGCGACTAGCGAGCAAGATCACTAGCAAAGGTAAAGGTGTATCTCGTGTCCATCCAAAAGCATAGAAAACACATTATTTATTGTATTTCTCATTTCTAATCTTCTATTGGCTATTTAGACATTTCAATTCATTTTTATTTGATTTCTGTTTTGCTTGTGTCATAATGGCCTTTTGTCATATCTGTTGTAAGGCACTTATCAGCTCACTTTGAAATATATATATATATATATATATATATATATATATATAATAAGCTATATCATGCTTATTATAAAGTTATTATTATTTACATAGAGTGTATAGGACCTTGGTAAACGCTGATGCTAGCATTGCCGCCGTGGGAGGCTTGAAGAGCCGTGCCTCCATCTGTAAAATAAGTTGAGCTCCTCACCTGGCCGCCAGGTCCCTGTGGATGAACCTCCTCTGCTCCAGGTAGGCCATGCCGCAGGCCACCTGCACGGCGTACTGGCACAGCGTGTGGACCAGCACCGGGCCCTGAGGACGCACACAGCGCAGGCGCTCCAGCAGCGAACCCAGAGGAGCCAGCTCAGTCACCTGGAGGGAGAGGGAGATAATAGGAAGGGAAATGAGATTAGATGGAATGAGATGAGGACAAGGAAGGACAGGACAAAAGGAGAAAATAGAGGGATGGAAAGAGAGAGAGGAAGAGGGGAGCAAGAGAGTCTAACCAAGGTTGAATGACATCACGGCTTCTACAGTAAACGGTGTGGCCCACACACTTTAAAATACACACATACGAAAGGAGCACAAGTTAACTGGAATAACATCATAAAAGGAGTAGAGATGCTGCGTCTTATTCTAATCCCATGTCTGCTTGCATCCCTCCCTCCTTCACTCAGTCACTCGCTTACTCAGTCACTCTCCCAATGACGTGTTTCTTGCTTCCTCCATCACCTACGCTAAAGTCCTTAAAGATGTCCGCCCTGATTTCATAAGTGCAGGATATGAGGTTAGTGAGTGTTTATACTGTGTGTGTGTGTGTGTGTGTGTGTGTGTGTGTGTGTGTGTGTGTTTGTGTGCGTCCATCCACTACCATCTTCATAGGGTGTGTGAGCACCACGCCGTAGAGACGGATCAAGTTCTGGTGGTCCAGGGAGTGCATGGCGTTGACCTCGCAGATGAAGTCGTCCAGAGCGTCGGGCTGACTCAGCACGTCCGTCTTCAGACACTTCACAGCCACGTTAAGCTGATAAAATAAAACCGGAGAGAAGCGACATCGAAAGGGCGCGTGAAAGTCCAAAACTGTCCGAAATGTGTAAAAGGGTGCATAATAGCGCGGAGGCCAAACCCCGGCACCCCCTCCCTCACCACTTTGCCGGGGGGCGTGAGCCACTCCCCTCTCTTGACCACGCCAAAGGAGCCGTCTCCCAGCTTCTCAAAGAGCGCCAGGTCCTTGTCGGAGATGAGGCAGGTCAGCGCCTGCTGCGGCGGCTGCTGCTGCTGCTGCTGCTGGCCCAGGCCGCAGAGCAGACCCCCGCCGGGCTGGGAGGCCAGGACCCCCTCCCCCAGGCCCAGAGTCGGGGGCGGGGACAGCTTCCGGAAAGAGGAGACGGGCTGACCCTGCTGGGCGAAGTCTCCTCCGTCGGGCCGCTTGCCGCTGAAGACCTACAGGAAAGGGCAGAAAGATTAAACAAAAAAATAAAAATAAAGCAAAACAAAAAAACACGTATCAAATCCTTTCACAAGAAATTATCTTCTCCTACCCCTCTTCTATATACTCTGCTTTTAATTAAGCTTTCTTATACATAGCTTTTAGATTATAGTGTAAAAATAGACATATACATTATGGAAAACTGTATGAAAAAACAGAGAACAGAGGGTTTTTAGTCTTTTTTTTTGGGGGGGGGGGGGTGTTTCAGATTGATAGGCTTGTTTTAGTGTTTTCGTTAGGTGGGATTACTGAGAGGTACGGGATAGGTGTGCGCATTTAATTCCCGCATGCAGTCTTCCTCTGTTGATTCGTAAATCTCCTCTCACCCTATAGGCCCACACCGATATACCCGTTAATCTCCTCCCTGCGTCAAAATAAACACATAGCCTGGACAAAATTAATGGAGTCTCGCAAGGAGAGAAAACCTGGCGACGGTCCACGCAGGGATACGCACAACTGCAAGCACAGGCACACTTATCCGGTGGGGGGAGAAAGAAAAAAAAAATGTTTTTTTAAATCACTTCAGGAAATTCCATTACCTCTATGGAGGGGCAGAGGAGATGTGTGCATGGGGGAGAGAGAGAGAGAGAGAGAGAGAGAGAGAGAGAGACCCTGCCTCTCTGCCTAAGCGCTGACAACACGGCAGGAATTACCGGGGCCGTTTCGGAAGCGCCCATTAGAAAGCACTATTAGATTAGGCTGCCTGACCTGTTTGTGAATGGGAGTGTGTGTTCGTGTGCATTGGGGAGTCTGGGAGTGCGTGCCTGCCTGTGTGCGGGCTCAAAGGAATGCCATTCACCTCGACGTGAACCCGACGGAAATGTATGACCGGCTGCGCCATTGAAGGGAAAGCTTTGTTTGAAAGCCTCAGATGAAAGATAAGTGTTAGCGCATGCACTAAATGGGAGGTGCACGGACCAATATGGCCGTCTCACATCTGAGGCGGCGATCGTCGAGGACCTCTCCCCCCCCGTCCGGGTGCTGCCTTCAGGGAGGCGGGTCCCTAGGGAGGGGGGGCGCGGCATCTCCCCCGCCCAAGCCGTACTCATATGAGACGAGATACCACCTGGGATTTTTGTTTTTCGTAATGTCGTGAAATAGTTCAACGTTGTCTTTAAGGCTGCATTACAGTAAAGCAATGAAACTTCCTAGCCTGTTCTTGATATTCTAATCAATGCTTCCACCTGCTTGGTCATAAATTCCACATGACTGTCATGTCCTCTGTATGCATGTTGTGTTATATGTTATGAGAGCTGCTGCAGCCATACTGAGAAAAAAAACAACAACAACAAAAAAAAAAAACTCTTGGGTGATATGTTGGACCACAAAACATTTAATTTTCTGCCGTTTTTTTCCCCCCACAACAGTGATGGTCGATGAATGAATGATTCAGAGGTAATGTAACTTGTGAGTCAGCGCCGGGCCCATGCGTAAGGTTCCAGCAGTAAGAGCGGGTGCTGGCAGTCGAGTGGCGGCGTTGTGGGATCCGCAGCGCCAAATATCCTCCGCTGGACAGATATAAACAGTAGCTAGCGGTGTGCGGTTTCACGCTAACATCGGACCAGACATGACATAATGCTGTAGAGCTTTTTTTTTTTTTTTAAACATGGTACGTGTCTCTG